>NW_022111305.1:5894805-5904110 GCF_000313985.2 Echinops telfairi
CACACACACACACACACACACACACACACACACACACACACACTACACCAACTAGTCTTTAGGAATGTGACATAAATGGGGAGATATGTTGTTTCTTTTAAGAATTTGTGAGAACTTCACTCCTTTTTATTTGCTACATATAATTTAAACAAAATCAATGGTTATAGTGGTACACAAACTACAGTCCCAAGAACCTAAAGTTTTGTTATAGTCCTATAATACATGTAATTAGAGACATGTATGATAAATACATGATAAATCCCATTATCATAGAATTCCAACTCAGTGAGCTATGCGTATGAAACAGAGCTAAATTTAATGTATTTTTGTTACTATTATCTTCCCTTCAGTAACTTTTCCTGCATGTAATTTGTTGAACTTCCTCTTCTTGGCTAGTAGTGGATTTCTTTGCCATAAATCAGCCAAACCTTCTAACTTTTCGTTTTGTCAGTTGTCAAAAAAGCTAATTTTTAATGTTTTTAATTTAATACTGAAAGCTTCATTCTATTCATTTTACAAATTCAATATTGTATTAGTTTCAAAGCCTGTATTCCCTTCTCCACTCAGCCTGGGCTGTGCCATCTGAGACTGAGGTAGAGTAGATAGGGCTCTTTAGTCTCACTTGAAAAATCTGAATTTCACCGGTGAGATTAGGAAGTTTTATGGTCACAATCATTTTCTAGTTTGCCAGGTATGCCTATAGATGAGAAAATATAAAGGGGCAGATTGTTTGACCAAGTTCAAGAAGATTATAAGATAGTCATGATTTCTTTGCCACTCGCTAAATCAGTCTGTCTCATCGTATTCTTAGGAAACAAATCTGTGAATTGGTGAGTTTATAATCCAAAGAAGGGTTTCTACATTTTGTATTTATTTTATAGATCTTATATTTCTATGTTAACCTAGGCACACTATACAGGTTGCTTTTTAAAATACAGAGTTAGTCAAACTGAGAACCATCAATGTTTCATGCTATATGAGTTACCCAAGTGCTCCACGTCCGGAAGTACTAGCAAAATAGTGTGAATTTTTTTATTTGTGTCTTAACGTAAGGCGTCCTGGTGGTGTCCTGGTTACTCATTGGGCTGTGACCCACAAGGTCCGAAATCACCAGCGATCCTTGGGGGAAAAATGTGTCGTTCTACTCCATCAAGAGTTACGGGTTGAACACCCACGGGGGCAGCTCTACCCCATCCTATAGGATTGTTATCAATCGGCCTCAACTCAATGACTGTGAGGTGAGTTTAGTTAATGCTCACATGAGCCGAACTAAATAGATTAATTTCACATATATCTGCTAATTAATTGTAATTTGGTCTCTCACTTTTCCATTAGTCAGAAGAGAAATTTAAGTTAGAAGATACACTGTGACAGGAGCATCATTTTTTTTTTTTTTTACAGGAACATCTTTCAAAAGAAGGGGCATTTCAGGTTTTGTGACTCCTGGGACCAAAATTATTTGTGAAATATTTAAAATATTTAAAAAATGCTTTTCTGTAAGGAAACGTTGGTAATGGATTAAGTGATACTTTAAAAAAGATGGTGGTCTTATTTTATTAGAAATACTTGAAATTTAAAATATTACTACTGCAATGCATTTTAATTATCCAAGTACATTTTTACTTATGCTAAAGCTGACAAAACAATTATTTTCTAATGGCAACGTTGTAAAAAGTAAATGTCTTACACTGCTTGAAATGACACCCATGACATGCAAAACATGTTGCTCTGCATTCTGCATCATGGAGGAGCAGAGATGAAAGATAGCTAGAGGTCACGGTGAGACTGAAGTGCCGTCGGTGGATCCCCAGTGTCTGTCATCTGGCACCTGGGCACGACAGGGACACTGGCATGAGTGGCTTGTAGGACAGCTCTGGTCTCGGCCTCCGGATGACCTCAAAGATCCAAGGACCTGGTGTGGTTTTATAGACTTCCCTTTTGAGTTTTTGGCTCCACTTCTAATGTAACTCATTAACGAATAGTAATCAAATAGTAGTTCTCACTTGGATGCTTACAACAAAATGACCTTCTCAAGTTTATAGCCTCTACTCAGAGACTGGAAGTGCTAAATGCCAAAGTGGAAATATAGCTCCCGTTCATTTCCTTTTGCATATAAGGAATAAAACCGTGACTAATGTTTACGGCTGAGCCTTTTTTATTAAACAGCAGTCTGTCTTTGAGTAATGCAATGCTTTGCAAGGGAACGTGTGTTCATTAGCGAACACTGCCTCCGTTTCTTCCAAACACTCTCCTGCTTCCTTTCAAAGGAGAGTATGTGCAGCCCTCTTATCTTGATCTGATTTTGCATCCTAATTATTTTCCCGTAATGGAAGAAACTCTGATAACAAACCCATAAATAAATGCTTATGAAAACAGCTCATTTATCAGTGCCTCTTTGTAATCAGTTCAATTGGGCTATGATTTAGGTTATAATGCAAGCCGCATATTAATTTAGTTACTCAAGTACCATAATCAGCAATGACTTGTATTTTGACCTTCCTTCTAAAGATTTAAAATCTACAACTTGATCTAGTGGTAGGCCAGAACTAATTAAAAAATGCAATATTTTTCATAATATGTATTTTCCATGCTTTTTGAAAAAAACACTTGCATACACTTATATATTTAATTACATCAGATTTTTATTTATAGTATTTTAGTGTGGCCTACCACTTAAATGATAATTTTTACAGCCATAAACAAATTTTACTAAATTATTCAAGTTAATTAATACCAGGGATTGTTATGAGTTCTGTATCAACACATATACCTACAGAAGGCCTGGAAGAATATATATAGAAGAAACAAAACAAACTAAACATTGTAAAACCATAAATCCCATTACCCTGAGTCCATTCTGGTCCCCGAGATCCTATAGGACAGAGTAGAACTGCTTCAGAGGGCTTCCAAGGCTAGAAATCTTTATGGAATCAGTCTCTCTGTCTCTGTCTCTCTCTTCTTCAGCAGAGAGGGTGCTGGGTTCAATCTGGCAACAGGCCTCCATAGTACAGATACAGCACTTATCATTTTCCAGTTGCCATTTCCCATCTCTAGATACTGAGATGTAGTTAAACAAAAGTCACAGAAAGCAGGCACTTGTACATTTGTGGCCCAGGAGGACATGAAAACCCATTTTAAGGGACAAATTGCTTATTTTTGTGTGACTTCAGGCAAGCACCTACTCAAGGTATGAGACTCAAAAACCTTAATCCAACTAATGACAAATATTTGAAAAATATAAATATCATAAGATAAAAGTGATTTTATTTGATGAACAAAGATGTTAAAAAGCGATGCCTTTTTATGATCTTAAAGCATTAGTAGGAGCCACGGGGTGCAATGATTACTTGTGAGGCTGCTAACCCACCCATAGTGAAGAAAGAGCTCATGATCTGCACCTCTAAAGGTCACAGCCTAGAAGCCCCATTGATTGGTTCTTCTCTGTCACATGGTATCTTTATGAGTTGGAAATTGAGCTGCTAGCACCTAACAACAACAATGACAAAAGATGAATAAGCTATGACATTGAGTCTCAGGAAAGTTACTCAACAAGACCGGCATATATGAAAGTTTTGAGTGGTTTTGAACTGGAAGTGGGTGTAATTATTGTGACTAAAGTTGAGTGCAAGGAGACTTCATGGGCAGTGAATCTGGGGAGGGAAGTTCCTATCAGTTTTTGGAAAGTCTCAGACATGACTAGAATCACACATGTACGAAAAGAGAAGAATGGGCCAGGTGCCTCCTGTCTCCCTTGGTCCCCCATTCAAAGCAGCTTTGCTTTGCATCATCCTGTTTGGGCTTTTGTGCCACTATTTCTCAACAGTGGAAACCTTGTCGCTACTTTACCTTCAATGATCAGAAAGAACAGATTAAGGTACACAGAGGTTTCAAAGAGTTTTTGGAATCATGGGATACAAAGACAATGGTATTTTTCCACATACATTTTGAAGCCCTCTTGTATTTCAAAGGTCTGGCCAGTAAAATGTTGAAAACATAATATTAACCAAGTATTTGTGAGAATGCAGGGAAATCACATTTTTATATATTTTTACGTGGAGTGTAAATTAGTCTAAGCCTCCAGAAACTCTGTGGGCAATTTTGTCAAGTTAAAACTGCGGGAACTTTATTGTTTCTTACCAAGGAATTGATTCCAATTCTTGGTTACCAGAGGTTGGCTGAAGACAACAGCTTCACAGCGTGTAAGGTTGTGACCTTTTGTCAACAGATTGCCTGGCCTGTATTTTGCAATGGCTCTGGGTGGGTCAGAACCATTAACCCTTCAACTAGTAGGAAGACACTTAAATGAAATCCCGGGATAAGCAATTCTTCAGGATATACGTAAGATAAACTCTTACATATGAGTGTTGGCTGTGGTGGTTGGGAGGGAGAAGCAGGGTATAGCTACTAGTATTCATTAAAGAGCTATGAGAAAAAAAAGTATAGTGGAAACAATCAAGCTCCCATTGGTAGATAACTAAATAAAGAAAATGCAGAAATCATAACATATCTTATTAGAAATAAAAGCAACAAAATAGAGTGTATGGGCCTGTATGAATAAAAAACTATAATCATGAGCGTAAGCATGATACAAAGGCATAGTTAAGAATGCTACTCTACATAGGTGGCCTGGTAGAACTTGATCAAGGGCAATGTAACTGAGAGGAATTACTGAAACCCATATGAAGGCTGAACATAATAGTGGGACAAGAGGAAAGTAAAAAGAGATAGAGGAAAGAACTAGGAGGCAAAGGGAACTTATAGAGGTCTAAATACAGGCACATACATATGTAAATACATTTATATATGAATGATGGGGAAATAATCTATGTGCATATATTTATAGGTTTGGTATTAAGGTAGCAGATGGATATTAGGCCTCTACTCAAATACTCCCTTAACGCAAGAACACTTTGTTCTATTAACCTGGCATTCCATGCTGCTCACCTTCCTTACTCGATTGCTGAAAACAAAGCGGGTACATAAGCAAATGTGGTGAAGAAAGCTGATGGTGCCCAGCTATCAAAAGATGTAGTGCCTGGAGTCTTTGCCTGGAGTCTTAAAGACTTGAAAATAAACAAGTGGCCATCTAGCTGAGAAGCAACAAAGTTCACGTGGAAGAAGTACGCCAGCCTGTGTGATCATGAGGTGTCAATGGGATCAGGTATCAGACATCAAAGACCCAGAACAATTGATCATATCAATGTGAATGAGGGGGCAGAGTGGAGACCCAAAGCTCATCTGTAGAAAATGGGACAGCCCCTTACAGAAGGGTCACAAGGAAGAGACAAGTCAGTCAGGGTGCAGTATAGCACTAAGGAAACTTACAACTTTCCTCTAGTTCTTTAATTAGTTAGGAATATTTTTCCTTAGTAACAGAAAACTTGAAGATTCATCCCGTATACAATATAGACATTTATTATCTCAATTAACATGTTGTCCGGATGCATATAATGCTATGGCTATTTCAATAACTTTACAATATCCCTGAGGAGCTCCATTCTTCCCTTGTGCTTACTCCCCCATCCATAGCTCATGGACATTGTCTTTCATTAAGGCTGCAAAGGCTACCCTAAAACACCATGCCCTTGCAAGACAAGCCTACACAAATTAAGGACTGAAATAGTTGTTTCCTTACAAAATTATGACGTATGTTACTGAAGCTTCATGCTCTTGCTTTCCCCAAAAAAGATTTACTTTGGGAGGCACAGCATGAGGCTATTGCATAGTGAACACTGCATATATAGATAGGTAGATAGATAGATAGATAGATAGATAGATAGAGAGAGAGAGATAACCCCCAGCAGCCTGCACCATGGGCTCTCAGGTGCTTTGCTGCCCACCCACTGTGAAAACAGGCTTAGAAATACTCCAGTGGAAGAAACTGTTGGGAAGTTCTCCTCGTGCAGCAAGGGTTTCTGGGAAATGTAGTCATAAAATAGTGCAGGAATTCTGCTCATCCTCAGTCCAAATACGTAGCCTCTTTATCTCCCACTGCCTTACCACCTATTTAATCACTCAATGAGTAAAGTTCCTCAGATCCCCATCAGCAAGTTTATCTATTTGTGCTCATATAATCTTCCTTCCTACATGTTATTGTGGATAAATGGATTGGATTACCACTAAAGGTTAATGTTTCTATTTCCTATCCTTCCTAACCAAGGCTATTGATTTGGAAATATGCCCTCTTATTTCTTACATTGTATTTACCCTCGCTTTGAAACACTTCACTGGCATATAAGTATGCTGCTTCATTTCCCATTGTAAGAAACAATACAAAGTACAACATTCTCAGTCTTGTTTCTACGCTACTGATGATTCATTTCCAGCAGCTCAATATGTAACCCACTATACCACTAGGACTGTTTTTTATAGTGTGTTGCTGTTAGTTGATGAGTCAGTTCTGACTCATCATGACCCTGTTACAAAAGAATGAAGCAGTGCCCACTGCTGTGCCATCCCAGCAATTGCTGGTATGCTCGAACACATTGATGCAGCCATGGTGTCAATCCAGCCTGTTGAAGGTCTTCTACACTTTCACTGCTCCTCTACTTTACCAAGCATGGTCCTGATCTCTCCCGACAACATGGCCAAAGGATGTAGACAAAGTCTTGATAATCTTGTCTGTAAAGAGCGTGTGGCTATACTTCTCCCAAGACTGATTGGTTTGTCCTTTTGGCAGTCCACAGTACTTTCAATATTCTTCACCATAACTCAAATGTGTCCATTCTTCTTTGTTTTCCCTTATGTCCATCTTACACATACATTTCACATCTATTTCATAGCACAGCTTCCTGATATTTGCTTAGTCTGCTTGCTATACTCAAATTCTCTCTTTCTTTTTTATAATCTCAGAACCGAACTTCCCTCTTTTGCTTCACTTAAAGGACGTTTGTCAAGGTCTATGCCTTAGCTAAGCATCTCTTATGATACAGTGGCTAAAGTGCACAAGTAATTGAAAAGTCAACAATTCAAACCCATCTGCTGCTCTGTGGGAGAGAGATGATGCAATCTGTTACAAAAAGATTCACAGCATTGGAAGTGTTATGATTCATTTCTGTATCTGATTTAACAACTGTGAGTTTATTTTTTTAACCAAATACAAACCAAACCAAGCCAAACTATTGCAGACAATTCTGTCTAAACCATGAAGGGCAATAAGTCCAGGTTGACTAGAGAAACAAATCCAGAGACACTCGTATATGTATTATCCCATAATTCCAATACTAGTCAATAAATTCCTCTTCAGACTCATGCAGTACATGCAATGATGCCAAATGCAGGAAGGTCACAGGCTGGTGGGTTCAAAGTCTTGTGGATCCAATGGCTGTGAAAGCATCTCAGCGCTTACGTGGGTCTCTATGTGGCTTCTCAAGCTCTCTGAGCGTCTCAACAGCAGGAAAGTGAAGCACAGTGAGTGTATGGACCACCTCCAGGGAGAAAGAGAGGAAGTTCCCAGAATCCTCATGAGAAGGCCTTTTCCACAAGAAGGCATCATCAGGCTGTGACCTGATTAATAGGCTGGACTTCACCCCTACATTCATTTACCAAGTTAATATGAAATTATGTAGCTACCACAGGTAGAGCAGGCCTGCCTTTGTATAAGGTTTCTATGGTAATAACTCTTCATAGAAGCTGACTGCCACACCTTTCTCCTGTTGAGCACTTGGTAAATTCAAATTGTTAACCTTTTGATTAGCAGCCAAGTATTTTACCATTACGTCACTCTGGTCCCTGAGCTAAATTCAGCCTCATTTATGTCAAATTTTAGGAGAATTAGTTACAGTTGACTACTTTTTTGCTTGATATTGTTGCCTCCTTTTGTCCTCTATAAATAATATTGTATTTTCTAAACTTTATGTGTTTTGTGAGTCTGAAGAGGACTTATAGATTGATATAGGACATATGGACTAATAGTGGACTTATGGGTGTGGACTGGACCGGGTTTGCATGCTCTCTTAATGTACAATTACCCTGTATATAAAACTCTCTCTCTTATACATATATGAGTTTCTATGGATCTGTTTCTCTAGTCTACCCAGTCTAACACAACATACATTATTCAAGATTCATTTGTTTTCCTGGAAGTTCATGGCATGTTCAGGAATTTTAAAGTTTATATTTATAATCTTGGTCTTCCCTGCCCTGCCCTCCCCCTATGTTTTTCCAATGGATTTAGGAATATCTGTTTGTCTGTGTCTAGTAGGAATCTCTACTGAATTTAAACAATATATTCAAATTAACAGGAAGAAATCAGCTAATCCCGAAAATCATCTCTTCTCATCTCTCTAATCTGCTTTTCTCATCTTTGCCATTTTATTAAAATGCTACACCTCAGTTTCTATTGATTAAATTGAAAAGTTTAGCATCTATTATTATTAATAGATTCAAACTATATTAAAACATCTGATTTTCTCTTATATCTCTAGAACTCATGCATCTGAAAACCAGAAAAGGAACCAAGCATGACAGCTGCCCTTCTCTCTGTGTGAAAGGCTCCACTAGCCTCAGTGTTTGCACTTCCATGTTCATGCGTACTGAACCTCCTGAGTCTAGTCTCATCTCTGAACCAGCATGAATCTCCACGATGGAATTCAAATCATAACATGTTGTCCATGTCCTTTAATGTAGTCTGGTCTTGCTCAAGAGGAAACCCAAGTCCCGATATAATCTGACATTTGTAATTCCTTCACTTTTATTTTTTGCTCAGGTCCTACCAAAGTCATTGCTGGGTACTAACACGGGTCATTGCCCTGACTTTCTGTTTGGTTTTGTTGTTTTCTTCAGAGATAGTCTTTCCTCAATGACCTCATGATGCGCTTCAAGGGATGACCCAAAATATCCTTTCTCTGTGAGATAATCCCTTACTGTATCTGAATTTTCAGTGTTTTTTTTTCTTTTCTTTCTCTTCTACCTAGTTGTCCTTTCTTTTCTTCTTCGGCTGACAAAAATAACCACATTTACTCTGCAAAGACGTATAGACATGGCAAGCTTCTTGTTGGTATGTTCTTAGGTGTATATCTATTTGGTGAACTATATGCTATTCTGCCATTGTTATTCCTGCCCCCTACACACCCCAAAATACCACTTTATAAATAAATGTGAAGAATATGAAATACAGATTTTTTTTAACATGTAAAGAAAGCAAGTAGCTTGATTTTTAAACTTGAACTTACTTCTGCTATTCCTCAGAGGGGCATGAGTAGTCATTAGGGATGTTCAGTTCTTTTTTTAAAAAAATCAATTTATTGGGGCTCATAAAATTCATCACAATACATAGATCAATTGTGTAAAGCACATCTATACAT
>NW_022111305.1:5904454-5910431 GCF_000313985.2 Echinops telfairi
CCACTGTCACCCCTGGTCCTGAGTGGTTCATTTAAAATCTCCAATTCTTCTCTTCTATGCATTTGGTGGAATTGCGCCTTCTACTTTTCTCCCTTACCCCTTTGAACTCAGGTCGGGTCATTAGTATGCTTTTTATAATATATTGTGAGCAAAATGCACTGCTTCCTAACTTATTAGAAACATTTAATTGAAAGACCACTCGATTCTTCCTTCCTTCCTTCCTTCCTTCCTTCCTTCCTTCCTTCCTTCCTTCTTTTCTTTCTTTCTTTCTTTCTTTCTTTCTTTCTTTCTTTCTTGATACCGTGACTGTGATAATAAGTGCTGAGAAGGAGTCTCCATCAGTTCTGGACTCTGAAAAATGGCAATAAACAAAATCTTCCGCTGCCGTTTTGGATAAGTGGATTGGTGTTTATTACTGCAACTGCCACAATCCATTCTGGTTTACAGAAAGAGACCTGCATTATTTATGTAGAAAAGAAAATCAGCTCAGAATGGCCAAAAGGCCACAAATCCATAGATGGCTAACCAAATCATTTGAGTAGTAGGTATCGGGAGAACAAGTGTTAAGGCATGCAGAAAGTATAGACGGCCGTCTGTCTTCAAAAATGGATAGATTGTTCCAGGACTTTAGGCAGAAGCATAAAATAAATTATAACTCTAAACTTCAGAGATTTCTAAAGATTAAAGAAATATTTTTCTCTATGGCTCATAATCCTAGGAAACCCACTTAACCCTAATTCTTCACACAGTGCATAGCTATATATAAGCATAGGTTAATTTTTAATCCTCCTATTTGCCAAAAATAATTTAAGGCACTTAATTACCTGATCATAGAAGTGTTTGAGGAATCATTTGTACTATTAAAGCAATTCCAGAAAATATCATACTCAATTTTTTCATATTTTAAATAAAATAAAACATTTTAGGTCTTGCTCCAAAATGACTCTGAAGAATAAACAAAACAACAACAAAGAGACCAGGGTACTGACGATATTCTAAATATGCTGTTTTCTTTATTTGAAAAAATATGACGCAAACATAATTATAATGGTACCAGAAATTATGCATCCATTATCATTTATTATAGCTAAAAGACATAGATGCTGATTAACTCCATGATAACATAGGCTTAGAATGATGTGTTTTCAGCTGAGTCAAAATTCTTTTCTAAACTAATACATGTTTTATGTATACAGTAATACTTATCTAGTAGAGTCACTAGCCATTACCTCACTGTATATAACTTTAGCTCACCTATTTAAAATAGTGTGATTTACAAACAAGTTTAAAAATAAAGGGGAGGATTTTTTAATTTTTAAAAATCAATTTAAAAAAATACAATTTTAGTTTAATACCCACTGAGCTAAAAATCCAAGATCTTGTTAATGTCAAGATCTGTACATGTTTATGAAGAGCATATCATATGCCATAGACTGTACTGAATGCAAAGTCACATAGAACAAATCATACTTGCCTGAAGGTACTTGGCAGTCTCTATTAAAATCACTATATAACAAATAGTTGCGCAAATAACTTATTATTACGTTGGCAAGTGTTATAAAGAAGATATTTAAGCTATTATAAAAGAATATAATAGAAAGACATAATCTTATCAGATGATCAGGAAAGTTTTTCCAAAAGAATACAATCTAGGCTGAGAAAGAAAGCTAAAGATAACCAGAGGAGCAGGGATGAATCTCCCAGCTAGTGGGACCCACTTTATAGTAACACCTACCGGGGTGATGGGAAGAAGTGTGAATCACTCAAAGAAAGAAACGAAGGCTAGTGTTCCAGAAAAAGAGCAAGGAGACAGCGAGAACCGATTGGACTGGAAATTTGTAAATATTTGTGGGTTATTGACAGATAGCGGGACAGATATATCTATCTCCATCTCTATCTCTACCACTGCTGCTACCTCCATCTATCTGTCAATCAATCTATCTATCTATCTATCTATCTATCCATCATCTATCTATCTATCTATCTATCTATCTATCTATCTATCTATCTATCATCTATCTATCATCCACCCATCCACCTAAATTGAGCAAAGGAGTTTAGCAAAGGAAAGTATGTTGAATGAGAGAAAGAGCCTTCTTTCTTCAAGATACATAAATGGGTCCTGAGGGATTACACTTTGTGGAAGAAGGCTACAAATTGGCAATGGAGAAATCCTCCATGAAGTAGAAAAACCAAGCGAGTGTGGTATCATAGAAAGCAAATGCCAAGCCTGTGAAAAATGGAGAACGATGACTACTCCCACATTGAGCTCTGTTATCTCACTAGAACGGAGGACATGTGTGATAAGATCTGGTTTCTCACTAGAACAGAGGACATGTGTTATAAGATCTGATTTTAGTAGAGAGATGAAATCTAAGTGTTTTCTTGCTTTTTAAAATCAAAATTACTTAAAAATTAGACAAAGAATTGTACAAATACAAAAATTGTACAAACTGAAAATGATATCATTTTACCAACTGTGTTATACAGCTTTTGAAACGGATGGTGATAGCTATGTAGATTAATCAGATATTTAGAAAATTAGTAAAATATCCTGTCATGATTCTTAATTTAGCAAGAATAGAAACGTTGTATAGCAAGAAAAGGGGACCTACTTGAAAAAGGGAAAGTCAGTTGGAATTTTGCAACTAGTAGTGCTGTACTCAAAACTCATGTCTAGAGTGCTAGCTTTAGTATAAGCATCAAATGCAGTCATTGTCTTAAAATAAGGGACAGATTTGGATGAAAAGGGGAATAGGCTATCACATGCTTTTTCACAGCTATTTTGATCTACTCAGTGTTTAAGGAAAGAAAGAAAGAAAGGAAAAATCATCTCTTAGTTTCCCTGATACTATTCACCAGAGTAATCTTTAGATACAAAGAAATGTGTTGTTATCTCTGATAATGTACTAGCGGATGAACGAGGCCGTTAGAAGTATTGTCAGTAGCCTGCGTTTCTGCAAAGATATACTTTAGGGAAGAAAAGCCACAGATAACAATGTTTATGGTACCTGCGAAGGTTATACAGTGACCTCCACTAAAAACTATCTTCTTCTCTCAAAGTTCCAAGTGTTCCTTCTTTTATTTACCACAAGGCAGGTGATTGTGTGTACGCTGGTGTTTTCCTCCTTCCTCTCCTTTTAGGTATGAAACACAAATAAAAGCACAAAGAAAAAATGCCAATGTTTACTTATATTAGACTGATGAGACCTGAAAAAAGGGAAGAATTCTAAGAAGAAGCGAACTAAACAAAGATATATATCATGTTGAAAATAAATTATACATATCTGAATCTTCATTAATACTTTTGATTTTCTTAACAACTACAAATAGGATAACACACTATGGCCCTGGACATTGTGATCATATGTGGATTTAAAAGTAGTTGAGAGACATCAGTTGTGCAGAAGACACAGTGATAAAAGAACTTGACTGCATGTAGGATCATGTTGATATAATAAAATCGTCCCAGGGAATTTTCAACTTTAATTGGATGGGTACATCTCTTACCGATTTTTACTTTCCTTTTACTTTTTAATATTTCTTATCTCTTAATATGTGTGGAAGTAGTGAGAACTGGGATCACATGGTTCCTCCCCAGCTGGAAGGATTTTTGATTTTTGATTAAGTTGTTGGATTGGGAAGAAGGAAACCATGCTTGGATCTCCCAGGGTGCTATCTTGTTAGCAAATAACTTCGTTATGCACACAGTTACCTAATATGATATTGCTGACTACAAGCTACAAACAAAACCCTCAGTGATGTAAGCATGGAATCAATAACAGGCCAATTCTGAGTTAGAGAAATAATTTCGTTCAGATAGTTCAAGTGAAGGTAATTTAATGATGGAGATATTGTAAAGGGTGGAAAATAGTAATAAGATCTGTCCACCCTCTTAAACCTTGCTAATATTTGAAATACTGGTAGCAGTCTGACTAAGATAAATTAAGAATGACATAAGGTCTGAAGAAAATTATAATGATCACAAGAATGTTATATTAGGCTTTGACTTGGCCACTTTGAACTAATTGTTTAAGAAGGGCATCAGATTTGGGGAAGTGGAGGGTCTGTGATGATGAAGAAAATCTTGAATGTCATGAATTGATGGAAAGACATCAACAATGGACTTACACGTGTCAATAATCAGGAATCTATCACAGGACTGGATCACATTGATTTCTCTTATCCGTGGGCTCATATGACACAAAACCAACTTGATGACAACTAGCGTAACCTAGCACAGCACATAGCACAGAACAAAACAACGCAGCATCACTTGGAGAAGGACCCTATGCTTATTAAAACGGAGGATCAGTTGAAAAAACCAGGAGGAAGACCTACAATGAGATGGATTGACACGGTGGCCGCCACAACCGGCTCAAGCGTAGGAAAGATTGTGAGGGTTGTGCGGAAGCAGGCCGTAGTTTTGTTTTCCTTTCTATCATGCAGAAGGTTGTTAAGCGTCCATCCTACTTGACAGCGCTTCTTACCAACAGTGTAGTATAGACAACAAGCAGTGAGAGTGTGAAGACAACAACTACAAGGACAAAACTAGGATTTCGAGTGAGGTGTTCATGGATAGCAGTTTAGAACGCGGTTACCTCCATCCAGTTTGAATGCGCACTGCAATGAACCATAGCGGCTGCTGGCTCTATGTCAGTGAGAGATGCCACTTCCAATAAGAGATGGAGTCATGGAGAGGGGCTAGAGTCTTGCAGAGTGGAAGCTAGGTCAATAACCCCTAATTTCTCTCTCCTTTCATTCCCCCACTTCCTACCAATACCTGCCAATGCTGAACTCAACAGAAATCAGCAAGCAAGAGGTGTTCCAATAAATAGAGGCATCACAGGGGCAGAGGTGGATCAGGCGGGTAGTTCACATAGGACACACCAGCACAGACTAATCAAGGGAGACAGGACAGTTTCCTGGACGACTTGGGCGGGATGTTTAGGTTTCATAGTATTTTCAGGAAGCATGCTGGGAACTGTGAAGCTTCCAAATCTCACTTGTTGAAGAGATCTCGAAGGAATATACTTACTGATCCTGGTGATGCCAAATGCTCCTTTGAAACCTGCTGTCTCATTCCCTATTTTTTTTTTAAACAATAAAGCACCAGCTCTGGGAGAAACCATTGTCAGTATATCATAGATTGGTTTTTTAAGTTGGAAAAGTAGCTGGTAGGTAGGGAGAATTTTATCCAGTCTGAATTATCATCATATCTACAGTCCATTTTTATTTATTAATTTGGCAAGTGAAAATAGTTACTTTACTAAAAAATAAAATAAAATAATGGAAACCCTTCATTTCATTCTATTTCTCTTAGTTGGATAGTCACAGGAATCTTTTTAACTTCAGACTTTGTACGCTTGTCACTTACTTCAGATGCGGCTTAAGCCCCAGCTTAGTACTAATTCATACTTAGCTGCCATCTGGTCCACTTCTTTGCTATTTCATTCTGGCCTCAGTCCCCAGACTCTAGTCAACTACTTCACACACACACACACACACACACACACACACACACACACACACACTTTATCCTTGGGAGAGAGCAGGACTTCCTATTTGGAAAGGACTCTGACATCAAAGGGGAAGAGAAGTGAAGAAGTCTATGGGGAGAGTTGGCACTTCCTCTGAAGTGGGAGCTGGGAGTCCGAGCTGCCAGGAGGCCTAAGCTGCTTCTCTGAGGCGTTGGGCATGCTGCGGCTGGCCCTGCAGAGAGCACACGGCTGCTCTAGTTTGTAGTTCTGAGTTTAAACCTCAAAAAGAAACCGAGAGAAATCAGACCAAGTGTGGACTGAAGTGAAAGTAGGAAGCAATACACTCCTACAGCCATTTCTTTTGTTTGGATAAACTAGGGAGGGCCCCAGAACTGCCACGTTTGACTCTGATTTCGACTCTGCTACAGACTGCTTCTGAAAGAATTAATCACTGAGAAATTCTAATATGATCAAGTGCTTGCAATTATTTTTCTCAG
>NW_022111305.1:5911588-5913585 GCF_000313985.2 Echinops telfairi
AGTTCAAACCCACTAGCTGCTCTGTGGGAGAATGCCGTGGCAATCTGCTTCCATAAAGATTTACAATCTTGGAAACACCACCGGACAATTTTTATGTGTTTTATAGTTTCACCCTGAGTGGGAATCAACTCGTTGGCAGTGGCTTGGGGTGTGGGTTGGCTAAATGGATGAGTGCTCAGCTGCTAACTGGACATTTGGCAGCGCTTCTGTGGGGAAAGCGACCTAGAGATGTGCTTCTTTGAAGATTACAACCCAGGAACCATGATGAGGGAGTTCTGCTCTGTCACACAGTGCCAACTCAAGGGTCAGCGGCAACAACAACAATTTTTATTTGTAATTTTGTATTCTTTTTTTTTTAAAAAAAGCTTTTGTCATATTATATAAGCACCACATTCAGCAAAACTTGGTTTTAGGCACCACTGGGTTGGAATGGTTGGGGTGAACCTGAAGAAAGGACTTACAGCTGCAGCGATGATAAATCCTTTTACATCAGCTAGCCAATTCACTACCCGCGGTAGAAAAGCTCTTTGTAAGAATTGTCATTTCTGAATGCACTTTTCTGCTCCATGGCACATCTAAAAAAAGAGTTAATAACTGACAAATTCTGTGATAAATTGCCTCCAAGATCTTTTTCACAACACTCAGTCCAAGTAAACCTGAGAGCCTTAATGCTTGCACGTATTAAGCCCTGCAAGCCTTTAAGAAAGCTTTCAAACCAATGAACTCTAAATTGCGTGGAAAGGAAAATGCAGAGTGAGTGATTGTGCCTGATGCATTATTGCTCTTTAAACGTCTTACTCATCAGTATCTGCAGAATAACACTTTCTTCACTTTAGTTTTCCTCGGGCACCACTTTGTGTTAAGACTACCTCTGTACTTATACACCTGCCTTAATGAGGTGTCACACATAAAGCTGATGGTGGAAAATTATTTCTGTAAAGGGCCAGATATTAACTACTTAGCAGGCCGTACCGATGCTGTTGTAATGAGTCCATTCTAATATTTTAGTATCGAAGCAGCCATAGAGAATATTTACACACAGGGGAGAGGTTATGTGCAGTAAAACTTCATTAATAAATACTGCCATTTGAATTTCATGCCATGATTATGTGTCAAAAATATTCTGTATATTATACTTTTATTATATTATTGAAACATGTAAAATCACTCTTCGGGAGAAACAAACTTGGCCCATGGGTCATAGTTTACAGGCCTACGGTCACAGTACACATGGATAGAGGCTGCAGAGGTGGGCTTCGATCTTCCCTCCATTGCTATTAGACAGAGTGCATTAGTTCTTCAACTCCTCTGTGACTTAGTTTCTCATCCATAAAATGATGACGACAGATTTCTGAAAATGTTCCCTAGGATTATGTAAGTCACAGTATTTTAAGGCATTTAGCATAGTTTCAGGAGCGTAATAGTTAATTAATATATTTAAAAACTTCTGTTTTCTTTATTATGTGTTTGAGTGATTAGACTAGTATAAGTATCTTGAACAGCGTTAATTTGTAACAGAAATTGAAAGCACTGCTTTTAAAATGAGCACCAAATTAGCTAAGCTTACAAATAAGCACATTGATGTGTTGATACAGCAAACATCTAGCTGAAATAAACCCATACATGTAATAACTGGAAACACCACCCCCCAGCAATATTTTTAAACTATTCTTTGTGTGTGTGTGTGTGTGTACACAAATATAATGAAGCGAGACTAATTAACAACCTATGATATGCAGCTGACACAACCGTGCCTGTTGAAACCAACAAAGACTTGAAGCACTTACTAATTGTGTTAGTTTGAGTAGACTAGAGAAACAAATTCATAGACACTCATAGGTGTTTAGGAAAGTGCTTTATATAAAGATTAATTGTACATTAAGAAAACATCCCAGCCCAACCCAGTTCAAGTCCATAAGTCTGATATCAACACATATGTCCAATACTAGTCTGTAAATTCCTCTTTAGACTCACACAACACATGCAATGACATTGAG
>NW_022111305.1:5914712-5916227 GCF_000313985.2 Echinops telfairi
TGATGCCTTACACCTGATCCCTTCGACACCTCGTGGTTGCATAGGCTGGTGTGCTTCTTCCATGTGGGCTTTGTTGCTTCTGAGCTTGATGGCCACTTGATTACCTTCAAGCATTTTATAAAGCATATGATGCATTTACTGTATTGGGAGAATCTGGCAGAGTCTTTAAAGGGTTAAAATAACCAAAGATATTTCTGTGAAGACCTGATGTAAGCCTTGGTATTTTCAACCATCACATATGCAGGTGAGTATTGGGCAGAAAAGGGAAAACTGAAATAAATGGATACGTTTAAATGATAATGATGAACACTGAAAACACCAGTGACTTTCAGAAGAGCAAGCAAAAGGAATCTAAGAAAAAATACTGTCAGATCGCTCCTTGGAAGAGAGGAGGCGAGGCTTTACCTCATGTACTTTGGGTGTGTTATCAGGAGGGAACAGTTCCTGGTGAAGGGCATCATGACTGATAAAGTGTAAGTGAAGAAGAAGAGTTAGCAGAATGGATTGACACAATGGTAAAAATCAGGAGCCTGGTGCAAAACAGGGCATTGTTTCATGATGTTATAAATAATATTGCCATGAGTCAGAACAGGCTCAGCTCAACAGCATCTAACTGTAGCATCTATCCATCTGCTTATCCATGTAGCTATTTAATCACTATAGCTATATACTATATAGGTATGAGAAATCAAATGTTCCTTAGAAGCACAGACGCTGAGATTTTATCTCACATACATTGGGCATATTGTTAGGAGAGCCCCTGGAAAAAGACATTATGTTTGGTAAGGTAGATAGCAAAAAAAAAAAAAAACCCAAAAAAAAGCATAAAAGAGGCAAATTTTCAATGAGATGGATTCACACAATGGATGCAATACTAGGCTCAAAGAGGACAACCGTTGTGAGACTTCCAGGACCAGGCAGTGTTTCTATCCTTTGTACAAAGGGTCACTATGAACAACTGGAACCAGCTTAATGTCATCTTAATGGTAACAGCAGATATAGATGTAATTGTAGATAACTAGATAGATGTATAGATAGCTACAGTCCTTATCAAATATATAGACTTCTACAATTATTAAATGTTAAGAATATACTCTTTATTGAAGTTCTAATTGCTGTTTATTATTTTATTCAATCCTTGATTTTTATTGGCATTGAAAGATTTACTGTGAATAATATGTGTTTAAATATAATTGCTGCTATGATACTTTTGTAATTTTCTTATGAGGTCTCACTGTCACTGTCCCAATGCACACACCTTCTATAATCCATGGCCACCAGGATCTTTCTGAGTGAACCACAAACTTTAGATGCCAGTGTAACCATGTATGCTGGTATAGTAAAGTTTATGCCAGTGACAGAATGGTAGTAGGATGCACTGGTGACAAAAATCACAAAGATCCATAGTAAAAATGTATGACTTCAAGGCAGTAGATATTAAATGAATTCTACATTTGAGCATTTTAATTAACTTAGATTCTAGCACTGCATCTATAATAATGATGGATTTTTTTC
>NW_022111305.1:5917961-5919600 GCF_000313985.2 Echinops telfairi
TATTTTTCTGCTTTCTGCTTTTAAACATTATATCATAATCAGATTGGATTTTCTATTAATTAATATTAATAAACTTTACTACAGAGATGGATAGTTACTCTCAAAATATATATAAAATAAAAGAAAGATCAATTTCCAAATAAGCTTTTTTGGGCTGAATTTATTTGGATGATTCTCTCTCAGAGTAGAAGGTTGATGCACAAATCTATCACTTAAAACATTCTAGTGACTCAACAACATCAAGAATGAGTGATCAATCTGCTTATGGGAAGAAGAAAAGAATATCAACATTCCACAGTGGAATACATAATTTTAAATGCTAACATTTCTATTGTATTCATTTCTTAGATTTTGCTTATTGCCTTTAAGAAACAGAGCAATTGTGCTTCTTCTACCACCAATGGGCTCTGGATTACTGACAAATACAAGGCTCTGACCCACAACCTATCGGCTTGTCACACTGTAGTTGCTTGTTTGTTGCTGAAACGCTGGAACTTAGGCCATCAGTATTTTAAAAGCCAAGCAGGCTCACAAGTGGTACCAGGATTCACTGAATCTTCCAGACTAAGTCTGACTCAAGAGAGAAAAAAGTCTGACAATTTATTTCTGAGAATTAGCCAAAGACAACCTGTGGCTCTTGTGAGAACCGTATCTGACTCCCCTGCTTTAGACATATCGTCAGGAGGAAGCGATTTCTGGAAGGGTGTCCTGGGTGGTGCAAAAGAGTTCACTGAGAGTATGATAGATTGACACAGTGGCTCTGCGGATGGATGAGGTCACCAAGACCACTTGAGGATGACCCCGGGCGGGGAACTGCTGCTCTGCAGGAAGTCACTGTGAGCTGGAGACAGCTCAACTCAGCTCTCCATCTAACGTGAGGAAGGTAAAGGCCAGGTATGTTCCAAAGTTTTACTTTGCTAGCAGTAAATATATTCCCTGGAACATTTAGGGCCTTAATAAAATTTTGTATCCAGATCGCCACTTTGAATATTTTCCAATATCTAATATTGGCATCATGCTAAATATTTGACATTTAAATTAACTTCCATTCTCAAATCCATTTGATAATTTATTCAGTCACCCACCAATGAATCTATTTCAAGAAACTTTTATTCCTTCTTGACAATTCTATGATTACCAAATTGTACCTACCAAGTTTTACCTACGGGCATTCCTCCTCAGAGATATTATGAGTTCTGTTTCAGACCATAGCAATAAAGTAAGTGCTGTAGTAAAGTGAGTCCCATGATTTTTATGGTTTCTCGGTGCATATAAAAGTTATTTTTACACTATGTTGTAGGATATTAGTTTGGTGGTTGCTGTGGGTTAAGATTTGGGCTGTTTACCACAAGGTCATTGGTTCAAATGTACCAGTCACTCTGCTAGAGAAAGATGAGACTATACACTCTCATAAACACTTATAATCTCAGAAAGTCTATAAAGGGTTGCTATGAATTGGAATAAACTTAAATACAGTAGTTTTTTTTTTTTTTGGATAGTACATTAGATATGTAATAGCAACTGAAGAAGTTAGAAATATTTGGAGCTTTACCAAATTTGACACAGAGATAGAAAGTAAGTGTGATCACGGGGTGTCGAACGGATCACTGAAGACAAATGGGTGCATAAGCAAATGTGG
>NW_022111305.1:5920410-5922897 GCF_000313985.2 Echinops telfairi
AAAAAAAAAAAGTAAGTACATGCTGTTGGCAAAATGGCATTGATAAGATCCATTCAAGGCAGAGATGACCAAAAAAAATGTGTAAAACATATATCTGAGAATCAATAAAGCCAAGCACAATTAAATTTGGTATGCTTGCATTCAGAAATTAGTTCTTCAGAGTATAAAAACTAGTCTCCACTAGGAAACCCGGTCTGCAAAACCTAATTATTTTTATGCATAATTTGATCCCCCTGGTTTGATATTTACCTTTAATGATCTGAGAATGACTTTTGTAGAAATTAAAACAGTAAATGAAACTCATCAAAGTCTATAATAATGTATGACTGACAGCTTGGTAATGGCTAACCTAAATCCTTGCACTCATATTCCTTCATTTCTGATTAATACATGATTATTACACAGATGTGATTTTAGTATTAACCACCAATACTACCATAATTGTGGGCAGGGACATCTTAGCCAGAAAGATGAGTGGTATATTTGTTTCTTCCCATTCTTCTTGGCTTCTTATACTTTGTTAGCTAAATGATGGAAAAGTGGCTAATTCTTTTTGTTTTTAATCATTTTATTGGCGGCTTATACAGCTCTGATCACAATCCATCCATCCATCCATGTATCAAGTTCATTTGTACATTTGTTGCCATCATCATTTTTGAAACAATTTTTTCTACTTGAGCCCTTGGTATCAGCTCCTCATTTTTTCCCTCTCTTCTCCTCCCTCTCTCCTTTGCAAACCCTTGATAATTTACAAATTGTTATTATTTTTTTCATGTCTTACACTGGCCAATGTCTCCCTTGGCCCACATTTCTGTTGTCTGCCCCCCAGGGAAGGAGTTCTATGTAGATCATTGCGATCCATTCCCACTTTCTCCTCCACACCTCCCCCTTAGTCTCCTGGTATTGCTACTCTCATTATTGGTCCTGAGAGGTTTATCTGTCCTGGATTCCCTGTGTTTCCAGCTCTTAGCTGTACCCATGTACATGCTCTGGTTTAGTCAGATTTGTAACGTAGAATTTGGATAATGATAGTAGGGGGGAGGAAGCATTAAAGAACTAGAGGAAAGTTGTATGCTTCATCAGTGCAATACTGCACCGTGACTGGCTCATTTCTTCCTTGCGAACCTTCTGTAGGGCCATGTCCAATTGTCTACAGATGGGATTTGGGTCTGCACTCTGCACTCCTCCTCATTCACATTGATACGATTTTTTTTGTTCTGGGTCTTTGATGACTAATATCTGATCCCATCGACACCTCATGATCACACAAGTTGGTGTGTTTCTTTGATGCTTTTGAGTTAGATTGTAACTTGTTTATCTTCAAGCCTTTAAGATCCCAGATGTTATATCTTTTGACAGCCGGGTACCATCCGCTTTCTTCACCACATTTGCTACACACCCATTTTGTCTTCAGTGATCATGTCAGGAAGGCGAGCACCATAGGATAGCAGGTTATTAGAACGAAGCGTTTTGTGTTCAGGGAGTACTTGAGTAGAAGCCCAATGTTCATCTGCTACCTTGATACTTAAGCTACAAATATATATACATAGATATATTTCCCTCTCATTATATATAAATATATTTACATATGCACATGCCTGTGTTTAGACCTCTATAAATGCCACATGCCTCCTAGTTCTTTCCTCTATTTACTTTTACTTTTTTCTTGATCCACGATCATGTTTGGACTTCATGCGGGTTTCAGTACTTTCTCTCAACTACATATGCCCTTGATTCAGCCCTGTCAGGCATCCTATGCCCTCCTCACCATCGATTTGGGATCACTTGTTGTTCTCTTGTCCTTGAGTTTGTTAACACCCACTTCCTTTCCCCGCCTCCCCTCTCCCATGTCCCCCTGGAAGTGTCAGTCCCATTGTTTCTCCTCCAGATTGTTTATCTGCCTAACTTATCTAGATAGATATGCAGAGACAATAGTAAGCACAAAAACAATGCAGAGCATAAGAAAAGAGCAAAAGTAAACCAAAAGAAACAAATAACACCAACAAACCAATGACAAAAAAAGAAAATCCTATAAATAGTTCCACGTCTGTTTGTTGACCTTTAGGAGTATTTTCTGGTTAAGTCTAATGGGGTGCCACGTCTTGGCCCCAAAGGCTTTTTTGGTATTCCCCGGGGTCTTCATCACTTTATTCCATTTGCTGCTCTGTTGCACACCCTTAGCATTTTGCCCCAGTGGGATGGAATCAGAATGGGCACAATTCCTGCACTGTGCCTCCAGTGTTGGCCCTTGTGGCAATATGAGTCAGTGAGAAACACCTTGTCTCATGGTGGGGCTGGCCCTATGGTCCTCTCTGTGCATTGGCTGCTCTGAGCAGGGATATCATCCTCCGGGCTTTGTGCACCAGGATGTGCTCCATTCTCTCTCCTTCCTTCTTTGCTTGCTCCTGTGTGCTATGATCAGGCATGCTCCTCTCCCTGTGCTGTATCTTCAGTGTTGTCTCTGTAGTGCTTTCTTCTGTGATGGGG
>NW_022111305.1:5923024-5925780 GCF_000313985.2 Echinops telfairi
AACCAGTATGTTGCATTCACGTCTTGGTGCACCAGGTTGAAGTCTGGTCCATATCTCCCTCTACTGTGGAGATTTTAAAAACACACTCTCCTTGGGTGGGTTAATGCCCTGTTCCCCCACTAACAATGTCTTTTTTCTTTCTTTTTTCCTCCTTTATAGTTGGCTGACACATGTATCTCTGGATTGGGTCAGGCCCCTTTCACACTGCCTGGACCTCACCCCCAGAATGTATGTATACAGTAGCTTTTCCCCTAAGTCCCTTTTGCATTTTTAAGTTTACCTCAGCAGACTTATGTTGTACTTGTCTTTTTGTGCTTGGCTTACTTCACTTAGCATAATTTCCTCCAGTTCTTCCCATGCAGCAATGTGCTTCATGTGTTCATCACTGCTTTTTTGGGATGCATAGTACTCCATTGTATGTATGTACCATGGTTTTTTAATGTATTCATCCGTTGATGTAAATTGGGGGTGTTTCCAACTCCTTGCAATTGTGAACTGTGCCACGATGAATATTGGAACACAAATGTTTGGCTGTGGTTAGTTTCTTGCTTCCTGTGGGTATATGCCCAGGAGGGATATTGCTGGGTTATATGGTAGTTTGATTTCCATCTGTTTTAGATATACCCAAATCGGTTTCCATATTGGCTATACATACCTATTGGTCCAACAGCAATGGATGAGAGTTCCTATCTCACCACAACCCCTCCAATGTTTGTTACCTTTCTGATTTTTTGAATTGGGCTATCTTTGAGGGGCTTATGTGGTACCTCATGGTTGTTTTAATTTGCATTTCTCTTATGACTAATGATCAGGAACATTTTCTCATATATTTATCGGCCATTCAGATTTTTGCTCTTATGAAACTTCTGTTCAGATCCTTTGCCCACCTCCTCAGTGGGCAATAATTTTTTTTCTTTTTGTAAGCTAGTAGTGTATTGTAGAGTTTAGTAATAAGGCCTTTGATGTGTCATTGCTAAAAATGTTTTCCCAGTCCGTGGACTCTCTTGGCTAATTATTTCAATGAACACGTGTGTTTTATCTTCAGATCATCGTACTTATCAATGTGTGCTTTCTCTGCATTTGTGTCCTTCCCGATTATCTACCTTGTTATCTATTATCGACCTTGAGTTCATTCTTGAGCATGCCTTGAGGTCAGGGTCTTGCTTCATTTTTCTGCAGATATCCAATTTTTTGCAGCACCACTGATGGAAGAGGGTATCTCCTTCCCATTTACAAATTTTTCATCCCTTATCCAAGATAAGTTGACTGATGTTTTTATTGTGGGGTTTTCAGTTCTTTTCCATTGGTCTGAGCATCTGGCATTATACCAATACCACACTGTTTTGACCACTGTGGCTATATAATAGGTGCTAAAGGCAGTGAAAGCACGCCCTTCCACTCTGTCCTTCTTCTTGAGGTGTTCTCTGCTAATTCTGGGCTTCTTCCCCCTCTAGATGGAGTTGGTAATCAGTTTTTCCAAATCTTTGAAGAAAGATGATGGTATCTGTATCGGGATAGCATGTAACTTATATAATACCTTGGACAGAACTGACATCTTTATTATATTGAGTCTTCCAACTCATGAGCATGGGATATTCTTCCATTTGTTGAGGTCACTCTTGGTTTCTTGTAACAGTGTTCTGTAGTTTTCCTCATACAAATCTTTTCTTTTTTTTTGTCAGGTATATCCCTAGATATTTCAAGGCTATTGTAAAGGGTACTACCATTTTGATTCCCTCTTCTGTGGTCTTGTCCAATATGTATAGCAGGCTGATAGACTTCTGTTTGTTGATCTGGCATCTTGCCATGATGCCATATTCGTCTATTACAGTGGTTCTTAGCCTCCCTAACACCGACTCCCTTTAATACAGTTCCTCATGTTATGGTGACCTCCCCAACCATAAAATTATTTTTGCTGCTACTTCATAACTGTAATTTTGCTACTGTAGTGAATCGGGCAACCCCTGTGAAAGAGTCATTTGATCCACAAAGGGGTCATGACCCACAAGTTGAGAACTGCTGCTCGATTGCTTCAAGTATGCACCTTGTGGAGCTTTTGGGATTTTACATATATAAAATCATATAATCTGCAAATAATAATTTCACCTCTTTATTCACCAGGTGAATACCTTTGATACCTTATGATGTAAGCTAAGCCCTCCAATATGAAGGAAAATAGGTGTGGGGACAAAGGGCATCATTGTTTGGTCCCCTTTTTCAGGGGGATTTTTTCATCTTTTCTTCATTGACTGCCACGTTGGCTGTTGGCTTTTCATATATAGCTTGTATTATATTGAGGATTTCCCTCCGATTCCTATCTTCTTGAATGTCTTAAACAGGAATTGGTGTTGGATGTTGTCAAATGCTTTTTCTGCATCTATCAATATTATCATTGTGGTCCTTATAATACCTTTCAAGTTGTTGACTTCGTTGGAGTACAGGTCTTCATAAGACTGTGTAATTATCCTTTTGTTTTCATTATGGTCTGTTGTAATGTCCTCTGTTTCATCTCTTATCCTTTCTATTGAAATTTGCTCCTTCCTTTCTTTAGTTAGGTTTGCCAGTGGTCTGTCAATTCTGCTAATCCTTTCAAAGAACCAACTTTTAGCTGCATAAATTTATTCCATAGTTTTCTTGTTTTCCCTCTCATGAATCTCAGACCTGATTTTTATTATTTTTCTTTTGCTCTTAGTGGGATTGTCCTGTTGACTCTGCTCTAATTGCTGTAAGTTTTGTGTCAGCATATCAATCATAAG
>NW_022111305.1:5926838-5928399 GCF_000313985.2 Echinops telfairi
CAACTTTTGCTTATGCACCCACTTTTTGCTCAGTGATCGAGGCAGGACAGGCTGGTGTGCTTCTTCTATGTGCGTATTGTTGTTTCTCAGCTAGATGGCTGCTTGTTTAGCTTCAGGCCTTTAAGACCTCAGGTGCTATATCTTTTGGTAGCCGAGCATCACCAGCTTTCCTCACTGCACTTGCTTGTACACCTATTGTCTTCATCAATATATTTATAGTTTTAGTATTAAGGAAACAAATGGACAGTGGGCCCCTGCTCAAGTACTCCCTCAACACAAGAACACTTTGTGCTAACAATTTGGCATTCTGAGATGCTCACCTTCCTGGCAAAAATTTCCCTTGTTTTCTTAATGTTCCTTTTGTTGATTTCCAGCCTTAAGTCATAGTTGTTGGAGAGAGATGTCTGTAAGATCTCTTTGTGCTTGAATTTACATAGATTAACCTTGTGTACCAGCATGCAGCTTATCTTTGAGAATGTGCCATGTGGGCTTGAAAAGAATTCAAATTTGTTAGCATTTGAGTGAAGAGCTCTGAATACATTTATTAGGTCCAGGCGTCCAATCATAATGTTTAGATCTGTAGCCTCCTTGTTAAGCTTATTTCCTTGTGATCTATCTTACTCAGAGAGTGGTATATTAAAGCACCTACTATAGTCATTGAACCTGTGATTTCTTTTGTCATCTTTTGGAGCGCTTGATGTATTTCATGTGTATCACATTGGGTGCGTATATATTCATTATGCTCACTGATTCTTGGTCGACTGTTCCCTTGAGCATTATATAGTGCCCCTCCTTATCTCTTGTTATGGCTTGCACCTTGAGATGAATTTTGTCCAAGATTAGGATTGCAACCACTGCGTTTTTTGAATTGCCATTTGCTTGGTCTATTTTTCTCCAGCCATTAAATCTCAGTCCATTTTCGTCTGTAATCTTGAGATGTGTTTCCTGTAGGCAGCGGATTGATGGGTTGTTTTATAAGCCTGACTGCCTTTTAATGCCTGAGTTCAGTCCATTGATATTCAAGGTTATTACATCCATCTTCAGACTCTGTGATGTCACCTTGTATCTTTGTGTTGGGTGTTTGCCTATCTCCTTTTTTATAAGTGTTTTTATAAATGTGTTGTGCATGTGTGTGTGTGTTTCATTCTTGCATTCTTTACACCCTTGAGCCAATGCTATCTTGGGGGCTGTTTTCTCTTTGCTGCCCTCTGGGTGGGGTTGTTCTATATGTCTGTCTCTTATTTTTATTTGGTGAGTGCTATTCTGCCCATACTGGGTCAGAAGTTTCTTTTGGAGGGCTAGATTTCTTTTAACATATTCTTTGACTTTTTACTTGTCTGGTAAGTCTCTTACTTCATCTATTTTGATAGATAATTTGGCTGGATAGAGTATTCTTTGTTTTGCATTATTTTCCTTCAATTTTTGGAATATGTTACTCCACTTTCTCTTCTTCTTCATAGTGTTTGCTGATAGGTCTGAACACAGTGTCTGCTGATAGGTCTGACCATAGTGTCTGCTGATAGGTCTGAACATAGTGTCTGCTGATAGGTCTGACCATAGT
>NW_022111305.1:5929089-5936203 GCF_000313985.2 Echinops telfairi
TCTCCTCTATCATTTCATCCTTTCTCTGTATTGTTTCCTTCATACCTGTGTGACTCCAAGCAGCATTCTGAAGATTTCTTTTTGTGGCAGATCAATGTCTGCTTCTTCTATCCATGTTCTTAGGTCCAGGATTTCTTCCAACAATGCCGTTTGTTTCTCCTGTTTTCTCATTGAGGTTTGTTGGGGTTGATTGCTATTTGCTTTGTGTTGTTTTGGAGGTGCCTGGTGCCATTATCCAGAGAGTCATAAAGCGCTGGACTCTCTCTTCGGGAGACCAATAGGAATGCTTCTTTGAACTGCGTTCAGCTAATTGACCATGTGGGATTGGGATACTGCTTTATTCTCCTGTGGTTTCACTCTTCCCTGGCCAACCAGTATTGTGTTATTTGGAGGGCAAGTTGGATAGTTCTCTCAGGGGACTCTGGTTGGGTGGTGTGGGCCCACTAGGTTGGTGCTTCCCTGGATGATCTCACAGGAAGTCATGTTACTCCACTTTGGGTGTGGGCCATGGTGGCTTGTGGAGCCACGAGAGTGTTCTGGGGTGCCTGCTGCAACTGGAATGTTGCGGAGAGTATGTGAGTATGCCTGTTTTGGTGTCAATCACTGCGGATGGTGAGTAGAATTGTGCTAGTCGTTAGACTGTCACATAGGTTGAGCAGAGGTTCCCACAGCAGCGTGTATCACTGGACTTTTGGCAGAGCTGCCTTAATTCATGTGAGGCACTTCAGCAGGCAGGAAGAAGTTTTCTCAGCCACATGGGACCATGGAGGATGGGCATGGTCTCACCCAGCCACGTGGAGCACTGTGGAAAGTGGGCAGAGGTTCTCTCAGACAAGTGGAGCACCACAAAGGGTGGGCAGGACTTCCCCCAGCTGCTTAAAGGACTTTGGAGTGTAGGTGTGAGTTCCCCTGGAGCAGAAGATGCAGTATTTCTCTAGCGTGTGTTACTCTGAAGAAGGTAGAGCTCCCCAAGTTGGGTGGAGGGTAGGTATAATTGCTCTAGGTGAAGGGCAGTGGCCTGGAGGATGACAGTGGCATATGAGAGGAAAGAGAGAAGCAAAAAAGAGTCTGATAAGACTGTGGGGGAAAAGAGGGAAGAGAGAGAAACAAAGGAAAATATATAGGTGAGCCCCGTGGCCTAGAGTGGTTTAAATCCTGCCCAGAGTCGGTGGCAAGCTATGCTGTGTGGAAGTAAAGCCCCTGGGCTGGATGAAGGAACCTGGATCTGGCCAAGACTGTGGCAGGGCTTAGGTTAAGCCTTATCCAGCTTCCACAGTTGTAAGCCAAAAGCCCACAGCTCCTCAAAACCTAGTGGATCTGTGCCAACTTATCTTTATGACCTGTCTCCTTCTGTGACCCGGCAGTGTGGTATTTCCCTCTCATTGACTCTCCTGTGCTGATTTCTGCGGAGTCCATCAGGTTAGTGTTACTCAGTCACCACCTTGCCAGAAATCCCGCCTTTTTGGGGCTAATTCTTAAGACCTCTACTCTTGACCATCTGGTGGTCTATATCCTTTTCTTTGGGTCAGAATTTTAGTATATAGATATTTAAAAACCTCTTTGCATAAATTATAAAAAAGCTTCCTCGATTCAATTCTTCGTCTTTTAAATAAATTATGTTATTTGAGGCTGTTCCAACTCTTATTCTATACATCAGTTTTATCAAGAATATTTGTATGTATGTTGCCATCATTGTTTCCAAAACATTGTCAACTTGAGCCCTTGGTATAAGCCCAAGCCCCCCACTACCACCTTGTGAATCCTTTATCAATTATATATTGCTATTATTACATTGTCCATTGTCCTCCTTCACCCACATGTCCATTATTTGTCCTGGGAGAGGGCACTGTATATCCAACATTGTGATGGGTTCCTCCTTTATCCCCTTTCCCCATTCCCAACCTCCCCATACGTTGGTCTAGCCAGATTTGGAAGGTAGAACTGGGTCATGATAGTGGGGGTGAGGAAACATTCAAGAACTAAAAGAACGTTGTTTGTTTCCTTGGTGCGATACTGAATCTTGGTTGAATAACCCTTCTGTGGGGGATATCCAATTGTCTACAGATGGGCTTTGGCTCTCTACTCCAACACCCATCATTTGAAACTATAATTGTTTGTTTTGTATTTTTGATACCTGATACCTGCTCCTGTCAACCCCTCATGATCACACAGGATGATGTGCTTTTTGCATGTGGGCTTATTTGCTTCTCTGATAGATGGCTGCTGGTTTACCTTCAAGCCTTTAAGACCCAAGATACATCTTTTGATAGCCAGGCACCATCTGCTCTCTTCACACTTCCTTATGCACCCATTTTGTCTTCAGTGATTGTGTCAGGAAGGTGGATATCAGAGTGCCAGGTTATTAGGAAGTGTTCTTGTGTTAAGGGAGGCCTTGAGTAGAGGGCCTCTGTCCATCTGCTATCTTAATACAATACTCAACATATAAATATGTATACATTGACTTATATCCCTTTCATTACAAATTAATATATTCACATATATACATTCCTATAGCTATACCTCTATAAATAGCTTTTGCCTCCTATTTCTTTTCACCACCTTCCTATCCCACTATTATCTTCACCCTCTATTCTTCTTTAGATAATTCCTCTAGGATACATTACCCTTGATTAAACCCCACCAGGCATTATACACCCTTCTTGCCATTGGGTCTATCCTCAAGTCAATTCTGACTCATCACAAACCTATAAGATAAACTTGAATTGTCCTTGTGGGTTTCCAACACTGTAACTCTTTACAGGAGTAGAAAGCCTCTTCTGTGTACAGTTTCTAGAAATTTAGTGCTCTTTGAGAAAGCTTTTTGCTTTGGACATAGAGAGTTAAATGTTATAGAGAGTTTTATTTCTATTTTTGTTCATAATGTCCACAAAACTACTCACATCATGCTAACATCACAGAAAGTGAATTCTCTAGGTAGAGTGACTGCCTTAAAAGGTTCTAGAATTCTTTTAAAAAAATCATTTTATTGGGGCTTATACAACTCTTATCACACTCCATATATACATCATTCTGTCAATCACATTTGTTGCCGTCATCATTCTCAAAATATTTGCTTTCTACTTAAGCCCTTGGTATCAGCTCCTCATTTTCCCCTCCCTCCCTGCTCCCCCCTCCCTCATGAAGCCTTGGTAATTTATAAATTATTATTATTTTGTTATGTCTTACACTGTCCAATGTCTCCCTTCACCCACTTTTCAGTTGTCTGTCCCCCAGGGATGGGATTATATGTAGATCCTTGTAATTGGTTCCCCCTTTGTACCCCACTTTCCCTCCACCCTCCCAGTATGAAAGCTTATTCAAGTCTGTTGAAACATATTTTTAAAAGAACATCCTAAAGTTAGCTAAGAAATAGTAAAACAGGTATCATTGCTCTTTGAAACTTTGCTTTTACAAAAGACTTATTTTAGTACCTGTTTTCATCAACTGAAAGAAATCCAAAGAAGATTTCACTTTGTGAAATATGAAAAGTGAAACTCATGTTCTTCATTTGTATTATAGCAAGACATTAACAATATTGAGGAGTACTATGGCATAGGGGTTATGAATTGGGCTCAAAGTCAGCAGTTCAAAACAACCTGCCACTCTGTGGGAGGCTTTCCCCTCCAGTAAAGTGTTACACTCTAAGAAACCCATTGGGGCAATCCTACCCTGTCTTTTAGGGTCACACTGGGTCAGATTCAACTTTATGGCAGTGACTTTTTGTTGTATTATTGGTTTTGGATTAGAATAGTGTGGCACTTAATCCACTATCACTGGTATCCTTATAAAAGAAGAGAACCTACACAGTCAAGACCCACATAAGAAAAACAGCCTTGAAACAATAGAATCAGAGTTATAGCTACAGGCCAAGAAACACCACTAGTTTCTCTGTGGAAGATGAGGCTTCCTACTCACATAAAGAGCTACAATCTAAGAAATCCACAGGTGCAGTTCTCTCCTGTCCTATCAGGTTGCTATGAGTCAACATCAACTCGATGGTAGGTAGTGAGTTATTGTGAGTATCATTTGTGACTCTTATATGGCCATTGTAATGAATTACTAAACCCAGCAGAAGAGTAAAGTGTCATGGAAAGAATGGTTGATGTCAAAATAGGTTAAAAGAAAGATGGAGGTTAGAGGCAAATGGCCTTGAGTTTGTGCTCAGATGGATTCTCCTTCTCCCTTGTGTAACCAAAGGTCAGATATGGCCTCCAAATTCTTTGCTCACACCTTAACAGCACTAAAGCAAGTGTATCACTAAGAGAACTTGTCTTCATAATCCACTGGTCTCAGACGAGTGTGTAAGCATGTTTTGTTTGGGATAAGCCCTGCAGCATATAGCAATATTTTTTGACTTACCCTTGTATAGTGGCACCATAATGTTTCTAAAATAAATCTCTTCTATGAACCTCTGTCTTTATTGGAAATGCATTTATGTTACTGTAGTGGGAATTAAAGGAGAAATTTTAAAGAATCACCAAGAACTGTCAACCATTAGAAAAGGTTGGGACACATCCAATCTTTAATGTCTTGACAATGTAACAGACAATTTAGACAAATTGGAACTAACCAGTTCCACAAAACCTGTAGAGATATCTAAAAATCTGAGTAAAAGTAAGCATTTTAATGAAACTTTAAATAAGGTTTTCTCTTACATTGAGTCATTAAGCTCATTAAAGGAGTTGCTAGGTTTGTGTAAAAGACAGAAGCCACATTAAATTGTATATGTTCAGTTATATTATTTAAGTTAATCATATTTTATGGTTGAACTGTATTTCTATGACATTGATAACAAACTTACCCAAAAAGTCACTTTGGAACATAAATATTTAATGAAGCCAATATAGACAGTGTGATAGCTACATAATCTTACATTTACTTGAAGGTCTAAAAGTGAAGGGGTGGGCTATGATAGTTAGGGTTTTTGTGCCAACATGGCTCCTGGAGGAACATGTAGGCGGTGTTTAGCCTGTCAATCAGGTCCCAGCTTGATTGGAGGGTAACATAGATAAATGGTTCCTCATGACTTGCCTCTTTCTCTTTCTCCCTGGAGGCGGGCCACACTCTTTCTGCTTCACCTTTCTGTTGACAAGCCACGTGGAGCCAGGCTGAGACCTGGGAGAGCTCTGGAGATGCTTCCACTGCCATTGGATCCACAAGATTTTGCACCCTCTTGCCTTGATCTTACTGAATTTTGCATAATTGCATGTACTGTGTGAGTCTAAAGAGGGATTTATGGACTAGTATCAGACTTATGGGCTAATATCAGATTTATGGACTTGATCTGGACTGTGTTGAGATGTTTTCTTAATATACAATTACTCTTGGATACAATGATCTTTCTTATACATATATGAGTGTCTGTAGATTTTTTTCTCTCTAGTCAACCTGGTCTAATACAGATAGTTTTACTTTTAATTCTGAATTCCACACATTGAAAATACCTTCATAATTGAAAATGCACTTGAGAAAAAAATTAGGGCCATTTCTATCAAGGTGTTACTTATTGTCAAGATGCCAACTTCTGAGAATATATATATATATGTATATATATATATATATATAAAATGATAAAGCTGCTATACTTGAAGCTATTAAGAGGAAAATGCTGTTGGATTCACAGGTAAAATGGGGGTGGTGGTGCTGATAGAGTGTTTGAGCAAGGCAAACATCACTGAAATAAACATCTACCTTTCCAGCAAAATTCTTTCTAGTTGACAACATTCATCTTTTCACGGAGACAATGTCTGGTGGATATAAGAAAAGCTTCCACGCATTTCAGTCTCCATCACAACTGTTTGTATCACCATTACCTCTTAAATAAAGATGTCTTGAAAGATTCTGTCCATTGTCTTTTCATTTTTGCAGGGGGGAGGGTCATAAACCTCCTCCTGAAATTATCACCATCGTAGCTATAGAAGTTGTACACCAAGGACACATTTGCATTAGAATATTCCAAAAATCACTGAAATTTAACATGACTGAAATGACATTTATAATTTACATTCTTCCAAAACCCTTTACTCTGTTTTATTGTAGATCAGTGAAGAAAACCATTTTCTCAGTTATCCAAACCTGATGCAGTTACCTCCATGTTTCCTATTCTATCATTTTTCTGCATTCACAGGCCATAAATGTTTCTGCTATCGCTTCTCTTCAGTGTTCTTTCCTTTCCATTTCCACAATCAATTCTTTATCCATGTCCTCATTTCTTCTTGAATTATAACAGGTTTTGAATAGCTCTCACAGTTTCCGACTTCTTTTTATAGTTCATTTTCAATATTGTTGTTAGAGAATAAATGTTTTAAGATTTAAAATGAAATTTTATCCATTATTTTAGAACAAAGATGTCTCAACACATTCTCTTGAATCTTTGTAGAAGACCTGAATTAATTTTTATCTGTCTAGAATATTCTTATATATCTACTTCATAAGGAACAACCATGCATGGTGCAACCACTGTCCTCTAATTTATGCTTTTGAGTCCAGTGAAATCCACATCAGTGTACCTCAAATGAAATGTTTATTTTAATTTATAACAATGAGTCCTGTTAGGTGTATTCGTAGGCTCCAGAACAGCATGCATCATACAGTGTTTACTTATTTCTCTTCTGCAGCAGACTAAGTATTTTACTGAGGGGAGTAGTCCTTTTAAAATTTGTATTTTTGCAGAGCCTTGTAGAGAGAGTATTAAGTATTAATGAAGCAGAAGAATGAGTGAATGCAAATGTACTAATTCAGAAAATGAAACACAGAAAGGATGAAAATGCACACATGTTGTGCTGTCATTGTCAGTCCGCCAGAAAGATGATGCTGTCTGTTACAGTCAAGATGTGTCGTCTTAAATGCTATACAGAGTCACTACTGGTTGGCCTCAATGAAAATAACTTTCTTAAACGGTGCTTTACTGCCTTCTGTGAGCAGCCAAATTTCACTTTTATTTCAAAGGACGATGATACAGAGTAAATTAAAGTAATATTTTGGGAAAATAATCTATTTTTTTAAATAAAGAAGACAGATTTCATGTCAATTAGAAGATATATAAACTGTGAAGACAGGTAAACTGTGGTATTCAGACTGTCAGTCAGGTCCCAGCCTGATGGTGCCTCCTTGT
>NW_022111305.1:5938497-5945218 GCF_000313985.2 Echinops telfairi
AGGAAATAGAGGAAAGAAGTAGGAGGCAAAGGGCATACATACAAGCCTAAATACAGACATGTACATATGTAAATATATTTAAGATTAAGGGGGGAACGGACCTAGGAGTAAATAATGATCATTTTTCTTTTTCATAAAAGTACAATTCCTCTTCAGCTTCTTTCAGTTAGTGAAAACAGGTACAAATGTTGATCTTTTGTAAAAGTGAAATGGTGGTATAAAGCAAACTTTCAAAGAGCAGAGAGATCTCCATATCGTGAGGACAGACCCTGTACTGGATATGTGACAGATCTGGATTGGCATGTTGCTAATGTAAAAAATATATATACTGATTAGGTTTACTACACTGGAAAGATTTTCCATCAATAGAAACTAGTATTACAGCATTAAAGAGAAGTAATTCCAAACACCTGTTCTGCTCTTTCTTCTTAAATAGCATGAGAGCATCATCTAGAAGAGATGCACTCTGAACACACAGCATGAAGGGACAGAGATGCAGTTTGACCTTGCGCCCTTTGAATTTCAATTGGGTCTACATGCACTCTTTGCTCTGCTGGCTAGTTAGCATCCAGCGTAATCCCACTTACGGCAGCCCCACGTGTGCAGAGGACAACTGCTCTCTATACAGGATTTTCAAACCCTTTGGAAGCAGATTGTTACATTTGTCCTCTGAAGTAACTTTTGTTGTGTTGGGACCACTTGCTTGCCTTTCAGCTGGTGGCCTAGGTCTTACTATATTTACATAGCACTTTTAATAATTTTCTCCTGAATTTATGTCTCCATGAAATATTATTTCAAACAAATCATTCAGAATAAAATTCATAAGCCAAAAATATTATTCTGCAATATAGGAATACATTTTGACGGAAAACCAAAATAGAATATCTTCAGGAGTGTCCATATTTTATAATATACATTTTTATTATTTCATCTGAAATATGAAAATGAAGGTGGATTAATAAATACTGAAAGTCTTAAATGCTTCTGCTCCAAAATACTCAAAAGCAAGTCTTCAAACTATACCTATTGTTTGGATTTTCAATTAGTGTGTGTGCTTTCCAGACTTTTTTGGGTCCATTTCCTATCTCCTTGAGAAAAGTTTTCACCCTTCTCTGCAATAAAAAATATTTGAAGATTGTTGGCATGTAGCTTAAGCTGAATTGTATAACCAAATTAATCCAAAGCTATTTCTCAATTACTCGTGGGAAGAAAAAAGCAGGCATATAGCACCTCTATTTTTATCTATGCCTAGGTGGTTTTAGATAGAAGATACTATTGGCATTGTTTCCATTTGACCCCAAATTATTATGTTCTGAGACTAGGAACAGAATAGCACTCTCAAAACTTCTACTCACTGAGTTACAATCACCGGTTTAGAAAATTTCATTTCCCAGATAACTGAAAAGCATAATCCTTTATATTTACTACATGTGTCTCTATTTTCCTTATTGAGACTACATTATTACTGGTGATGATATTGCTAAGAATATTAATTCCAAGACCTGATTACAAAAAAATAATATTTTTGATGAACCAAATCAGTATTATCCCTGGTTAACAAAATATCTTAAAATGGTAACTAACACTTAAATTATTATTTTTTTAATCATTATATTGGGGCTCTGACAGCTCTTACAACAATCCATACATCCATTATGTCAAACACATTTGTACAGATGTTGCCATCGTCCTTTTCAAAACATTTTCTTTCTACTTGAACCCTCGGGATCAGCTGCTAATTTTTCCCCCTCCCCACCTTGATAAATTTTTATTATTTTCATATCTTATAGCATCCACTGTCTCCCTTTGCCCATGTTTCTGTTGTTCATCAATCTGGATGGTGGTGGTTATGTGTTTATCATTGCGGTTAGTTCCCCCTTTCTTCCCCCCCCCCCACTTTCCCGTACCCTCATGGTATTGCTACTCCCATTATTGTTCCTGAGGGGGCTATCTGTCCTGGATTCCCTGTGTCAAGAGGTCTTATCTGTACCAGTGTACATGCTCCTGTCTAGCCGGATTTGTAAGGTAAACCAGAGGACATGATGGCGAGGGATGGGGGCACTTTAAAGAACTTGAGGAATGTTTTGTGTTTCATCAGTGCTCTACTGCACCCTGGCTGGCTGGTTCCTTTCTTGTGACCCTTCTGTGAAGGGATATGCCCAGTTATCTCCATATGGGATTTGGGTTTCCACTCCCCAGGCCTCCTACCCCTTCACATCAATATGATTGTTTTGGGTCTTCTGATGCCTGATAACTGATCCTTTTGACACTTCATGATCACACAGACTGGTGTGCTTCTTCCATGTGGGCTTTGTTGCTTCCCAATTTCCTTTTAATAATAATTATTATAAACACATTTTGACATGTTTTATCTCGTCCTTGCATTTTTAAAAACTAATTCTCAGTTTCATGTTTTAAATTATTTTTGTTCTTCAATTTTATTTTAACTTAAAGTTTGGTTCAAGTTCACCTTTGAGGTAAGCAAATAGATGAGAGCAGAGCCGCTTTTTGACCAATATATTTCAAAATGATAAATATAGGTGTGTATATTGAAATGGTGCTCTAATGGCATAGTGTGTTAATGTGTTTGGCTGCTGCCCATGTAGTTGACAGTACAAACGCAGCAGCAGCTGCTCAGTTTGCGCATAAAGATTTACTATCTCAGAAGTTTGAAAGGGAATTCTGTTCTGTCCTACAAGGCCACTATGAGTTGCAATCAACTAGGTGGCAGTAGGTTTGATACACTCATACACACACAGGGAAGCCTAAAAATTAATGGAAAGTCGGAATAAAACAACATAGAATTTTCATGACATTTTTGAAGTCCTTGTGTGTTGATGACACATATGTATATATATACATGAACACATGCATATAATTATAGTTAGCACTATGCATATGTTTGTGTTTGTGTATATTTCTGGTGGTGCTGTTTGTTACATTTTGAGCTGCTAACTGCAAGGATCCCATACACCCATCTGCTGCTCTGCTGAAAAGCTGGGGAAAGGTGAGGCTGTCTGCTATTATAGTCAAAGAGTCATTTGATTATCCTAAAGGGTTGCTATGCACTGATGGCAGTGATTGTCATAGAGAAAGAGAAGAAATATATAGATATAGATACATAAGTTGTATACAGATAGTTATATGTATATATGCATAATCCATTAAATCCATGAAAAACTATAAGAACTGATCAGTTTAATTTCTTAAAATGTGCAAATAGGTGCATTAAATGTGCGTCCATTAAATTCTCATACAATGATAACATAGGTCTTACTTTTATCTCTCTTTCTCTCTCATTTTTCTTTGATTACTGCCTTAATTTTCAAAACAAATGATTTCTTAACTTTTCTTTGATCTAGCGCTTGAAAATAGTCTACATCTTAACAAAGAAATTGCTGAAAATCTGTTTCCCTACAGCAGAAGAAGCAATCGTCGAGCAGCCGGCGCTAAAGACATAAGAAGGGAAAAGAAAAGGAAGAAATGAAGGGCACCGTGGAGCTCTGTTCAGGAAAATAATAGTCTATAATGTGTTTTGCATTACTGATTCTATGGCTATTTGCTTAATATGTTGTCATTTTAAATTGTCCTTCTGAAGACTGATGTTGCTGGCATCAGATGTAAAAGTTGTTGGAAGAGAATATACTTTAAATTTTACTCATTGATGGTACAAGTTGTTGCTTGCTATTAGAAACTATTAGAAAAATTTATGATAATAAGTATTCATCACAAAATCCATCATTCTGAAAAGCAAAAACGTGATGTTACATTCATTTTGTATGATTAATGGTTCACACAGAATGAGGAAAAACGCTCAACACTAATCTATAATTATAAACGAAAATTAACTTTAGATAGCGATATTCTTGTTACTGTGACTGTGAATAGTGAAAGAAATCCTGCATATGCAGACTACTTGCAAGTATTAACCTCAACTAACAAGAAACATTGCATCATGTAGTAAGAACATTTGTTAATTAGTGTCACAATTAAAAATTCACCTTTTGTAATATCTCAGAACACTAAGCATGTTTAATAAAATTTAGGTGGTGTATTTATTTTGAGACCCCAAATATAATATGAATAAACTGACTAAATCAAACCTAATTTGCATAGGACATGCATATAATTAAATTCCGTCTTTCATTAAAAGCTCACACACCAAAAAACCCAAAAATACTCAAATCCATTTAATCTGTAGCATATTACAGCGAGGCAAACTGCACTGTTTATTTTCAGTTCTAACTTATTCTACAAAATCAGATATGTAAGCACGCACTGTATATATTATTTGACTATTTCCTTGCTTTGGCATCACAACCACATTTTTGAATGAGTGACAGTAAACTTAAGTATAGTGTCAAAACCTTGTCAACTTAAAATAAGAGATCCACTTGTTTATATTGCTGGTGTAAGTTATTTCTTCTCCTTTTTGACTCTCATATATTTGCTACTTTGTACTGTATCCCCCCGGTAGGGGAGCAAAGTTCACAAGCCAAACCCATGTAACAGCTAAAAAGTTTCATTCTCATTAAGGAAACCACATTATTCCTCTGAAATGTTTTAACTTGAAATAGTTCAGTGCATACTTCCTTGTATTTGTTAAATAAGCAAAATATGGATTTTAAATGCATTTAAAATATTGTTTGAGCAAGTTCATTAGAGAAGAAAATGATACGTTTTCATTGAGGAATAGTTACTTTTCTTCTGACTTCTTTCTGACCCATGGATCAGCTGCTTGGATGCTTTTTCTTTTCCTACAGCTAAAGCACTTTCCGTCTGCTGCGGACCTGATGTGGGTTAACGCTCGGCCATTGACTGCCTGCTCTCGGTTTAATTTTGAAAAAGCTGTCTTGCTTTAGATATCCTGATGAAATCTGTATTCTTCTGAATACAAATCCCCCCCGCCCGACCTTCTTCTTTTTTTCCTTTTCGTACCTAAGGTCTGCAGTGGTTAGCCTCCTTTCCCTTGCAACCTCTTCTCTTCTTGCTTCATTGATTTCCAGTGAAGCTCGAGCTCTGTAGAGATTGAATTCCTGGGAGTGCTCACGTGTGCATTGATCGTCTAATTCCAAACACTTCTCTCCCTTTCTGAAACTGACCTACTAAATTCATTCAATGATAATTTCCCTCAGCCTGATAGAGCTTTAGAGCAGCTACCTGATATAATAAGTATTGTATCATCATAGTATCCACATTAGAACAAAAACAAGTGCAACTAATTACACAGTTAATTCCTATACGCTTTACCTTATCAGGTCACAGAGTGTGGTTTCGTCCTTTAAACCGTATGAAGGGGACTCATTCTATTTTCCTGACAGAAACTTACAGATGTAGAAGCAGGATTTGAACTTAAGAAACCTGGTTTCAAAGTCGGTGCTCTTGAGTCAGTAACGTCTACATGATGATCACAGTCTTTGCCACTTAAATGCAGGTGCCATGTACTTTCACACTTTGGATTGTCAAACGACACTATCTTTTTATTATGTACTTCTTTAATTATGTATATTTCAATCTTTATATATTCCATCATGTTTTACCAAAAAATATACAAGATAGCAGATCTGTCTTATGCAATACATAAAGCTAAACTAATTAAATAATTAAATTAAATAAAAATTCTATTTATAGCGAAATAAATATAAGAATGTAAAATGTGAATTGCATTGAATTTAATGAACAAAATGTAAGCTTTAACTCCATAAGTATGCCATAATTTCATCATAGTCATTTTTAGCAGCCAGTTGGGTAAACATAATAGTATAGTGTTCCTAAGATTAAATCCAATAATCTTTTTAGGGGAAGCATATCTTATAATAACGCTTAGGAAAGGGAGGAGTTTCTCTGATTGTTCCAATTAAGAATACACTGTGGACTGTAATAAACAAACTCAATAGCAACCATTTAGCTAGCACAGAGATTCATGGATGTAGACTTTAAAATAAATATTGCACAAATATAGCCCAATGACCTTGCACAAATGTACACATAAATCAAGGGAATACTATAATAGTGTCTTGGTAAAGATATTTAATTTCACTTCTCAGGTGTGAGAAAAATTAATTTTTTTAGTTTATACAATGTATGCCTTACATATATTTCTTTCTTCATATATCTATGATTTAAATAGCTGAAATCTAGTCTTTATATATTATAAGAAATACTTTAAAATATTGGTTTCATTTTTTAGAAGAGAGATCATATTGAAAATTCTATACTAATTGTATATCAGTAAGAAAGCTGAAGTAGAAAGCTTGAGTTGAAAAATGTGCCATTACATCATAATTAAAAGCATCTCTCTGGAGTCAATCTCCTTGCATGTAACCCAAGACTCTGATGTTTAGTGATTTAGTGAACTAGAGCAATTTTATTTCTCAATATCACAATCCTCTCACTTTTCACAATTTGGATAATATCTGTATATAACTCATGTGATAATAATAAGAATGATGTTATTCAATACAAGCCATTTAGTATAAAAAATGACAAAGGGAAAATTTAATAAATATTAGATGTGATGATGATGTTGATAATAATGATGATTTTCATGGCAAGTTGTCTGTTCAATTTTCTTTATACTAAAGATAATACTACCCTCTTTGTAGAGCTTATAAGAATCAAAATATAAAAGGTAGCATAAAGTGTTTTAAAAATGTTAAAGATGTGGTGGAGGGGAGGAGATGAGCCAGCCAGGGTACAGTGTAGCAATGATGAAACACAC
>NW_022111305.1:5948048-5959405 GCF_000313985.2 Echinops telfairi
TACCCAGGTCTGTGAAGAGAGATTGAAGCAAATATTGCTCCATTATAGCTAGAATAATAACTCTGCATTACCCGTGCCACCCCTGCCTTCTTGTTCTTTACCATAGCCCATTATCTCTTCTTCCCCACCAACTCTCCCCACCCTCTGTAATGATCAGTCTGTCTTGTTCAGCCTGGAAAACATTTATCTTGTTTTTATTCTTTTATAATAATGGTCACAGTTGATATTTGACCTTTTGTAATGAACTCAACTCAGCATAATGTTCTCCAAATCCATCGATGCCATTAGGCATTTCTCAGTTTCATCATTATTCTTTAGCTATGTTTAATATTCCATTGTGTGTGAAGATATGCATACCACAGGGAGTTCTGGTAGTATGATGGTTATGCATAGGGCTGCAACCCAAAAGGTTGAGTTTCTGTTACATTTTCTTGGGAGAATAGACAAAGAGAATGGATCCTGGTGAAATACTACATACTCTCACTGTTCTTACCAAGTTTTAGTTGATATTTTTTCATTTGTTTAATTACTTAGGGCTATTCTGCAATTTTAAAATATTTGCTTTGCTTTTGTTTTTATAATTTCTACCAATTATGTTTATCTTGCGGTCTTCAGAGCTCTCATATTAACCATTCCCAAACCCCTTTTCATAATGTTTTTCTCCCCAGCTTAAGATTATTAGTTCTTCTGCATATTTATTTAGATACATCAATGGTGAGCATGCATGGAAGCCTGTTAATTACTGCTATCTCAACAGTGACTAAGTTTAGTATGATGTTTCAACTTGTGAAAGCAATATATGCGTACTATCTCATTGTAAAGTAGTAAAACAACCTCCAAAACACTATTGACATTTACTCCTAAATTTATTCTCTCTGCCTGGCTCCATTTCCTAAGTGTGAACATTGTTACTCTGTTATTACATATGGTTCCTGTCACTTTTCCTTATTTTTAATTTATGCATGTATAAAGACCACCTCTGCTAAATTACAAGTTTCTTTTGTCAGAAACCATAAAGCTTATGTGAAATAAGTGCCACCATCCTCCTAGAGGAACTCATATTTCAAGAATGTGTCAAATAAAATGCTCAGACACATGTGCTCCTGATCAGGCTCCTTACTGTTGTTCTTCATTTTAATTTCCGCAGCCTTGTCACCATGAACTCCCTTGGACCCACAACAACCTTTATGTTGTGTTATATCATTCACTATAGAAAGTCACAAACAGGCTATTTTTGACCAGTTCTTACCCACAACATGACCATCTTTAATTATTTTACACCTCAAAGATTATCAGCAATAAAATCTTTTGTATCCACCCCATACCTTTATGGACTGTGGTGGTTACATAATCTGGTGTCTATTTGGGACATGAGAGGATTAAGAGTGAAGGGGTAGATTCTAGTCTGTCAATTGGGTCATAGCCAATGAGGCCTCTGTATGGGCATAGCCTTCTCCTGAGAATTCTGGGAATTCTTGTGTTTCCTTTTTGGAGGCGAGGAGATTATCTCTCTCTGCTCAATCCCTGGGAGACATTGCAGCTAACAAGACACATGGAACTACGCTAGTGCTCTGAGCTGGAGAAGCCACATGGACCTACCCTGATGCAGCCAGACCTCTGGAACCAGAGAAGCCATGTAAAGACCCCTGCCAGTGCTGAGATGCTTACAATGCCACTGGAAACAGAAGACTTCTAACCCACTGGCTGTGATCTTCCTGCATATGTTTTGTAAGTCTGAAGAGGATCTTATAGATTGGTATTGGACAGATAGGCTAATATCAGATTTATGGGCTTAGACTGGACTGGGTTGGGATGCTTTCTTAATGTACAATTGCCCTTTATATAAATCTCTCTCTTATACACATCGGAGTTTCTATGGATTTGTTTCTTTACCCAGAATAACACATGAACATACCCTTCATCATCTTGTGCTGTTATCAAACTTTTCCTCTTATGACTGTCTCAGATGATGACTTATTTCCCTCAAACAGAAACTGGAGCTAGAGATGAGATGAGGTAAGTGATATTTCTCATTTTGACTTTTCTAATATTTGATAATCTTACTCCTTAAAAGCATTCAACTTCAATAGTTTGTGGTTAGACTATACCATCTACTACTCAGAGCTGATTTTTGTCATATCATGGGTCACTCTCTACTCCTGAAAAATTGCTAACCACCATTCTGTCTAATATTGTACCCTTCTTAGTGGTAATTTCAGAATACGTATAGTCTTCCACATAGACAAGGCTATCAGTTTCTTGGATAATCTACTCTAAAAGATGATGTGCTCCATTCTACATCAAAACCAAAATCAAACTCAACATTAGAGTCGATTCCATCTTCTCAATCATGTAGGACAGAGGTAGAGTTTCCCCCACAGGGTTTCCAAGGCCATAAGCCTAACAGAAGCAGACCGTCACATAGATGATGGGAACGTGCTAGTACAATGTTGAGATAACCATTAAAATCTTCCAGACACAGCGTGTCTTTACAGCTCTAGTTACACTGGTACTAATCTAAAGTTCTAAGAAACACTATTTGAATGCCTACCAAGTACCAAACTGAAGGAGCACTGGAAACACCCACTCTTTTATGTCAGGAACTTTGGGAGACAGCTGCTTGGCCAACTGACCAGAAGAGGTTCATATTTTTGCCTATTCCAAAGAAAGATGACCAAACACAACAGAGTTCTCGAGCTATAGAACAATATTTTTGATATCACTTATAAGTAAATTTTTGCTTGAAATCTTCCAACAATTGTTGCAGCAATATATTGATAGGCTGGATTCAGAAGAGGACTTGGAAGAAGAGATATCATTGCATTGCAGGTTTGGATAAAAGAAGACCACTACAATGTCCAATAAGAATTATTGAAGTCTTATTTTTAATATCAGGCTGGCCTGGCCTACAGGAAAAGTATTCAAAGGGAAGCGCTCTCCAGACTGCAGCCCCCTTTTCCCTGGCTGATTGTGTTTTATATTATTCATGGAAGGTAAAATACAGAAGGAGAAGAAAAAGTCAGTCAAAATACATATATCACTAAGTGGTATTGACAGAAGTAAAACTAAAGAATATTTAGGTAAAGTTTCAGGTGCCTTGGTTTATGATCCCATTCCTGGAATTCACCTCTAGCTTGTCCCCTAGCAGGGGAGGGCAATGAACACTGTTGTTCCCTGAGAGAGGAGGACTCACAGCATCTCTTGATCAGTGGAGATGGGTAGTTTAAACAAGACTTGCTCTGAGGGTACTTACAAATCTGCATTCCATTGTGATGTTAAAACAGACATAGGACGATGAAATATATGAAAATAGTAATCTATAACTAACTTACCAAGGGTTCATGAGAGACGGTGGGTGGGTAGGGAGGGGGGAAATGAGGAGCTGATATCAAGGGCTCAAGTAGAAAGCAAATGCTTTGAAAATGATGGCAGCATATGTACAAATGTGCTTGACAAATATATGGATTGTGATAAGGTATGTAAGAACCCCCAATAAAAGTATTTAATAAAAAACAAATAAAAAAACCCCAGATTACCTCCAGTCAGGTGGAGGCTGGTCCAACAGGATGGGAAAATGCCCTCAGGGAAAAGTGTTCTCCGGACAAGTTTGCTTCAATGTGGTGACATGAGCTTGTCTATTTCAATTGCTGATGTCAGATGAATCTTGGCTCAAAGCAGAGAATACCAGAAAGATATTTACTTGTGTTTAATTGCCAAAGCATTAGACTCTGTGGACCATAATATACTGTGGATCACTTTGAGAAATATGGGAATTGCAGAACACTTCAATGTGCTCATAAAAACTTGCACATGGATCAAGAGACAGTTGTGCAAAGGTAACAGAGTGACACTGCACTGCATAGGTAAAAATCAGAAAGATACGCATCACGTTATATCCTCACACTATACTTGTTCAGTAGGTATGCTGAGCAAATAATCAGAGAAGAGGAACTATATGTAGAAGAATGTGGCATCAAATTGGAAGAAGGCTTATAAACAACATGTGATATGCAGATGACACAACTTTGGTTGCTGAGAGTGAAGAAGACTTGAAGCACTTGCTGATGAAGATCAAAGATTGCCATATTCAGTATGGCTTACATCTCAATGTAAGAAAACCAAAATCCTTACAGCTGGACCAATAGGAAGCATCATGAAAAATGGAGAAAAGGTTGAAGTTGTCAAGGAATTTGTCTTGCTTGGATCCACAATCAATGCTCATGGAAGCAGCAGTCAAGAGATCAAATGATGTATTGCATTAAGTACATTGTCTGCACAAGGCTTTATTGGAGTATTGAAGAGCCAGGTTGCCACTTTGAAGACGAAGATTCACCTGACCGAAGCCATGGTGTTCACCATTGCAGCATTTGCATGTGAATAGTGGATATTGAATAAGGAAGATTGCAGAAGAATCGATGCGTTTGCATTGTGATGCTGGAGAAGAACATTTAAAGTACCGGGGATTGCTAAACGGGAACACTGATCGATCTTGGAAGAAGTATAGCCAGAGAGTTCCTTAAAGACAAGGACGGCAAGACTTCATTTCACATACTTTAGAAATATTGTTGAGAGAGACCAATCCCTGGAGAAGTACATCATGCTTGGTAAACTGGAAGGGCAGCAGTGACAAAGAGGAAGGCTATAAACAAGATGGAATGGCACAGTGCCTACATCAAGGGGCTCAGGCTCAGGAACAATTGTGAACATGGACTGTGAAGTGTTTTGTTTTGTTGTGCACAGGGTTGAGTCAACTCAATGGTACCTAACAACAACACCATGGACCATGTCCTATGAATGACGTATTCTCATGTACTCTTCCAGAGTTGCCAGGAATCTATCTTTTAACAGAAATTAAGTATGTATTGAAAGAATTCAACTTTAAATTTATAAGCAGACATTATATATTTAATATATTTAACTATGACCGTTGCCACAACAACTTTGGACAGAAAAATAAACTTCTTTGTGTCTAACTTGGTTATTATATTTGGGCATGGAAAAAGGAAAGGTAGATTTTATATCATAAGAGAAATTTGAGATTTCTAATGCTATTGTCATATGTTTTTATTATATAGGCAAAAAGGAAGTTATGCAGAGACTTATAGATCTGATGTCAGCCCTGCTTATTATTACATGTTCTATGTCCAAATAATTATCTCGTGATCTATTATAAAGTAAAACAACTCCTTCACTGTTTATTATACTTTTATAATACAAAGGAATATTCCCTATTCCATATCATAAACTATATTTCTGAAAATTACACTTTTGTATTGTTACCTTATCGAGAACTTCTATCCATCCATCACATATCTTATATACAGATTTAAAATATTTAATTCTTTGTAATCTTCATTAGTTGCCATATCTTCCTTGGGACTAAACTGTATATCTAAGATAATATTTCTGCTTGAGTATTCCATGGGGTTATTTACCAGTGCTTATTTTATATTGAGTATTCCATGGGGTTATTTACCAGTGCTTATTTTATATTGAGTATTCCATGGGGTTATTTACCAGTGCTTATTTTATATTGAGTATTCCATGGGGTTATTTACCAGTGCTTATTTTATATTTCTCAAGCTCTGGAGATAAATGAGAATGATAGAGAAAGACTGACCCCTATACTAACTCAGCACTTTGAATGTGGACCAGAGAAGTTAAGTTATAAAATACAAGTTTATTTATGTAGCTTAAAAACTAAAACCCATATATATTGCATTTCTTTAAATTAAATGAAATAATATGACTTACTATATCACTGATTTGATCAATATGATTTCATTATTCCAGGCACTGATATCCTACGATGATAAAGGGAGGGACTGGATGAAAATGTAATGAAGCTAATCCATTCATGCTCATAATTATGAGTCTGAAAAGCCAACTCCGGTAGGGTATGACCCTCACATTCATGAAATATGAATAAATATTAACATATATTCTCATGAATGGACACAGTCCATCAAATAATCCCCCATAAAGGAACTGTCACATAAGAGCTACCATATAAGATGAATCATTCCTGCTTCTGGCTAGTCTTGGTGCCTGGAGGTTATCTGTAGATAAGAGCAATAAGGTTCTAGAGCCAAACCACTATAAAATGTAGCAACAACCTAGGGAGGGTTCAAGGCCATTGGCGGTCAACTAGCACCAGGTCAAGATGATGATTCACCTGATTGCTAGTTTAGTTTTGTTACCTGCCTATGATATTACCCATTGACTACATCATATGTTAACTGTATGACGTACATGCCTTTGTCCTTTTACCGGCGCATCATTGATCGAGAACTTCCTCTGTGGCATGCTTGACAGAGAAAAATGTAGCTGACACAGAGATTTCAGACCTCCATGTGGCTGCCATTTAAGAGGTGAGATGATCCTGACGATAAGTTTGCACCATTAATATTTAACTGTGACTGTGGAGATTGCACTGCAGAATCGGAAATGCGAGGTGCCCGCTACTCAGAGAAGGACCAAAACTTTGACCCTAGATTTTCCAGCGGTGGCACAATAGTCGAGTGGTGTTACCCAGCTTCAGCATGCATCAGCAGGAAATCATGCCACGGACACAGACTTAGCTAGACCAGTCTCGACTAACATTTATACAATGAATTGCGCCTGTGAGTTCTTCAGGAACTCCGTTGCTTCTTAGGAAGTAGTAAAGGAAAATGATAAGACAACTCGACAGGAGCTTGAATTTTGAGTGACTTGATTTCATGAAGTGTTTGTCCTAAATGGGAATGTTATTTCTTAAATAATGAGAGTTATTTTTTCTTATCTTTGCTGTTAATTATGCTAAAACTCTTTCAAACATAAGTTTTATTTTCCAAAGAATTTTTCAGTGACTAATTTCTGTTGTGATTTATAGATTTTTAAAATCGTTTTACTGGGCTATGTAATACAATTCAATCGTTCAATCATATCAAGAAGGGCTGAGCAATCATCACAACAATCAACTTCGGAACATTCTCTTCCTTCTTCTGTCCATCGGGGTTGACTCCCCTTGTTCCCCCACCTTCTCCTTCCATGCCTCAAGGCACACATCCATCCAGTAATGTCTGCATATATCCCCTCATACAGGCTTTCCCATACAGGAAAACATACAAATAAGGACATAAACAAACAAAATAGGGCCCAGTAACAATGACCATATAAAAAAGAAAAAGACCTCAATCCAAGAGAGAGCAGAGAATATACAAAATTTAGAATGAATTTGAAGTGGATCCAAGGGGAGACCTCGTGACACAGGTGTTCCAGGCTAATCACGGCTGCTAAAATCCACTTTACCATGTTCTTTGTCTGCTAATAGGACTGTACACATTTCCAGTCTACACACGGTGGAGCTTCACTGGGGACACAATTTACATAGGAACATTCCAAATGAAATTTGAACTTCCAATATTATCTAGTTAATATTAGGATATCATAATAATTATAATAATATTATAATAACATCTAGTTAATTGGGTTTTCTGAAAACCCAATGTCTAGAATTTAGAAACTAATACTGCTCCTTCTTCTAGGTTTGGATCTCATTATTTACAATTACTGGAACACACACTGTGTGCTTCTTCCAGGTGGACTTAGTGGAATATTGTAAGAGCCTACAACTATTCTAAAGAGAAAACCTCAAACAAAGGCAGGCTCTACTTCCCAGGCTGTCTAGTATTTTAATCTTATGATTTATATATTTTGTTCGTGCTATCATGTGTTAGTTGGGAGCCATCAAATCTTGGAACAATAGGAGGAATGACTTGTATTCTCATTTACATAGGCTTTCCAATTTTCTTTTATATTCTACTTTAAGAGGCAATTAACTTTGTAAAAGGTAAACTGTGTCTAGATACAATGGCCACAGCAGATTGGCGGTTGCATTACATTGAAATGTTACTAGAATTAACTGCACAGACATGAAAACTCTGTTGCTAGGTACAGTTGAGTCAATGAAAAGTCTAGCCACTTGTTTAAAAACTGAGGTGAGCGAATACTAAGTTTTAACTCATTCAGAGTCCAGTGGTCATCAGAAGTTGGGAGGTTCCCAGATGACTGTGCTGCTATTTTTGTCCCGCTCAGCTTCCGAATCCATGAAATCTTGCCCTTTCCACTGAAAAGATGCTTTACCTGACCAACATGTTCCCTCTCCAGCAAGCACGCTCTGCCTTACTCCAGGCTCCCAGAATAAGCCTGATTTTGGTTAAGAAAGATTTAAAATGTTCAAATATCTCAGAGGCATATTACTTTCGACATTACACTAATTCAGGATCTATCTGCAGTTTGACATTGGTTGCCTCTTTATGCAGATGAGGTCTTAATCTAATGTTGTATCCATTTGGATAGGTGGTATCTCGCTCTCCTCCTCTCTGTTATTACTACTACTGGCTCAAGTCCTGTGATTTTCATTTAAAAAGCACAGCAGCCCTGTTTTGGGGCTGCTGCTCTGTTTTCCTCTGATCTGTCTCCAAATCTAAGATTGGGATGTTTCTTCCTAAGCACTGGCTCTGCAGCTGGAACATAGAATATTGGGACACATTGGTCATTTGTCCCACTGTGTTTCAGAGTGCCGCCTGTAGAGGCACCTTCATTACATTGTGTTGGCCAGTCGGGAGGCCAAATGTTTGCTTGGATTACCATCTGCTGCCTGTGTTCTTCCTACAGGGGTGGCCTACCACCCATCAGGTATAGTTTATTTTTTCTACCGAGAGGCACTTCATAGTTCCAAGTATTTTACCTCTCCCTGCCTGGCTTACGTGCTTTTGGACAGAATGGTTATTCTTTGGGGAAAAGCTGTGCACTATTAGGATATACATAGTTGGCTTTGAATAACGCAACATTTATCTCAAACTGGCACAAACAAATAGACATTTGTTAGTTCTGGGACTAAGAGTTCAGAGATAGGATGACTTTAGTTTGGTGCAAATTAAGAGCCTCAAATCATACATGTAGTTATGGAATTGTGAATAGGTTTGATGGGACAATACAAAGAGCATTGCAAGATAATTCATTTTGAGTGAGGACTTAAAGTGAAAAGTGCTTTAATAGAATATATTATGTGGTTTGTTTTATTTTAGAAACATGCTTTAAATGAAAGTAAATTAATTAATCTGAATGTTTCTAATCTCATAGTTTGCAGAATCAGCTCAGAGTAAGAGGTGGAACTTAAATTGGTATTTGTAGGATAGGACTGTATAGTACTGTAGTTACAGGTTTCGGAGAGATGCATGTGAGTTAAACTGCATATTATAATATTATATTGCATATATATGCTTACCTAAAACTACATGTTGGTGACATCAACTCTTTGATTTTATTTCAAGTTTGTGTCATATTTTATTTCAATATGTTTTCTTTTATCAAAAGTGATGGAGGGAGACTGAAACGGATAATTTAGTTAATACTTCTATGAGAGTAATATCATTTTAGAGGAAGTTCAAACCTACTGAATGTTTAAGAGGCTTCTCTAAGATACACTGTTAAATATTTAGCTATGATTTTAATCTTTGAATTGTAGGACCCTCATGTATATATAAATATATATATTTACCTTCACACAAGGTTGAACCATGTGTAAGATAAAGTTTTTGACCATAAGATAAAGGTGCTGACCATACACTGCCAAACAACCGGATGATTAAAATGATACAATTATTTATACTCTTTAAATAAGCCTCTTAAGGACTCTTTCCCTTCCTCCGCCCCAGGCCTTACCAAAGCCTCATCGATCAGATGTATTTATTGAATACTATTTCCTTCCTAATATATAAGAAGCCAACTACCTATATATTTCAGGTTTGTCTGCTTCCTGTCTTCCATCAAATCATCCCCACTTACTGACTAATTCTTTCCCAGGACTTCCTTCTGGAAATTAGAATTTCCTGACAGAAGTAATGGACTCATGTAAAAGAGCATTTGTGTGTAAATGTGTAGAAGATGGTAGCACTTGAGAAAACAGAGGCTGGAGTTAGACCACGTGGTAAAATTCATGGCTGAAAGCTTCACTTGATGGCATCATTTAGTTTCTGTGCAACCCTGAGCACATTTCTTAATCTTTGACAGACCTTGTAGGTTTAAAATGAGGGACCATTAGTCCTAACACTAAAGAGACGTGGTGATGCAATGCCTAAGGGCTCAGCCACAAACAGAAATGATCCAATGGCTTCATGGGGGAAAAGACCTAGTAATCTGCTTCCATAACAATTACAGCTTGAAGATCCCTATGATTCTACCTTATCATGTTGCATTCATATGAATCAGGAGCAACACAATAGCAACAGCAAAAGCTACCAAGTACAATTATTATAGAAGTTAACTCTTAGAATTGTGGTTGACACATATTCGGTCCGAAATCAATGTCAGTTATTCTTATTCTCAGGTAGCCTGTCAATAAAGGTAAAGTGAGACTATTGACATGAATACTTCTTCATAAAAAAATGATAAGGAAGGTTTACTCTTCAAAAACTGATTAAGAGAAATAAACTATGTTAATGCTTTCTTCATTGGGGAAATATTTTATAGCTTCTTCATTAGTGTACAAATGAGTTGGGAATGATAATTTCTAGAACATTTACATTTACAAAGAATATTTATGCTGGTTATATATTTACACTGAATAATGACCCCTCTTAATTGGTTCCATTAAAGAATGTAGGAAATCCACTTAATAATTAGCCTTACCACATTTCACTTATTTATTAAGGTTTTCCTGAAATATCTCTAAGTGCCACGCACTAGAAGCACATTAGATTTGGGTACAAAACATACAGCTCCTGTACTGAGTGAGATTGCTGTTTGACTACGCAAAAGTGAGAGGATTTTAGAATATAAAAAAATCTCATGTTATTAGGAACATAGTGCTATGTTATGGTCATTATTGTAACTTAGCCTGCCAAAGAGCACTTTAAATTAGGGGGGAAATAGTAATAAACAACTAAAAGAAACTTTCTTGGAAAATATTTATTTAGGCAGTTTGTTGAAAGAAAAGAGATCTTAATCTATAGACTTCTGCATCTAGGTTTGTCATTTTTGATCCAGTATTGCTAGCTATAAATGCTAAAATTCTACTGCCAGTTAGTCATTTCTGACTCATACACCTCCCAATGACACTGCCAATTCTGATTCATGGTGACCCAATAAATGATTTGTCAGGCTATACTTCTTTTTTTTTCATTATTATTTGTTTATTTATTTATTTTTAAAAATCATTTTATTAGGGGCTCATACAACTCTTATCAAAATCTATACACACATCAGTTGTGTAAAGTGCATTTGTACATTCATTGCCCTTATCATTCTCAAAACATTTCCTCTCCACTTAAGCCCCCGGCATCAGGTCCTTATTTTTCCTCTCCCTCCCCACT
>NW_022111305.1:5961003-5970475 GCF_000313985.2 Echinops telfairi
ACACACACACACACACACACACACACACACACACACATAAAACAAAGGAATATTACAGCTAATTAGTCCACACAGCAGTACAGAGGGCTCAGTTCAATTCACTTCTGTGGAACAGTTAATATACTGGAAGCACTTCAACTCACGAGGGCTGCTGGATCCAAGGTCAAGGGAGCAGAGCACTGAGTCTTCCATAGAGCAATGCAGGTAGTCTGGCCACAGGCAGCAAGCATCAGGGCAGGTCATCAACAGTCAGCCAGATGACAGGATACCACAGTCCCAAAGTCAAGCAATGTGGCAAAACAGGTCTTGAAGGAACTTCAAACTCTAGCTACACTATCCTTGAGTTGGGATTCCAAGGGTAGTATAGCAAGCAAGTTAAGGCAGAGAACTAGCTAAGGCAACTGCATGCTATTCCTGACACTCCTAGCCAGTGCTGAGTTGCCTACAATGCCACTGGGTCCAAAGACTTTCTACCCGCTGGTCTCTGATGATTCTGGATTCAGCATCATTGCATGTGTTTCACGAGTCAGAAGAGGACTTTATAGTTGGTATCAGACATATGGGCTAATATTGGACTTATGGATTTGATCTGGACTGGGCTGGGATATTTTCTTAACGTACAATTACCCATTATATAAAACTCCCTCTTATACACATATGAGTGTCTATGGATTTGTTTCTCTAGTCTACCCAGACTAACACATAGGGTGAGCTATTTTTTTGTAAATTTTTATTCTTTACTAATTCAACACAATGGATCTGAAACCACAATTAAACTTGTGATACTATCACTTTGTTTTGCTTCTACCCACCATAAACCATGTCTCATTTAGTTGTTTAGATGAGGCAGAAGGTCATTATAACATTTAGCTTAGATATATTATAAATATCATATGGGAATTTGTTTTTATCTTTCATTTTCAGCATAAAGCTTAGCACCTGTAGGCAGGGGAAAAAACCTCTATAAATGAAGAGATCTTGAAGGGTCTTAAGGACAGAAACTACTTTTACATGTATCATTGATTTGATATTTACAACAATGTTGTAGGATTTTGAATTTATGTTACATGAGGATAGTTTTTAATTGTTATAATCACACGTGTTGCTGTTGCTGCTGCTGCTCTTCGGGGCTTTGGAGTGAATTCCAACTAATATTGACCCCATGGCAACAGAAGAAAGCACGTCCCATCCTGTTCCATTCTCAAAGTTGTTATGTCGTTGTTGCAACGACTGTGGCAATACATCTCATTGAGGCGCTTATTCCTTTTTTCCCCTGGTAGAAAGCTTTATTAAACAACAAAGATTAAAATGTGAAGATTTTGTTTCTCAGCATAGCCTCCATCTAGATCTATGCACCTCCGGAGATCATGTTTCTATCTCTCAAATATTCCACCACCCTGCATCTGTCGGTTTGTTGTACTATGGTTGTTTGCCTGTTTCTATGATGTTGGAAGTTATGGCACAAGTATTACTCAGGGTGAACAGTTTCAGTGAAGTTTTAAGACTAAGAACAGACAGCAAAGGAGAATAGGCTGTTCAGTTCTCAGGCGTTAGCTGCATAAAACTTTATGAATGACAACAGAACATTTACAGATACTGTGCTGGAAAATTAGTACCTAATGTTGGGACACACTCAAAATCTTATTAGAGCATAGCTACCCCATCAAAGTGGAGTTGAGCTTAGAGTTGATGGAGTACATCTTTGGGGATTTTAATTTGTTGATGAGCTATGAAATGAAACAAGAAGAAGCTCCTATCAGCAGCCATTAATAATCTGAATGTGGAATGTACAAAGTATGAATCCAGAAAAACTGGAAGTCATCAAAAGTACAATATCTATGCACCTACAAGGGCATACAGCTAATATATTATTACTAAAATTTACACATCAACCACTAAAGTTGAGATGAAGAATTGAGGAATTCTATCAAAATCATCAGTCTGAAATTGATCAAACAGGCAGTCAAGATACATAGATAATTATTGCTGATTGGGATGTTAAAATTGGAAACAAAAATAAATGAAAACTATTTGTAAAATATGACCTCAGTTATGGACACAAAGCTGGAGATCACATGATATAATTATTTAAGATCAATGTCTTCTTTGTTGCAAATAACTGTTTTATTCTAATGATGAGTCTACAAAGGGACTTGCCCAAGAATGCACAAAAATCAAGTTGACTAAACTGTGGAAAAAGGTAATGGAGAAGCTCAACATCGCCACACAAAATAAGGCAATCACCTATACTCAAGTTCAGATTGAAGATAATGAAAATTAAAACACTACATTGAAATTCAAAATAAAATTTGGAGTATATCCCACCTGAATTTAGATGTTATCTTGAGAATATATTTGAAATATGATGAGATATATATATATACATATATGATGAAATATTGGATGAGATGTGGGATGACATAAAAAACAACATATATAAATAAAGCAAAAATTCGTTAAAAAAACAAGAACAAAAGAGCAACATGGATGTCAGAAGAGAATCTGAAACCTGCTTTTGAATTTAGAGTAGTTAAAACAAATGGAAGAAATGATGAAACAAAGGATTTGAACCGAAAATTTCAAAAGGCATCTCAAGAAGACAAAGTAAAGTATTATAATGAAATGTGCAAAGACCTCGAGTTAGACAGGAAAATTGAAGAACATGCTCTGCATATCTCAAACTGGAAGAATTGAAGAAAGAAATCAAGCCTGAAGGAGAAATATTGAAGGATTCCATAGGTAAAATATTGAACAATGTGAGACTTCCTTAGAAGATGGTAGGACACACAGTCATTGTACCAAAGAGAATCAGTTAAACAATAGCCATTTCAAGATGTAGTATGATATGAGATCCAATCGTATTGAAAGAGGAAGTCTAACCTGCACTGGAGGCATTAGTAAAAATAAGGCTCTGGGATCTGGCAGAAATCCCATTGAAATGTTTCAACAAACCGATGAAACATTCATTTGTGTATGCCAAGAAAGGGAGCTACCCGGCCAGTTAACCAAAAGAAATCCAAATTTATGCCTATCCCAAAGATAGGTGACCTACAGGATATGGAAATTATTGAGCAATGTCATTAATGTCACATGAAAATAAAATTTTACTAAAGATAGTTCAACAACAATTGCTGCAGTGCATTGGTAGGGAGCTGCCAGAAATCCAAGTCAGATTCAGAAGAGGACACAGAATAAAGGACATCATTGCTGATGTCAGGTGAATCTTGACTGAAAGCAAAGAACACCAGGGTGATGTGTACTTCTGTTCTATCGGCAATTTATGATATTAGTGTTTGCAAATTGTAACAAACTATGTGATATCCTTTGAGAAAAATGGGAATTCCAGAACATTTCATCATGCTCACATGGCACCTGTACATGGATGAAGAGGTATTCGTTGGACCACAATGGATGACTGCATGGTTTAAAATCAGGAAAGGTATACATCAGGGCTTGTAATGCTTTTACAGCCCTTATTCAATTTGTATGGTGTAAAAATAATTGGAGAAACTGGGCTATGTGAAGGAGAGTTTAACATCAGAATTGGACGGTTTGTTAACAACCTGAGATATGCAGTTAGTCCTACCATGCTGATGAAAATCAAAGACTGTAGTCTCAGTGTGATTGCTACTCAATTTAAATAAAACCAAATTCTCACAACTGGAACAACAAACAACATCATAATAATGGACAAAAAATTTGCATTGTCAAATATTTTGTTTTTCATGGATCTACAATGAATTCTCATAGAAACAGCAGTCAAGAAATGACCTATTGCATTGGGAAAATCGGCTGATAGGAGTTCTCTAAAAACATCTAAAGGCCTCTTTCGTGCTAAGATGCCACTTCGAAGACTAACGCGTGCCTGACCCAAGTCATTGCATTTTTAATGGCCTTATATGTGTGAAAGTTTTGCGAGGAAAGGAAGACAGCAGAAGGATGGATACATTTGAATTATGGCATTGGGGAAAGAAAAGAAAGTACTGTGGATTTTGAGAAGAATAAACAAAACTTTCTTGGAAGAAATAAAACTAGAATGCTCCATAGAAGCTAGAGCAGCAAGCCTTTGTCTCACATACTTAGACATGCCCTCGGGAAAGGTAATTTGTGCTAAAAGAGCATCATGCTGGGTAAAGTAGAAGGCCAGGAACAAGGAGCAAGACTGTCAACCAGGTAGATGGACACAATGGCTGCAACGATTCGCTCCAACAGGACGATTGGGAGAATGGCACAGTACTGGCTAGTGTTTCATTGTGTTATGCAGAGGGGTGCTGCCAATGGGAACAGACTTGGTGGCACCTAACTACATCAACCACAAGCATTTCCCAAAGGAGTCGGTACTCTCTGATTTCTGCCCTTTAAAATGTGAAGTTTTGGCACCCATGAGAGACTCAGATCATATTATTTTGAAATGTTCTTTGAGTTTGTGGGTAGGGATGGGAAGTAGGGCATAAAGTTTAAAGGAGAACTATCACAGCCATTGGATGGATAAGGTAAGATTCTTCAACACAGGATAGCTCTTGCTACCCTGGAAGAATGAGCGGGTACCCTGTTGTGATGGTAAAAGGAAATATATATATGTATATGTATATGTATGTACAGCATACACATTTCTTTGCCCTTTTTATCATTAATTTAATTTGCCCCTTTTCTTTAAATCTATTAAGAAAATCTATAAAGACTATCCTTAGAACTCAAAAGGACTGTTGTCTTAACCTGCCAAACTCGACCTCTCTGCCTTGGATTAAACTGGTCTGAAACCACTGTTTCACTCTGAAACCACTCTTTTGATTATAACTTTTTTTAAAGGTTCACAATAAAAACTAAGACAAGTATATTATGGAGACAATTTGTACGTAGCCCTTCCCAGCTTTCTAAGGCATTTGGAATAAATCTATACATTTCTAAACAAGAAATGTAATAGCAGTGTTTGGCTGGTTTTATTTTTTTTAAGTTATCCTAGTATAATGATGCAAACGATGAAATATAGTTCAAAATGGCCTGACATTTTCATTTACATCACAAATCTGTATTTACTTTACAAATCTTAGCCCTGACATTTTCATTTACATCACAAATCTGTATTTTACTCCCATGAATACTTAGGATCACTTTCTTTATCTATTGTAGTTTTGCTCCACAGGTCTTGACTGGACGCCGGCAGAAAAGGAAGGATTCCAAAGTGAGACAGGAGCTGGTCCACAGGACCTCACCAGGAGGCTTTTGAGAGTCTTGCTTTAATATATTAAGTATGATCACTTATCCAATTTTACTTATCATTATTTATTGAGTTCCTTGTATGTACCAAAAGAAACCCATTGTCATGGAGTTGATTGACTCAAAAATTTTTTCTTACAGTACAGAGTAGAACTATGCCTGTGTGCCTCCTAGACTGTAACTCTTTGTGGGAGTAGAAATTCTTTTTTTTTTTTACCATGCTACATATCAGGGACTGTAAAATATTCTTTATATTTTCTTTAATTTAGTACTCACAAAATCCATATGTGTTCAATTTCTAATGGTTTTTCTTTATTTATGAATTTTTAAATTCTAAATGAGGAAATCTTACCTTAATCTAGACTTAATTCATAAGCAAACCTGAACATGACTTATGGGAGCATAGAGTATTCTAGATCATTATATGAGAGATTAGGTTGAATGGAAAACGGGGACAATGTGACCATTCAAGATGTATCTCAGCTTTGTGACTTTAGGGGATAAAAACAATATATGATACATTCATAAGTAAGGTAAATATATACAGCTATGATGGAAAAGTTCAGAGAAAATGATCGTTTTCTAGACTTCATTTCTAAGGAAGTAATTTATAGGTAAACTAAAATGAAACAATCTTCATTATTATCATTTCAGTCAATTAATTTGAACATTAATTCACTTTAATCTTTTATCACGTCTAAGGATCCCCTAGGAGGAGCACTAGCAGCTGCTCCAGCAGTCGCCAGTAGGTGGGTGCTTTGAACCAACCTTAAAACTCATTGGGAGATAGGCTTGGTGAATTATGAAGGGGATTCAAAAGTTGGTGAAAAAAATCCATTATCATTTCATTTTTCTATGAACTTTTTGAGCCCTTTTGCATTTCGGAACGATCACAGCCTTTAAACCCCATCTGTGCACTTGAGGTCACCCTGCGTTAACTGACTAGATGGCAGCTAGCAACAGGAGCCCCCTTCATTGCCGAGGCAACCAGAACATCGAGATTGTTCTGTGCTTTTTAATAAGCAAGCGAACGCCATTGCTTAGGTTATCATAATAAAAAACAGTATACAGAGGTTTCAAAACGTTTGTGGAAAAACATAATGCAAAGATAAAGCTCCACCCTACCATAAACATTTGAAGGTTTCCTTTATATTGCAGTAATAGTAACAAAATGATGTAATTTTCAGTAGAGATAATTTACTGAAGTATAATGTATACATGAATTAGCAAACAAAATAGTCTCTCTATAACTGGATCCTTTAACTTGTAGAAGGCCCAAACATTGCTACATGATTATAAAGTCTATAAATTTAACTCTTTAAAAAATTCTTTAAAAATTCATGATAAGACAATATACTTTTCATCATCTGTAATCTGACTCCTTAAAAATCTCTTAAAAAACACATCAGTCAATTTGTGATTTACATTGAATTTATAATTTATTTTAAATTGACATTATTAACATAAAGCTTCCATTAAATTGGACTTATGCTCATAACACTGCAATAATACACTACTTTTGGAAAACATGGAGATGAAGTTCAAGCTCATTGGTGAAAAAGCTGGATTCAAGTAGCTGAATATATGCAGAATTAGAGCATTAATAATTTCTCAAAATTTGGGGACAAAGATGAATAGAGACAAATGAAAATGTTTCTGCACCTTGATAAAATCGTTTAGTATGGATAGAAAGGATACAATTTCTCAAACAATAGTGTTATTTAAACCTTATCTGAATAATAATTCTATGTTAACAAACTTGCTACTCTTTCTGGATATCTGAGGCTAACTTCTACATACTGCCATTGAGTTGATTCTGAGTCTGAGCAAACCTATGTCGGATTTCTGAGACTATAAGACTTCAAGGGAGCAAACAGTCCCTATTTTTCTCCAACAATGGCTGGGTGGGTTTGAACAGTATATCTGGAGCTTAGCAGCCCAATATTCAAGCTTCTGAAAGACTAGCATGGAGGTGGTAAATTTCTAATACTATCCCAGATCTTTTTTTAATGTCATTTTGTATGCTGGCAGCAACCCCAATGCACGTGTAGTAGACAAATAGTCAAATAGAATTCAATTACCTTGTACTAAAAGTTTGATATAAGAACCAAATAATGGTGAATTTCATATATTACAAAAACAGGAAAATTGAAGCATATAAGAAAGCAAGCAAGAAGTCTCTTTTGAAAATATCATAAGTAAGAATACTTTGCAAAAGAAAAATAGTATATCTAGGGAGAATGTGCGGCATTTAATTTTAAATGTAAGATCTAACCATTTTCTGATAGAGCTAAAGATGAGCATGGTTTGAACACAGGTCTGATGATTGGAGCCTCAATATTTCAGGATCTTAACTTTCTTCATGACGTTTACCAGGGAGATTTTTGCCCTCCTGTTTCCATGTGAGATCAAGCCAATGATTCCTGTTTGAGAATTTGATCTCCCTTCTGCTGTGTGAACATCCACTAGGCTATACCAGTTCCCATATGGGGTCTCACCGATGCAGCCTCTGGAGCATGGCGTGCTCCCAATGATCGAGGATTCGGGTCCAAGCATTCTTTGGCACCCAGCCTGAGGTCCTGGCATACCCCAAGATTCCCTTGGCCAATTGTGCTCTCTTGGTCCATGCCACTAAAGACCCCCCATCCCCACCACCTAATGTTCCAAAGAATATTCTCAGTCTCTCCTAACCCACCTGGTGGTCAGCCCTCCCTCCCTTCCCCTACTCTTCCTTCAACAGACATGCACCTAGGTTCCCCACAAATTGACCATTCCTTCTCCTCTCTCCTATGCTGTCCCTCCTATCAGTGAGCATCACCCCTCAGCCAGAGCCCTTTCCCTCTCCGGGGGACTTCATCCCAGATCCACATCACTACCACTAGTAGACAGCATCCCTCGCCACTCCCCCAGACATTTGATCCCAGATGTCGGTGAGGCGCCATCTGGCCAATTGACCAACACTACACTTCCCTAGAGAAGATGACGCATTGTTCATTGGCACAGGTGCAGCCCCTTCCCAGGCTGTCTAGAGCCCAGTCAGAAGACTAAATGCCATACAAACTTGAGCCTGTGCCCATTCTGCTGCTTGTTCCTATCACAGTGGACTCATATAGTATTTGTCCTTTTGTGCTTGACTAACTTCACTCAGCATCATGTCTTGCAGATCCCTCCACGAGTTGAGGTGGTTCATGGTTTGTTTCATCGTTCTTCTTTTTTATGGAGTCTTAGTATTCTATTATGTGTCTATACCAGAGTTTTTATCCACTGTGATGAATGGGAATTTAGAGTGTTTCTACCTTCTTGAGATTGTGAACTGTGTTATAATGAACATTGGGGAGCAAATGTCTATTTGTGCTGTTTCTTATTTCTTTTGGGGTATATGCCCAGGAATTGGTATTGCTGGATCATATGGTAGTTTAAAGTTCCATCTGCTTTAGGTATCACCTTATTGACTTCCACAGTGGCTGTGCATATGTACAAGTCCACCAGCAGTGGATAAGGGTTCCTATAGCACCACACCCTCTCCAACATTTGTTGTTTCCAATTGTTTGCTTTTTTAAATGGGCTACAGTAATGGCTTTAGGTGGTATCGCATGGTTGCTTTGACTGCATTTCCCAGATGGCTAATGACCAGGAGCACATCCTCATGTGCTTACTAGGACGTGTGTCATCCTTTCTGAATCATCTTTTGTTCACCTAAAATAGTCAAAGGAATGGTTTTATTCTTATTGGAAGCTTGTAAAGCTCTGTAAATCTTAGTAATTAGTCCTTTGTCTTTTATTTCGTTACTAAATATCTTTTGCCAGACTATGTGCTCTCTTACTACTCTTTTAAGAAAGTCTTTCGACGTACACAAGTGTTTTATTTTTAATAGGTCCCATTTATCTATTTTATCTTCCACAGGCTGTGTTTCCTTTGTTATTTTGGATAGGCGTGTATTCCTCGCACTATGGCTCCTAGCTTTGTCCCCAATTTTTCATTGATGATCCTGATAGCTTTGTATTTTACATCTAGGTATGTGATCCACCATGAGTTTGTTTTAGGGCATGGAGTGAGATGTGGATCTTGGTTCATTCTTCTACAAGGGCATATCCAGCTTTTCCAATACCATTTATCAAAGAGGTATTTGCTTCCCACTTAATGTTTGAATTAGTTAGTGTATTGTGCCAACCTGGCCAATAAACACATGTGGGGTTAATTGAAGGACGGAGGGATAAATGGCTCAGTGAGCCTCGCCTTTTGAGTTCTTGGGTCT
>NW_022111305.1:5973592-6002544 GCF_000313985.2 Echinops telfairi
GGGTTCATGAGGGAGGGTGGGCAGTGCAGGGAGGGGAGAAATGGGGAGCTGATATTAGGGCCTCAAGTAGAAAGAGAAAGCTTTGAAAACAATGATGGCGGCATATGTGCAAATGTACTTGATACACTGGAGGAATGTGTGGATAGTGATTAGAGATGTAAGAGCCCCCAATAAGAGTATTTTTTAAAAAAAAGTAAAAACATTATTATAAGATCATTTAATAGAAAAAATAAAGGCATTAAATTATCTTATTAAATAATATATAATGATATGAAAGTGTTTAGAAAATGTTAATTGAAATTAAATAGCAGATTAAAAAGAATGTCCATAATGATGAACAAGAGTTATATTAAAAGAATAAATGAAAACTTACTGAAAAAACAACAACAGAATTTCCCTCCCAAACCTATCTTCCTGAGAGTCTTTAGTAGGAAAGGGTGTTGGATGTTATCAGGTGCTTTTTCTGCATCGATTGATTTTTCCAGTTCTCTGCTCTAATTTTCATGATTTCTTTTTTTTGCTTTTGGAAGAATTATACTGTTGGCTTTGTTCTAAGTGCTGGAGGCTCTGAGTTAAGGTGCTGACCATAATTATCTCCTCTTTTTCATGTGTGCACTTTACTATAATAAGTGTCCTTTGATAACTGCCTTTGCTGTGTCCCATAGGTTTTGGTATGTGACATTGTCATTCTCATTGGTTTATAAGAGCTTCTCAATTTCCTCTCCAATTTGGGCTAATGCCCATTTCTTTTTGAGAAACATATTATTAAGTCTTCAGGTATTTGTTTCTGTTATTTTTTGTTCTTTCTATTGTTGACTTCCAAATTTATGGTGCTGTGGTCAGAGAACGTGGTTTAAGTGACCTCTATGGGTTTGAATTTTCTCAAGCTTGCCTTGTCCCAGTATGTGGGATTTTCAAATATCAGCTGTGTATATTGGAAAATAATCTATTTTTTTCTGTTGGTTGGAGAGCTCTGAAAATATCTATTAATTTGAGTTGTTGGATTGTGCTGCCTTATGTTTTTGGTTTCTTTTTGAGTTCTCACCTGTTGATCAATCTTTCTTTGAGAGCGGTGTATTAAAATCACCCACTAGAATTGTTGATCTGGTGTTTCTCTTTTCACCTCTTTGAGGATTTGTATGATGAATTTAGCAGGTATCTCTAACTTGGACTCGTGTATGCTTATTATATTTATCGTTTTTTGGCTATACTGATCCCTTGAGTATTATGTAATGCCCATTTTTATCTCTTGTTATTTCATGTACCCTGAGGTCTGTTATGTCAGAAATTAGTATTAACACCCCTGCTATTTTTAATTATTGCCATTTGCTTGGTAATTTTGTTGTTGTTGTTGTCATTCTTTGACTCCGAGTCTATTTTTGTCTGCGAATTTCAGATGTTTCCCTTGAAGGGAGCAGATTAGTGGATTTTGTTTTCTAATCCAGTCCACTACCTTTTGTCATTTAATAGATGTGTTTAAACCAATAACATTGGGTGGAATTAAATCTAAATGTAGATTAGTTGCTGTAATCTCATACTATTTGTGTTTGATATTTTCCTTTCTTCTCCTTTATAGGATGGTGTGTGGTATTTATTCTTATCTTTGTTTCTATGCTGGACCTGGGTGATGCTACACCTTGTGGTGGTCCATTATTTATTTGCTTCAGTTTTGGTTTTCTGCCTATAAAATCGGAAATAATTTTTCATAATCCTTGTTTTTCTTTTATGAATTCTCTAAATGTATCTTTCTTAGAGAAAACATTTATAACGCCTTCAAATTTGGTGGAGATCTTTGCTGGATAAAGGATTCATCAATTGCAGGCATTGTCTTTCCACTTTTGGAAAAGTTTGATCCAGTTTCTTCTTCCCTGCATAGTTTCTGCAGAGAGGGCTGAGCTGATTCGTATCTGATTACCTTTTATATGTGACTGCTTTTCTCTCTAGCCACCCTCATGAGTCTCTCCTGTTTCTTGAAATTGGATAATCTAGCTACGGTATGTCTTGATGTGTTTTTTTTTTTGTGGGTGGAGGGCTGATCTAATTGGTGTTCTCTGTTTCCTAAATGGTTATTGTATCCTCCTTTTTGATATTTGGAAATCTTTCAAGAATTTCCTTACTATTTTAAGTGTAGTGTTATTTATTTCTTCCTCTTCAGGGACCCCAATAATTCAAATCTTTTTTCACTTCATGGAATTCCACATCATCCGCAGGCTTTCTGTAGTAACTCACTTTTGTTTCTAAAATGTTTTGCAGTAACTGCTGGTATTGGCTGTCTCTCGTGTCACATCTTTGGTGAGCTGATGGTGGGGTGTAATCTTCTGGGGTGAGAAGGGTGGTGGAACTGGATCTTTAGGTTAGGGGACGATCAGATAGGTGCTGGAAGCTGTATTGTGTGTAGATGAGAAGGGAGTGTTAGTTGGCTGAGTAGAAGAAGGATTAGGGTTTAGATGCTCGGGATTATGTTTTAAGCGGTGGTATTAATCACAGGAAGCCTTCCCTTAGATATATTACTTTTGAAGGAATTGGAGAAGAGAGTTATGGGAGACATAGTTTTAGTTGGTAAGTTAAAGGAGAGTGTGTGTTGCTGAGGTGGATGGAACAGGTTCCAGAGGTATCGTGTTTGGGGTAAGGAAGAGGTAGAAGGAATCTACGAGCATCTCTTTTCGACCTGGTATATTATGTAGGGAGAGTGCAGTCTTTCCATTATTGTGCTCGTAACCATGAATTCCTGCACAACTCAGAACTCCCCCTCCTTAAGCAGGGTCCCAGGGTGTAAACAGGCTATTAGAGTTAATGCCCCAGGAAAGAAGGGCTTCTGATCAGAGGGTGAGTGAACCTGTGGCAGGAAAGCCACTGATAAACCCAGAAATGCCAGTTCTGTTACCTCTGGTGGGGTGAGGAGTTTTGTGTTTCCTTTCTCAAACCCAAACAGGAACAATTCTACCAGTCTCTTGGAACCTGCTGTGCTGCAGATCTCAACAGTACTGGATACTCTAATCCCCCAGGACTGGATCTCTCTCCAACAAGCTGGAGCTATATATCTGCAGAGCCACCATGGGTGGGAGCTGAGCTTTTACAAGGAATATCACCAATGCAAGCTCTACGCAGCAGGCAGTCATGGTTTACAAGGCCCAGGGCCTCCAGGAGCCCAAGTAGGCATCTGTGAAATGCCCCCAAATTATCACAGTGGTCACAGACCACTTCCTTACACTGGTGAGTCACCTAACAGGGGAAGTGGGGAGGAGGAAGGGGGTGGAGATAAAGGGTAGAAATCTGGAGTTGCTGCTGTACTGACAAGGGAGACAAAGTAGGGGCAGGTGCTGTGAAAAAGGAACCTCTCATGTGACTAGCACAGCTACACTCTCTGAAGGAGAACCAACAAGCAAAAACCATGGGGTGCTTTAAGATCCAGTCTCACGTCTCAGTTCCCCAAGAAAACTCCCTCACCTGCTAATTCAGTCACGAAACAGTGAGCTCTTCACATGAGGGGTCCTACATTGTCGCCAACTTCCTGGAACCTCAGCTTGTATATTTTGACAACGAGTTAAAAGTAGCATTTTGTAAAATCAGATGTCTTTTCTTATACATGGAGGAAAATACGGTATGTTCTTTCTAAGGTAATGGGAAGTAGGTTTATCTATGTAGTTAGTGAAAGCTTTAGACTTCCGTGGAAGAAAGAATTCCTGGATTTCTAATTGATGTATGAGAGCAGTGGAGACAGGAGAGGAAACTCTTATGTTGGAGTCAAAGGAGAGAAGGCATCAAAGACCACTATCACAGTCTGCCAGTGTCAGTCATGAAAGCCTCAATCTGAGTCAAGGAAATAAGACATTAAAAACTGAAATACTGTTGAGAAGTGGACCCCCATTTTGCAGAGAGTTACACTGTAGGAGTGATAAAGTATAAACGTGAAATGATAAAGGTGGTGTGGCTACTTCTGGACAAGGCAGCAAGCAGTACACTTTTTCTGCAAAGAAATGTGGTGATAAGTACCTGCATTTTGTGCTCGGTGAGGTTTATTGTGCCAACCTGGCCAATAAACACATGTGGGATTAATTGAAGGGCAGTTTAATTGAAGGGCAGAGAGATAAATGGCTCAGCGAACCTCACCCTGTTGTTCTCTTGTCTCTTGCTCTCGGATGGTCTGGCCAGTGTGCGGCTTCCTTAGCTAGTTCTTTGCCATAGCTTGCAAGACTCACTTCCTGTGAGACATCCCTGAGTAGAAGCCTTAACATGGAGATAGTTAAGGTTTATTGTGCTAACCTGGCCGATAACACATGTGGGATTAATTGAAGGGCGGAGAGATAAATGGCTTGGTGAGCCTGGCCCTTCTGGTTCTCTGGTCTCTTGTTCTCTGATGGTTGGACCAGTGTGAAACCAGTGTGCCTTAGCCAGTTCCCTGCTTCAGCTGGCAAGGCTCACTTCCTGCGAGACATCGCTGAGCAGAAGTCACATGGACCTAACCTGATGCAGCCCTGGGTGCTGGAGCAGTTGCATGGAGACCCCTGCCAGCGCTGAGATGCTTACACATTCACTGACTCGGCTTTTCTCCTGCAGTTGGCATCATTGCGTGTGTTTTGTGAGATTGAAGAGGACTTTGTAGATCGGTGTTGAGCTTATGGGCTAAGTCAGATTTATGGGCTTGTACTGGACGGGGTGGGATGCTTTCTGAATGTACACTTATCCTTTTCTCTTATACATATATGAGATATTGCAGATTTATTTCCCTTGTTTACCCAGACTAACACACTTTTCAAAAGAGGTCTTTGATAAATTCTGTTTGCAAAAGAGGTCTTTGATAAATTCTACTTCCAAAGTAAATACAGATTCCTAAACTAAGGCTTTACACCATTTATTTTCTATTTAAAACCCATGTTTAGCAGAATTTGCACCTGTGCAGGAAGCAAGAGTTATGTACTAGCACTAGTGCATGTACACATCTAGCATTCATTTCTCTCTCTTTCACCATGTGTATATGTATTCACACATGCACACAAGGATGATCAAAAGCATTATTACTAGAGATGTTTATCATGTACAAATTTATTCCATTTTTTTCTCCACAGACATTTTGAAGTACTTGCCTACATACCATAAGACTGGCAGTTTAAACCCATCAGCTGCACTGTGAGAAAATGATGTAGTTTCTGTAAGTTTGCTTTTATAAAGATTTGTAGCTTTGAAAACCCCCTGGTACAGTTCTACTTCATCTGATTGGGTTGCCGAGAGTTGTAATCAACCCGTGAGTAGTGTATGCACAGTCTAATTTTCCTGGAATTCAGATGAGCTTGTGTGTCAACACAGTTCTTTCAGTTTGTCCTACTGCGGCAGCTTGCATGTTGCTTTGATGATAGAACCTATGCTATTGCACTGATATTTCAAATACCAGCAAGTCAAAGAAAGTAAGCAGGTCTCTGTAGCGTTTTCAGGCGGAATAAGAACAGACTATGAAGAGGAAAGAGTCTATCCACTTCTGAAGAATTAGCCACGGAAAACCTTATGAATATCAGCAAGCCATTTTCAGAAACTGAAAACATAAGTAGCAGAAGAGTATTATCAGATATAATGCCAGAAGATGAGCTAGACAGATGGGAAGGCACTCAAAATGTGACTGAGGAAGAATTTTCTTCTAAAATTGGAGTCATCCATTATGAAGTGGATGGAATCAAACCTTTGAGACCTTCACTTGATGATGTGGCAAGACTCAAAATGAGAAGAAAGGTACAAGTATGTAATAATAATTGATGCTTTGAATGTACAAATAATGAGTTCAGAAAAATTGTAAGTCATCAAAGATAAAATGGAACACGTAAAGATCAATATCTTAGGCATTAGTGAGCTGAAGTGGACCTACATTGGCCATTTTGAATCAGATTGATTTATTCTTCTGGAAATGACAAATTCACGAGGAATGGCAGTGCACTTGTCCTCAAAAAGGACATTTCAAAATCTATCTTGAAATGCAATGCTGTCTGTGATAGAACAGTCAGTATCTATTGGTATAAAAGGAAATTCAATACCACGGCTCTTCAAATTCACACACCAACCACTAAAGTTTCAATAAAGAAATGGAAGAATTCCATTATCATCTTCAGACCGAACTTGATCAAACGTGAAATCAAGATGCATTGATAATTGTTTGTAATTGGAATGCAAATGTTTGAAACAAAGAGAAAGGACAGAAGATGGAAAATATAGCCTTAGTGATAGAGATGAATATGGTGATCACATGATAGGAATTTGCAAAGCCAACAATGACTTTTTCACAAATATCTTTCTCAACAACATAAACAATGACTATACATTTAGGGGCACATGGAATACGCAGAAATCAAATCAACTACATCTATGGCAAAAAAAATGGAGATGTTCAATATCAACAGCTAAAATGAGTTTAGGGGTCAACTGTGGAACAGATCTTAATTATTCCTATGCAAGTTCAGGTCGAAGCTGAAGAAAACTTTTAGAAATCCAAAGGTCAAAAGGCAACCTTAAATACACCCCACATAAATTTCATGATCATCTATTAACTAGTATTAACTATTTTGTTAATACTATTAACAAAAAAATAGGTTGTGATGTGGCAGGACATCAAGAACATAATACATACATAAAGAAAAAGCTATTTAAAAAGCACGAACAATACTGTCCCCCAAAGAATTGTCAACATTAAACAATTTCAGGAGGTAGCATATGATCAAGAACCAATGGTACTGAAGGAAGAAAAAAGGTCATGTTGCACTGTAAGATATTAGCCAAAAACAAGGCACCAGGAATTGATGGAATACCAACCAATATTTCAACAAATTGAAGCAGCGCTGGAAGCATTCGATCACTTTTGCCAGAAAATGTGAAATATACTTACCTGCCCAACTGATGGGATGAGATCCATATTTGGGCCCAGTCCAAGAATGATGTCCCAATAGAATGCTCAAACTATAGCACAATATCATTAGTATCACATGAAAGTAAAATTGTGCTGAAGATCAGTCAACAACAGTTGTAGCAGTACAGTAACAGGGAGTTACCAGAAGTTCAAGTCCAACTTAGAAGAGAACATGTAACAAAAGGTAGTATCGCTAAGGTCAGATGGATCTTGGCTGAAAGCACAGAATACTTGAAAGGTATTTACTCCTATCCAATCGGTTATGCAAAATCATTCGATGTGCGTCTCATAGAAAACTATGGATAACCTTGAGAAGAATAGAAATTCCAAAGCACTTCATTGTGCTGGGGAACCTGTACCTGGACCCAGAGGCAGTTTTGGGAAGAACAATGAATACTGCATGCTTTAAAACTCAAGAACGGTGTGTGTTAGCATTGTATTTTCTTATTACACTTAGTCAAATGATATACTGAGGAAATAATCTGAGAAGCTCTATTTGTGAAGAATAGCACATCATCAGGGTTAGAGGAAGGCTTATTAACAACCTGTGATAAGCAGGTGACACAACCTTGCTTGCTGAAAGTGAGGAGACCTTGAAGCACTTGCTGGCGAAGATCAAGAATTGTATCCTTCGATATAGAATGCAATTTAATATCAAGAAAGCCATAAGACCTCGATAAGACACTGAAGAACAAGGATGTCAATTCAACAACTAAAGTGCACCTGACCAAAACCATGGTATTATCAATTGCCTTATATGTACATGAGAGTTGGACATTGAATAAGAAAGACCGAAGAAGAAATGGTTTTAAATTATGGTGCTGAAAGAAACACACAAGTCTGTTAGGAAGAAGTGCTGAGGTGAGGAGGGTGAGTCTTGATCTGAAGGATTTTGGACATGTTATCTGGCCCAGTGGATGTCCTATTTTGGTCAGAAGCCAATATTTGGTTTGAACCTTTTCTTTTGAAGGCACTCAAAAGAGACCATGACAAGGGCACTAGTGAGACAATTTGTCTTCATGGATCCACTAAGACATGCTGAAACATACTTCGTTTGGAATAAATGTGTGCATGTGTGAACTGGAACCTAATAGTAAGTCATTCAGACTTACCTTCATAGTCTACTGTTTGAGTGAAAGTTAAGAAACACAGAAGATACAGTTAACCAAGAATAGAAAATAAAAAATGAGATATGTAATAGACATCAAGAGTTGCATTCAAGTAGAATAAATCTAATGGAGTTTGTACCTAGCTGCTAAGATCTAGCTAATTTTCTAATTCAGTATCAATATTATAAGTTAAAAATGATAAACTACTATACAATGTGCATGCCTCTTCACTTTTCAATGCACATAGATTGTTTACTAACATTCATAATGTGAAAAGGTAATAGCCCTAAATGTTATTTTTATCCTTAAATAGATTTACTAATTTTTATTCTTCAGTCCAAATATACAGCCAAGAAGAAGCTATGGTTGGGTGAAGGGCACTAGAGTTTTATGAAAGTTTCATTGAAGATAATTGGCTGAGATCAGAGACAGAGAAGCTTAGCTTAAAGGAAGTATACTTGCTTCTGTGATGCATATCATACATGCATGCATGTTCATTTTTTCCCCACGTCATTCTGATTTTCAAAGGTTAGGAAAGTTTCTCTAAGCTAATAGAAAACATTTCATTTCACCCTGAAAGCAGTAGCAGTTTTAAATAACAGCTACCCATTGGATAAGCAAATGGGAGTCACCAACAAGTTCATCTACATTTGTTTAAATTTGCTATCTTATAGAGAAAATGCTTGATTATGCTTTTGCGTTCTTGAATGAGCCATTGATTTTGGAATAAACCCTTTGGGCAGCTTTGTTGGGAAACCACTTAGAGATAAGACAATGTTTCTGCCAAATCCAGGATTATCCGAGGAGTGCTGGCTTTAGGAATTACGGTACCTTGTATTCAGTATGTAAATATAAATGCATATCACAAGTAAATGAGTTTGTAATCCATTTCTGATGGAATTTATCTAAAACTAAATTACTACCCTTTCCCCTCGCTATTACATTTTTCCTGTAAATATTAGGGTTTTAACTAATAATTTACTGCACACAACAGTAGTATCATTCCACAAGGGGTCTCTCTTGCTTTAATTTTCAGGATTTTCTTAAAAATAAATTATGACATTTCTGCAGATTTTTAAAAACTTTGTATAATTTAATAAACCAATTTTAAATGCACTAGAAACTCGGAAATAAATTAATGGGTCACATTAACCTGAAAGAGAGACGTGCAGCCTTCACACTCTCACGGGCATCTTGCTTCCTTTAGTGAAAAACATTTTATACCAAATGTCATCGTGTTAGTCAACTATGACAAACTCATGGGACTCTAAGTTGTGCAATCAGTGATTGCATAAACACCAAAAGATAAGTAGAAAATTGCAACCGTTAAGTTCTGTGAGAGTCTCATGATTTTCATAGAGTGAAATGCTATCACAAATGGGTACATGTACGTACAGGACATCTTTATGAGCTCAGTCTTAAAATGCTGACCCCATTCTAACTTGGATAGAATAGGAATTTAGAAATATATGAACATATCTACTGAACAAAGTATTTTTATATTTCTTTTTGATGTAACTATTGCCTCAATTCAATTAAACCATTCTGTGTGCTCCTTCTTCACAAATACTGTTTTAAATACAAAGCTAGTTGGGGGTTACCCTTGAAGAAGAACTAACACCCACAAGCAGCTTGCAGTTTTCTGCAGAGAGTGTAATAGACACAATTGTATGACAGAATGCTAGAAGTGATGAATTTTAGAAAGTATTACAAGCATCCTAATAAGACAGGATCGAGACCGGGCATATAACTTGGGTTTAAATATAAATATGACATTGCATTTTAAAAATATTTAAAGTATTTATTGCTCATCAGCTCTGTGACAGTCTTTATACTGTTTTTGTTTTGTTTTGTTTGCATGCTAATTCTGTCATATAATCTTTTTACTAAATCACACAATCAGTATAGCCATTATGCTCCCTTTCGGGGTTTTAAAGACGAAACAGTAGGCTGCAGTCCCTAACGGAGGACCGGGCCGTCCAGGGAAGTGCAGATGGGCCACTAGGTGGGGGACAAGCGTTTCTTTTACTAGAGAGCAGCCGCCTTCCTGCTCTTTCCCAACCCCCACGCCTCACAATTCTTTTCGGAGAAAGAGTAAAATTCCCCTGAAACTATTATATGTTTCCAAGTCCCACAGATTCTTAGTGTCAATATAACTTGGATGTTAATTTAAAAGAAGAACAAACTAGGTGGGAGACGTTTTATGCTACCAAGAGCAACTCTAAAATAACTAAATCATTTTTTGAAAGGGGCAGGCACTAAAAGGAAATTTAAATTTTGCAAGGACAGAATGCGAGCTGGAAGGTTAGCTCTAAAAGATCAAGGATGTTTATTTTCCACTTCCATAACTCTGTTTGTTGTTGGCGATAATAGAGTTGCTCTCTGGCTCGTGGCCACCCTCGTGCACAAAGGAATCGTATCTTTGTGATCCACAGTCTCTTCCTTGACTGATTCTCAGAAACAGCTTGCGCATCTTGCTTTCTTGTTTATGTCAGTCTGGAAGCTCTGCTGAGATCGATTCAGCGTCATTGTTACAACCCTCCACTAATGGATAGGTGGCAGCCACACAATGGATGGGAATTGATTCTGAGTCTGCTATATGAACTACCAGCACACTGCTTCTGTATTCCTAGTTCATAGCTTATAATAAATATTAATCATGCCTCTAACCTCCCCCATATTATATACTTCAACAAGAAAAATGTAAGTCCAAGAGTGACAGATTATTTCCAATATTTTAAAAAATATTAAGGAACAGTGTTGGTGCTGTCAGGTAAGGGTAGAGCTGCTAATAGCAAGATCAGTGGTTCAAGTCCACCAGCTACTCCCCAGGAGAAAGATGAGGCTCTCCTGCTCATGTAAAGATTTACAGCCTTGGAAACCCTATGTTGGAATCGACTTCATGGCAGTCAGTTCTTAAAATATTAAGATTTAGTAGCTAGAATTGTGGTAAATACGATCATATTTCTGGTTAACTCCCCTACCTCAGTACATCCCACTCTTAGTCTTTCATTGTGGTAAGTAATGAAACTACAGAACAACAACAACAAAAAGGAGAACACAGATCTTCTGCAAAAGAGAGCTAGGTAACCCCGGCTCCATCTTTCCATTTGTTATTTGGTATATATATCTCCTGTTTCTAGAATAATCTCCTTCACTCTTTGTGCTCCAACTGAGAATGCTGTCTACAGTTTCTGCCTCTGTTAACTGAGGACTCAAAGACCAAACCTTCTTTGGCAACTTGCTATAGCTGGGGACTTAGAATCTTGTTTCTACTATTGAACTTCTACCGGTAAATGTCTACTACTAAGGTTGAGTACAAAAGGGGCCATCATACTCTGAGGAGTCTCTTGTGATGCAATTCACCTAAAAACACCTCTATCAGAGGACAACTGGCTTCTACTACTCCCATAGTTGAGGATACATCAGGGAATGAAAACATGATGTACACTCAAATGGAAATATCACTGTATGTTCTGTTGTACAGAGGGTTGCTAAGAGATGGAACCAACTCAAAGGTACCCAACAATAATACAAAAACTCAGTCCCATTGATGTCGATTCCTATTTATTGCAACCTTAGAAGACAGAGTAAAATTGCCTTACCGTGTTTCCAATGATTACCACATCGTTCTCCACCAGAATGGCGAGTTGCTTAATACTGTAAGCCTTTCAGCTGGCAGCCACCACGCACTTAACTACTGCATCACCAAGAAAGCTCATTAGGATTTCATAGAAAATAACCACTGTGGAAACACATTTTTTATAATAAAAAGGTCATTCACTGATATATGAGGGACTTCAGAAAGCTCATATAAAGATTCCATTATCTTTAAATTCCCTTTCTCTATGAAAATTTTGAAATCCCCTCATACAACTCATAAGTAACTTGTGGAACTCAAAATAGATTCACATTATTAAATCAAGAAGAGCTTTAGTTCTTTTAAGTTTGTTGCTACATTTCATAAGCTTTGAATTGATGTTTTTAAAGTCTTTGGCTCATGGACATATGGTAATTTGTTTAATTTATTTAATGGAGAAAAACGTCATTAAAATGCACTGACATCAGTGATGAGGCTGAAGATATTTATTTTACAGAATGTTCTATTGAAATGTCTGGAACCAAAGAAGTACTTTGCATTTCAATACCATGCAGAAAACAGGACATAAATCTTTACTTGATAAGAAGAACAAATCAATAGCCAACAAAATGCATTAATATGTTCCTGATTGCATTACAAATGGAGAATAGAACACTTAGGCTAATCTGTTGTCACAAAGAACCATTCAAATCTACTGTGATGATTTTCAAACTAAATGCTCATATATTTATGTACTTTTAGCACCAATTCTTGAGTTGGTAGGTGTTTTTTTTTTTTTAATTAACACTTAAATACTCCACTGCAAAATGCTGAAACAAACCAAAAAGAACAGTATCTATCCTTAACACCGATAGAAACCCAACTCTGACATTTTTTCCCAAAGAGCAAGAAAGCAACAGAAAATATGAAGTAATAAGATTAAAGAAAATTGGATTCCATTCCTCATTATTGTGTTCATCCAAAATTTGTACACAGACCAGGAAGAATAGAATTAAGGGGATGCTGAATGGTTCAAAATCAGAAAAGGTGTGTACCAGGATTATGTTCATTCTCCAATGTGTTCAATATGTTTGCTGTGAGGATGACCTAAGACACTAGACTAAATGAAGAAGAGATCAGCATAACACTGGAGGAAGGATCCAACCTGCAGTAAGCTTGCTGAAATTGAAGAGGACTTGAATCATTTGATGATGAAGATCAAAGCTGTGGCCTCCAGAACAGATTACACCTGAACATAAAGAAAATAACAACCAACATCCTGATGCATGGAGAAAAACGAACCAATAAAAACATCTTGTTCAATGGATGAACGATTTGAGGAGACAAGGATTTTATTTTACTTGAGTCCATAATGAACACTCAAACCATTAACCAACTGTCATCAAGTCAATTTGACTCTCAGCAGTAGGGAACTCTCTGGGATCGACTTCAACTGTTCTCCAAGACTGTAAATCATTATGAGAGCAGAGAGCCTCATAACATGTTCGTCCAAAACTTATACACAGACCAGGAAGAATAGAAGCAAGGGGATGCCACATGGTTCAAAATCAGAAAAGGAGTGTATCAGGATTATATTCATTCCCCCAATGTATGGGGTGCTTCCACCCTCATAGCAGCTTGTGGGTGTGAACCGCAGAACTTGTGGTTAACAGCCGAAGAGTAAAGCATTGTGTCAGCACGACTCCCTACCCCTGGAAATCGCAGTCACGAAATCTAATACCTTCTTGCACTTTGGGAAATTGCTACAAAACATCTCTTTAAAGTGTTTGAAAGCAAAGATGTTGCTTTGAGGACTAAATTATGCCCAAATTCCTGATATTTTCAACCATGTAATATACATGCAAAAGCTGCATTAGTTAGGATTGTGTGTCAAATGGGCAGACAGGATTCTTAGCGATTTGGCAGTTAAGATGTAGTCATCCCCAATGATGAGATCAAGTATAAATACACTCTTATGATGAGGATATCTGCTATGAGCAGCTGCTGAGTTGAAAGAGAGTTACTTTGGGGGTGTGGTCTGCTTCCAGGTAGATGCTCTAAGAAAGCTTGTTTGCTTATTTGCTTTGTCTAGATCCTTCATGTGGCTTACTATTGATCTTTGACCTGGAACCGGTGATCTGAAATACAGCCTGAGGACTCTTGATGTCCTCAGCAGCCTGCCATTTTACCTGGAGATGGTGGATTCATTGCTACTGTGGCAAGAACCTGGCATCAGACACATGGACTTGGAATTTGCCAGCCTCTAAAACTTCAGGAACCAATTAGTTGAAATAAAAATTTCTCTGAATGTGTGGGCATACAGAAGCTTAACTGGTTTTGCTTCTTTAGAGAACTCAGCCTAAGGTATTCATTTCGACAGAGAACCCAGCCTAACCCCAACTCGTAAATATGAATTTTATAAATTGGTTCTCAAGTTTGACTAATTTTAAAGTCTCTTCTAACTCTGTCTCAATAGTAAATAAGGCAGGACTAATTCATGGAGTAAGGTGACAATATTCATATATAAACCAGATCAAGTGTCAGTGATAAACTGGCTCAGAGTTATGGTGCATTTGATCATTTTTTTTCAGGATGAGAAGTATAGGGAAGCTGGTTGGTCTTAATTACACTAGCCCAAGTAATAAAGAGATAAGCTCAGGGCTTATCTGCCACAGCTCAAGAACGACATCTGACCTCACTGTTTCGATTTGTGTCTGGAAAAAAAGCTTATTGCTTATACTAAATGAGCAGATTTTTCCAAAATTCAAGTCCTTAACAGAGACTGCATTACACCAACTGAATTCCCAACCTGAAATGGTGACATCTGTTCAAGTGAAGACATTGATTGGAAAGAAATAGGAATGTACAACTTGGTATAGAGACCTAATGGGCAGATAATAAAAAGAATGAAGACAATTAGCCTAAATTCTTTTGAATTATGCCTTCCAACTATTTCTGAGTTCTCCAGATAAGCAAAACTTCAGCGAAGCTTTTATATGCCCTCACACCTAGAACAAGCCCTCATATCCTCATGTGATTTGATTAACCTAGATACAGCCAATAAGTCATTATCTAAGATATCCTGTGGATTGGTATCTGGGCGATTATCTAGGACAGTGTTTCCCAAAGTGGATGTTACTGATTCCTGATGAGGTGCTGGAACAATCCACGGGGTTGCAAAAGCAGATACCTACATTTTATTCTGGACTATGGGCTGAAATAGAAAGGCTTTGAATTGCCAGGGTGTGTTGCATTGTTTGTTTCCACTTTTCTGGAAAGGGGTGGTAGGCTTAGCAGCCTGTGATCTAGGGCATTACCTTATAAGTCAATGGTGAATGTTCCCAGCAACACATACCCACCACCCCTGACCCCTTCTAGACTTCTAACTAAAGTTCCAGCATGCCCCCAAATGAAACACAAATTATAATCTGGGGGGGAAAAAAGATATGCTACACTCTAAAAGAACCATTTTATTTTCCTAATATGTACAAATAGAAATCTAGAGAATATGTGTGAGAATGTCTATTGAGGGTTTGGGATAATGGTAACAAGGGATATAAAGCAAATTCACTCAGAATTTATTTATATTATCTTGTGGCTTCACAAGGCACAGGGACCTACTTGACTGTTCCAGTTCCAAAGGCTGGGAAAGAATGTAGTCATTTGAAAGATTCGATTTTCTCCTCCTATAGAGTAACAGTCTCAGAAATCCACAGGGGAAGTTCTCCCTATGGGGTCGCTATGAGTCAGAATGAACTCAAAGGCAGTGAGTTTGAGTTTCTCTGAAGCATGAATTGCATGTGGCCTATAATAAATCAAGTTGAAATGTTAGATGCACCTTATTACACTGTAGAACAAAATATCCAAAGACTTAAAGACATTTGCATATTAGGGTTGATTTATCGCGTTAAATCCATATAACCACACAAGGAGTGACAAGATTATACCTTTGACAATAATGGCAAGGAACAAAGTTTCCAAGAGAGTTCCAGCATCCCAGAAGCCTACTGGGATTGCTATTATATGTAAGTCCAATTTTATAACGAGAATTGCCGTGATTGAATTAAGAAACTTAACTACACCAGGACTAATCCAGATGATCCACTAGTGCCTCAAGGGTCAATGGCATATAGAAATGCAGTTTGGGTAGGTGTCTTTTGGAGAGTAACAGAAGAGCCCATAAGGAGTTTGAAGCAAATCACTGCCAACTGCAGCAGATAAGTACTCTCCTTTTGAGAAATAGCTTTGGGCAAGGTATTGGGATTTAGGAGACACAAAATGCCTAACTGTGGGCTACCAAGTCACAATATGACCTGTGCTGACCAGCGTGAGCCAGATGTTATCTGACCAACAAAGTCATAAAGTTGGCTGTGCACAGCTGCACTCTGTTATTAATTGGAATTGGTCAGGTCATGAAGGTTCAGTTAAATTGCATAAAAAAGTGTCCCAAATGTCTACGGATTCCACTTCTGCTACATTACCTCACATTAAATTCCTTCTCCCAGGCTGTACCTGGCCCAGCCTGTTAGAGAATATTTCCTGATGGTTCTGCACAATATTCAGATATCACTCAAAAGTTGACAGCAGCAACATTACAGTCCCAACCTAGGACCTCCTTGGAGGACACTGGTGAAGGAAAATTCTACAAATGGACAGAATGTAAACTAAGTTACCTAGCTGTTCATTTTGCTTGGAAGGAGAAATGGTGATCTTTGCTTCTCACATTTGGAAATCTTAGTTGCAAAGGGAGGAATATCCCCACCTGAACAAACAGCACTTATTCGATTTAACTGCAAGTTAAGAATGATCTCAAGCTCACGTGGGTTCTTCCTGCCTCTGGATCAACCAGCAAGGAAAAGGGTCACTCTATGAAGTGATGTGATGAATCTGATGAACAAGGAACATTTTGATTAATATTCAAATAATGGAGCTAAAAATAATAAATGTGGAATCCAGCAGGTTCCTGAGGATATTTCAGTACAATCATGCCTGGAGATTCGTGTCAATGGGAAAGTACAACAACCCAATTTCAATATGAATACTAATGGCCCAGACCCTTCAGTAATGAAGATTTGGATCACCCCACCAGAAATAGAACCATGACCAGCGACGGTACTTACTGAAGGGCAAAGGCAGGATGGAATGGATGGTGAAAGAAGGTGGTTGTGAATACCAGCTACAATCATGTGTCCAGTTACAGAACTTAGAACTGTCATTGATATGAATATTACCTCCTTGTATCAGATATTTATTTTGTTCACTTATAAAATATATGGTTTAATTGGGGCGAGTGATGTTTTGGTTGAACATGTGTTAGTGGTATCATGTTGGGCTCAGGTATGACTTTATAATAGCATTATTTAGAGATTATGTGTGTTTTAAGGAGATATTTTTCAGGTGCCAAGTTGACAGAGGGTTGACTGAGAGTTAGGATTTTATGTCAACTTGGCTGGCCCAGGATTTCAGTAGTTTGGCACTTAAGATGTAGTTTCCCCCATGGTGAGATCTAATATAAGATACTGCATTCCATGGAGAAGTTTTCTTTGGCTCGCCAACCGTATAAAAGCCAGGTTCCATTCCCCCATTTTACAGTAAATTTTGAACATCTCTTTTGCAGAGAATGTGCACTCCATATGTCCAATGCAGATTGTGATAGAAAAAATATTCCTTGTCACATAGGAAAATAAGTTGTTTCTGCTGTGAAATTATTTGAAGCCGCATTAAAAGGGTACTTAAAATGCATTCAGAAGTAATAAGTCATTTAATTACTGATATTGGGAGAATTTTTTCTCTCTAACAGTCTTGGGTAGTCAATGTGTTTAGACCATAAGGGGAAATTTGTAGTGGTTGCAATTCAGAGCCTTCAAAATAAAATAAAAGAAGTGAAGAAATCAGGGAGAGAGGGAAGAAAGGAAAAGGGGAAGGAAGAAGGTAAAGAAGAAATGGCTGTATTCAAATTTTGCTACAATTTTACCATAGTCATGTACACCTTCGCCCTTTCTCCACTGACATTTCAAGCTGACTCTAACTAAATGAGTTCTTTGGTATGAATGTGTTAATTTGCTTAAGCTAGTATGAATAAATATTGCTTGATAATATGTCTCTACTTCTAGATCTATCTCTAGATCTAAGTCTGTATGTTTGTTACACTGCCACATGGAGATCAAATCTTTAGAGAAACTCACTTCTCATAATTAAAAAATTCAAAATAATGAACAAAAGAGTGAGTTCAAAAACCTATTCTTTTGAGAGGTTTGAAGGTTGCTAGAAAGAGAGTCAATATCAAGCAGATTAAATGTTATCGGGAGATAACTGATTATTTCTAACACACCTATTTTGCAATACTCTTCTCAGAAAAAGTGTCTCTTATGTGATGACCTTTTTCCTCAAAAGATTCCAAAATCTTTGTGCTCAGCTTTTCCATGTATCTTTACATTGTTGATTTATTGTTGTTGTGTGCTGGAGAGGCAATTACAAATCATACTGACCCTCTATGACAGGGTAGCACTGTTCCATCAGGTTGTGCAGGTTATAAGATTGACTGGATTTTTTTTTCTCCTGCGAGGGAGTTCAAACTCCTGACCTTTCAATAAACAGTGCAGTAGACTGTAGCAACAAGAAAAGGAAACTTGAGTTTTATTACAATTGCTTCTACTAACTTGTGTTTGTGACCCTGGACACACAACTGTGAGATAGCTGAGCCTTTTTAAAAGAAGGGACTTTGTCTTTAGTAATTATTTTAGATCGTTGTTATTAAAAGATGGCAAAAGTTCTTCAGCAGTGCTTTGAAGATGAGTCGCTGGAGGATAAAGGACCTCCTGCCACGTAAGCCAGCGTGGTTCTACTTACAGGGTTTAAAGTTTTGTCATTATGATTATTTATTATTGTTGGTGTCTTGGAATGGTATCATTAGAATAAATAATCCACTAGGAAAAATTTCTATAACCCCCTTCTTCCTATGGTTTTTGAGATATTTTCAATATTTTGAGATATTTTTAAAAAAATTAGCAATCTGTGAATTGATTTCTGTAGTTGATGTACTTAGAAATAAAATAATACTACTAATAAAAAATAAATGATATAATAGCAAAAAGTGCAAGAAATTCTTCAAAGAACTTTCAACAACAAACACATGCATATCTCACAGAAACGCTATGAAATAAGTTTGTACACATTTACATTTACAATTATGTACCCAAGTTACCCAATATTTAAGTGACCTGCATGAAATCATATGCAGACAAGTTGTTCCCAAAGGCCAATTATGACTATTTTAAAACTTTTCATTTTAATCTGAAGGTTAAATTTACAAAACAATTTGGTTGACCATTCTAAAAATTCAGACACATTTTGCTTCCTGACATTGATTGCGATCCTCACAATGTATCAACCCTCTTTATACTTCCTACCCTTGCTTATTATTTCCATTCTTCAGTCGTTGTTACCCATTCTTGCCTCCACAACCTATGTCTTCGCCTCATACTATTTGCTGAGACTGCTGCTAGGGGAGTAGGAATCAGTTTGGTGGTGATGGGCTTGTAGAAGTGTGGGCAACTGGTGGGTGTTGGGTGGTAGTATTGTGCATGTATGGGCTTTAAAATTAATTAAACAATGAATCAATTATTCTGGTGTTGCATAGCGGAGGGACGTGCTAAGGATGAAAGACTTGGAACAGACAAGTAATTTCTTGGTTACATGTTGGTTTGAATTAGGATTTCATTTTTTGCTCTTAGATTTTGCATAAGTAATTTTCATCAGAAGATTGAAACGTAAAAATGTGTTACTTATAACACTTGCCACCATTTGTCTTATCTTTAATGTTGAAGGAGCAAATGTTTCTGAAAAGGCTATGGAGAAGAAGGGTATTGAATTCAGGAGATTTTAGCAGTTATCCTGGTTCTGATATTTGTTAATCTGTGCAACTTTGGGTAAATTACTTAATTTAACCTATCTTGAATTTTTTCATAAGTAATAACTGAGGATTGTATTTTTTTAAATTTACCCAATGAATTTTTAAATATTGAAATGATTTATGAGGACAGAAACCAACCAAACCTACTGCCATTGAATTGATTCTGACTTACAACTACTCCTATGTAGGGCTTCTAAGACTTTGTACATTTTTTTAGGATCAAATAGCCTCATTTATCTCCTTCAGAGCAGCTGGTGGGTTTGAACCAATGACATTAAAGTCTGCAGGCCACTGCTTACTTAACACCGCCACCAGGGATTCTGATAGATGAGAAAGTGCATTATAAATTGTGAAACTTTTTTGTCTTTACCTCTTTTTCCTTCGTGTTTTAGCTCCTTCTCCTTATTCTCCTCCATTATCTTTTTCCCTTCCTCTCCTATTTTAATTTTACTCTTTTCCTTCTTATTTTAATATTATACAAATATTTCTGAAATTCCCATTTTCCCCCACTCACTAGGCATTTATCTAGTTTAACTGATCGTTTAAACAAGGCTTGAACAAAAATTCTTCCAAAACACTTTTTTTGTCATTGGCATGTTAGAGATAATTCAGATAAAACTCTAGTGTTTTTAATCTGCCTCGTGTTGACATGTTGGCCATCTTTCTATTCCAGTTTTCAGGAGAGAAAGTCTTTTTAATGGGAATGGATGAGGCTAGAAACCTTTGAATATAACTCTAGATATCTTTTAAAGCTTCCATTATTCATTAATTTAAAGTCGACAAGTACTTAATAATCTAAAAACTAAAGCAAAACTACCTTAGCCTCCATTGTTAGACAGTGCCTGTGCTGGAGGGAAATTTCTTATTATGGTTCTTCTACCCCAGTCTCTATAACTTCCACACTCTGACTGGTGGTACAAAGCAGTGACTGTGCCATTGATAGAGGGACTTGGCCAATTTTAGTGACCTTCACCTTGCATGAGCCATCTTTGAAGTAGAGAAGAGACAAGCCTGGAGGACCTGGGAAGATCAAGTTCAATATCTCTGCCTGAGATGCGATGGATCACAGACCATGGCATAGAGACTCAGAGGAACAGCGCCAATCAGGGGCACCTGCTCCGTATTTGACCCTGGACGTTGGCACAGTGGGACAGAGCGACAAGCAGACTAGCTTCCTAGCCCATGCAGGCAAATGTCACTGGACTACAAGGCTGAGAGACTCACAACCAGAAAGAGAATTGGCTGCAACACAGCTGAAAGACTAATCACCAAGGGGGTACTTGACTTGTGGTTGAGGAGACCCCTGACTGTATCCTTATTGTTTGCTGATATTGACCTCTAGTAACCTATTGACTTCTTTACTAAAACCCTTAAGTGCAAGTGTTGTCTGTGAGTTCAGTGTGACCATTGCAACTAATTATCAAACCAGACAAAGATGTAGAGTGATGTGAGGTGGAACGATTGGGGTGAGCCTAGGTAAAGGAGGCTGGAACATGGAGGGCTGTCTCACCCTTGCTTTGTGGCAATACGGATGCCAGAAGTGGTCAGGTATGTCCACGTCCATACCTTTTAGTGCAGTTTCCAATAAAGCTTTTAAGCATGATTTCATGAAATGATTTACGCTTTTTTATTTTACATTTTTAAAAATACGATTTATTTTATTGTTGTTGAGAAGATGCACAGTGAAATTTGCACCACCACGAGGCCAGCAGCCAGACTCGGTCGCAGGCAGCTACAGAGCCGGTAGACAAGCCGGTGCCTCTAGTCTCTTAGCTTTTCTCTTCTGGGGACACCTGGCTGGCGCTGCGCCCACTGGGTTCTCAGCACTGGAGTAGGATGTAACAGTTTAGCTTTCTACGGGGCCCACTCTCTGCCCTCCCCTCCACCCCAATCCCAGGGAGGGGTCTTGGACCGTTGGTGTTGCTACCATTTTGACCCAGGTCCCTGCAGCCCCTCTTCCCATCAGTGGGCTCCTCTCGGGGGACTGAAGGGGGCCGTCTCCAGCATCTGTCTCCTTGTTTAAACAAAACGCCCCCATCCGTCTGGCTAAAAGCAACGGAGCTGCTCTTGATGCCACAAGGCAGAGCCGGCAACCTTTCCCTCCTACCACTCATTTCGAATACGATCCAAATGGGCTTCTTTTTTTAACCCCCCTGGGACATTTTACGTGTATGTTTCTATTACCACCCCTTCCTGTTACGTATGTGCTTACCGTGGCCTGCTTGCCCGAGATTATACAAGCTCATGGCACTACAGGATGCTCTTTCTCTGCTCAGACCTGGTTCCTGAAGCCACGGTGGAGGTTAGTCCTCGCATGCTATATCTTGGCTGATGTCTCTTTTATTTTTCCCTCAATTACACAACCGCCCCCCTGGACCCCATTCTGTTGTGGAAGCTGCTCTCCCAAACTTCTTGAGGCAGAGATTCTTGACTAGTGAAGATAAACTATCATTTGATATTGAGAGGATTTCAGGGATATTGGTTTACATTTTAAAGTTTCAAAATGGCTCCTAAAAGTATGAATTCTATGATTCTTTAAAATTTTGTTCTGCATTTCCCACCTTTTGATTAAGATTATCGCCCTCTTTTCCTTGAATTATGACGTCCTCTCTTTTCAGGATGTATTCCTTCCTCACTCTTATTCCTATTATTTCCTCAGGATTCAGTTCTGTCTTTCAGGCCATGTCATAATCTTGGGCACAATTTTCTTCATTTAGCTTACGGTTAGGTAGACAAAATGGGCTAGGGGGGAAAAAAGGTGATTGTGCCAGGAATTCTAACAAAAAAGAGAAGTGCAGACACATTTCCACACATACCTGTTCCACACGCAGGACAATTAAGAGCTGATAAGACGCATTATCTTATCAATAGAAGGGACCAGAGATAGTGCAAAGTCTGGGTGAGGAATGACCAGATGTTCACACCACCACCCCAATGACTGAGTAGACTTTTGGGGCCACTCCTGAAGAGATAAGATGAGGCTTTCTCCTCTGACAAAGTCTTGGAAACCCACAAGAACAGTTTACCCTGCCCTGTAAGGTCACTATGGATCTGAATTGGCTATAAGTGAATTTGAGTAAGGACCCTTTAGAGTTCTTTTCCAGTGTACCCCCATCAATAAATTCATTCTTTTCTGTTTAAACCTTTTCTCTGACCCTGGTCTGAATTTTGTTCCTCGCCTAAATTATTCTTGGGAGCTGGACTAGAACCAAGGAGTGGAGAGGCTCGAAACCTTGAGCCATCTCCTGGCCACACGGCCATGAAGTACTGTGAATGTCTTACACTGTCTCCATCTCCCTAAACTGATCATGCACATCTTAACGGCAATGACTGTGTCATAGATGTTGTGTATTCTGGGATCAGATAGCACCTAGCACATAATAGAGGATCAAGAAATGTGGAACTGAGTTAATAGTTATTTAAAATCAATTTTTGAAAAGGTTAAAAGTTGTTATATACATCAATTCTACTTGCTTATTCCATTTCTCAGTTTAAAACCAGAATAAATAGTCCAGAGTTGATTTATTTTTAGAATAAATTTATAAATGCTACTCTCTAATGCTGGCACTGATATATGTTTAAATATTTGAGGAAATAATCACTTTGGGCTATTCTGGTGACCACTGAATTATTTTTATTAATGATTTTAATAAAAGAGGAAGAAGCAACCAGTAAAAAATGATTTTGAGAAATTTCTGTCTTTTCATTTCTCAATAATTTAAATTGATATAATTTACTATAGTGTTGACAATTTGACTGAGTCGTGTGCCAAGTTAGTAATTAAAATATAAATTGGTTTTATGAATCAAAGTGTTTTCTTTCTGGTTAAATAAATCTTTAGGGACACTGGCAATTGACACTATACATGCTTGTAAATCCATGGAAGGGGTTAGTTTTAATTGTATAGAGAAAACCATCAGCGATAAGCTGGGTTATATTGGCAGATTTCCAACAAATTTTGGCTAAATATGCCAGAAAATCTGTATTATGAGATATATAGTGCATAGTAAATAGTTCATAGTAAATCTCCTTTAAAATGTAGATAATCCAATGTCTAAGTGACTATAGATAATTACAAACATAGCTAAATGTGTTTCTTAATGATCATGTTTCCTTTCTATTTTTACAGGGGTCTTGTTTGGATCCACAATTAATGTTCACGGAAGCAGCAGTCAAGAAATTAAATAAATGATGCGTGGCATTGGGAAAATCTGATATACAAGACCTTGTTAAAGTACTGAAAAGCAAGGGTGTTACTTTAAGGATTAAGATGTGCCTGACCCAATCCATGACATTTTCAGTTGCTTCATATGCACGTAAAAGTTGGACATTGAACACGGGGGACCACAGAATCGATGCATTTGAATGATAATACTGGCAAAGAATCTTGAAAGTACTAAAGGGTTGTGTGCTTTGGACATGCCATTAGGAGAAACCATTGCATTGAAAAGGCCATCAGGTTTGGTGAAGCAGAGAGGTACTGAAGAAGAAGAAAACTCTACAGGAGGATTGGCACTGTGGCTGCAACAATAGGCTCCGACATGACACCTATTACGAAGATGGTGCAGGACTGGACAGGGTTTCCCTCCATTACACATTGGGCCACTACTACTTGCAACCAACTCGAGGACCCCTAACGACAATGACAACAACAACAAGCAATGTGCTATATTAAAAGCATTTAAAGGCCTGAGAATCATGACTGAGATACTATTGCTTCGAAATTGCAACTTTATAGATTCTTCCCCTTGAACGTAGGTAGAGCTTTCAGCCTGCTTCTCGGATAAAGAATATGATTGGTAACCACCATATGGCGTGATTGCCTTAGAGGTAGAAACTGGGCTGGAGAGTTAACTTCCCAAGGTGGGATTCTTAGTGAGAATGTAGAGATTTGATAAAAAGTTTTAAACAGGAGAACTTTGGGCACTGTGCAACATCGTATGAATGTTGTTGCTTTCTTTCGTCCTAATATTTTTCTTTGGCATAATGAAATTATAGAGGAACAAAAGACAAGTGCTTGCATTCCCCTTTTCTCCGGCATCGTGTGAGGAGATTACTTTGATTGACTCTCACTCCTAGGGATTGGGTCTAGTTCCTGGTATCCGGTCACTTTCCTTTCAATGCATAATGTATATCTTAGTTTTCTTTGTTGCATTTTTGAACGTTAAATGGACACCCAAAATAGAATAAAAAGAAATGCATTAACTTTTAAAATAAAAATATCACTTGCAGGCTAGACTTTTTTTTCCTTGAGGTCTTGAAGACATCTTATTGCTATGATGCGCTAGGTCTGATGATGTGATGGATCTGTTCCATCGCGCAGCTGAAATAAGAAGTGAGGAATCTGGAGCTCGGACGGTGAGGTGGTAGGCCTGGCTATGGTGTGTGATCCAGAGGATTTTTTTTTTTCAGGTAGAACTAGGAGGTACTTATTGAAAGCAATACATCACTTTGTTCTTTATTTGGTCCAGATGCATTTTTGGAATGTTTCTTTAACTGTGGTTCCTGGGAGAAAATGATGAGCTTAGGTATCAGGTTGACACTAGACAACATGGTGGGGGATCCTAGGTGGGGTACTGTCATGATCCCGTTGCATAGCAACACAAATGAGCGTAGATGGTGAGATTAAAAGTGCAGTATCTGTGTTGGAATACAAGTGTCACGAAGAATACTATAATCTTAAATATTGTATATTATAGTCATCCCTATAATCTTATCCTGAAGTTGTTGTGCTTTGTTTTTCCCCTCTAATAGATGTTTAGATCGAAAGCTAACATTTTTTCTCTGGTAATAGACACTAGACTAAAGAGCTTTATGGTATGCTGTTCCAAGCATTCAAAATGGCATATGCTAGTGTTTGTGTGAATGATCTGTCTGTGCAAACACATGCACATACACACATGTGCAAACAATAACATTTTATGCAGGTCTTGTGGTATCACAGGAAGAACAAGGAAGGAAGCCAAAGACGGGAGAGAGAGCAATAGGAGTAATGACTGGAAGCACGCGGAGGGGCTCATAGCAGCATGCTAGATCAACGCAAATCCTGCTAGGAGCCGGAAAATAGGGAGGGGAGATAGCAATGGCCCTTCTACCTGTTTTCTTCTGTCAGTCTACATTCAGCCTTCTATCTGCCTGTGTGCAACATTGGAGCTTGGCGGACAAAAGTGACGGTGTTTGGAGTTGAACAAAGAATTCAGTAATTTATAGTGCAGGGCTGGTGGATAGAAGCAAGGAGAGTATGCCATCTCTCAGTAGGAAAAAACTCTTATTTTTTTCTATCATGATAGCTAAATTTATCATCTAATGCAAAATGTTTAGTATTAATAGTAATTAGCTGAAATAAAGAATCTTGTGTTCTTCAGAAATCCTATCAGGGAGACTACTAATTTTATTTGTTCCAAGGAAATTCCTGAATTAGCTCATATCAGCCCAAGTTGAAACTTCCACAGGTTTCAAAAAGCACAATTATTACTTGTAAAATGAAGGAGAAAATACTATGGCGAGAAAAAGAGATTTAGGAAAAGGTGAGTGGTAGGGATGAAAAGGTAAAAATAATCGGGTGCATGATGAGACGAACTTCCTTTGTGATTCTTCATAAGCGTAGTAAAATTTGACATTCAGACAATGTTGGAGACAAGTAGTAGTTTTAGAACGTGAGTGAGTGAAAGACTTGGGGATTCACGAACAGCTTGGTGCAAGTGAAACTGTGTCAGCAGATTTGGAGCAAGTGAATGCAGAAAGGCAGGGTGAGAAAAATACATGCACCTTGAATGAAAAACAGCTTTGTGGAGGGAGACCGTCTGGGCATTCTAGGACATGATATGGGAAATCCAATCCAACTTTAATCTTATCTCCAGTGGGCTCTCTGGTGACAGGTGGTTTATCATAAATTTAAAATGACTTACTTTAAAAAAATTTCATCTTTTGGCTCTCATGTATGCACATATATAAATACACCTACATGCATTTTATATTATAGATAAAATATGTCTTCATTGTATAATATGCTTTCATATCATATTTCATGTAATGTCATATTTCAAAACGAAAATTTTAGAAACAAGCAGGAATTCAATTTAATTTTGTAAAATTTAGCTCCATATTTTACTTTTTAATTTACCCATTCATTTTTATTCAAATTAGTTTGAAATTGTATTCATCGCTGGGATGAAAAAAACATATACTTAAGAGATATAAATGTGATGATCTACTTTGAAGAAATTTCTGGAATTTGACAATGCATGTGCCACAGTGTAATATCACAGAGTCTACTTAAAATCATAGTAATAGCAGTTCAGGAGAGATCAAGGCAGTCTGCACCGGGAAGCTGTCCAAGTCCACAGAGGGAAGATGGCCACTTCTGCCAGACAACGAGGAAGAAAATATTTTGTTAGAGTTGAAGCAGGAGTTTACAAAATCAAAATTCGTTAGATGACAAGAGGCTTGATCAAAGCTGGGGTATCAAAGAGCAGGGATGGAGATTGAGCAAGGACATATTAATTACATATGTAGGGAATTATGTGCATGATCGCATAAGGGGCACATAATTTCATGCATGCACGCTCTTCAGTTCGTTAAGAACGGTCACAGCACAGTGGCAACACAGCTTCCCTTGCTAAAAAAAGGGACTTTCTCAATCATTTCTCTTTCTGAGGGTTCATTGAAAAGATTTGTTGATAATGCTGCGCAGCATGACCCGTGGGGTATAAACTATCTCATCTTGCATCTGTTTGGCAGTCTTAGAAAGATATCCAGGACTAGATTGTGATATCCTGCACCTGCCAGAGCTCAGAGAAAAAGGATGTCTCCTTTAGGGGATACAGGAGGTCAACATAAAGGTTAGGTCCGGATCAAAGTAGGAGGAACTGCTGTTAGAAAAGGCAGCTTTTAAAATTCAACGTGAATCCTGGACTCATGGCAAGCCTTTAAAATGTAGTGAAGGCCCCACTTTCAGACTGCTGTATGTCCTTGCACACATCAAGGGCCTCTGATTTGGAGGTCTCATTGTCACGATGTGCTGTGAAGACAGTTCCACCTCCGGTCAACCAGCAGGAGGAAAGATGACGTCACAATCATTGTCACACTTGAATCTGTTGGTGCGGTCACTGTGTCCATCCATCCTGTTGGAGCCTTTCTTCTTTGTCGAAGATGCTCTAACGACCTAGCAAAATCTCCTTCTCCAGAGACTGGGTCCACCTGATTGCAATCACAAACTACCTGAAATGATCTTTCGATGTCTCCCTTCTTAGACACACTCTAGCTGTACTGCTGGCAATAGCGATGCGGTCATTCTTCTGGCATCCCCTGATATGTATGTTAGCCTTCACCAACACCACAGGCAGCAATTCATAGGCTTTCCTTATTTGGTATCCGACTTTCATACGAAGATGAGACAACAGAATTGGATCAGGAACGCCTTACTTTTCAAAGTGACATATTTGCTATTAAAATTACAACAAAATTTTGTCACAGATTTGCTCAAGGAAATACCTTGTTTCATTTCCTGATCACTGCTTCCATAGGAGAGATCAAGGCAGTCTGCACTGGGAAGCTGTCCAAATCCACAAAGTGAAAATAGCCGCTCTGCAAGACAAGGAGGAAGAAAACATTTTGGTAGAGTTGAAGCGGGAACTAATACTTACAAAACCAAAATTAGCTAAATTACAAGAGGGTCAAAGCTAGGGTATTAAAGAGCAGGAATTGAGATTGATTGTGGCTTGTTCATTGTGGCTGTAGTACTGTAAGGGAAATCTTGCCATCCTTGCCTCTACGAAACACTCGGCCCCTACTTCTTCCAAAACAGATAAGTGTGACCTTTTAGCAGTCCATGGTATTTTCAATTTTCTTCTCCAGCACCATGATTCTGATGCATCCATTCTTCTTTGGTCTTCCATATTCATTTAATATCGAAGGATGAGATGAAGGTTTCTTCAAACCTGAAATATGCAGATAATACTGCCTTGCTTGTTGAAAGCCAGGAGGTTTTAGAACACTTACTGATGAAGATCTGGGATGATAGCCTTCATTATTGATTGCATCTCAATATAAAGAAACCCCCAATCCTCACAACTGGACTAGTACAGAACACCATGATACATGGAAAAAAGGTAGACGTTGACAAGAAATTTGTCTTATTTAGATCCACAATCAATGCTCATGAAAGAAATAGCCAAGTCATCAAAAGACATGTTGCAAGACATATGTTAGTACAGCACATAGGGCATTAACGTACCAAGACCTTGTTTGTTCCAGCAAACCTGTGATGGACATTCTGTTTTATTTTGTTCATATTAGGGTGTGTCTCAGAGGTGTTACATCACTGGGGGTCACCCTCTTGAGATGGTGTTATATTTTTTCTGTGATCCAGTAAATGAAACCCAGAATTGATGAACCTATAGGTACAGCAAGTAGAATAAAGGGTTCAGGGGTGGTGGGAGGTAAAAGGGAGACAAAGTCAAGGAG
>NW_022111305.1:6003987-6005617 GCF_000313985.2 Echinops telfairi
TGCAGGTACAGCCAGAGTGCTCCTTAGAGGCAAGAACAGTGAGATTTTGTCTTACATACTTTGTACATGTTGTGGGGAGAGGCCACTGGTTCAGGAGAAAGATATGGTTGCTTGTGAAAAAGAATTCGTCTCAGAAATATAGCATCATCATGTGTTACAATTGACTCAACAGCCGTGGATTTTCTGTTGTTATTGTTATGTTAAAGATTATGAGGACAGACCTGTCTAAAATTCTACGAACTCCAAGAATTTTTGGCTAGAGAAGCTGAGATAATACATTCTTCTAAAATTAGTGATCTGGGGTCAATCCACTTACGGTATTTCTTTTATAACATCATTAAAATGCTAAGACAGATGGTCTTGGTGTTTTTCTAACAGGTCTGTATGTACTTTAAGTATATTAGGATATTAATGACAGTTTCAGACATATTATCTAGAGATATATTAATATAATTGTTTTTGGATAAAGTTCCCAGAGGACTCAAATGGCTAAGTCTTTGACTTCTAAATGCTAGGGTGGCTGTACACATCCACACAGAGTTGTCTCAAAAGAAAATCCTAGGAATCTACTTCCAAGAAAGCACAGCTTGGAGCTGTAGGGAAGAGTACTACTCAGAAATACATGGGGTCAGTCACTATGGGACCAAAGTCACTTAGTCTTAACTGGTTTCCTTTTTGATAGTGCTCTATGAAAACTAAATTAATTAATAGAATTTTTGGAAGATTGCAAAATACTGTAAATGTTAGTTTTTGTTCTTGGTATTTCATTTACAAATTCAGCTCTAGTGACACTCTCAAGTAAGCACTGGAGGGTTAATCATAGGTTATAATTCTGATTCACCAGCTCCTATGTGGAGAAAGCAGTTTCCAAAAGCTTTTACAGAGACTTTATGAGTTGGTCTTGATTCAGTGTGTCTGTTTTTGTTATATATATATAAATACTTCCACTTTGTATGTTTTAACATTGAAGTACCATAATTCCAGTGTATAGGGGGACTAGATTGTTACCAATTCAGGTCCTCCTTAGTCCCATTGGGTTTAATGTTCAAGACATTTTGGAAGAATTGTCAACATCATTGACCATCAAAGATTAAACACAGTGACCAAAGGCCACAATACAGGAAGCTTGAAAATAAGATGGAAGGAATATGCACATTTATTGCACCAAAAACAATTGGCCAATATTCAACCGATCCAGAAGTAGAATATGATCAATAATTGGTGGTCCTGAAGGCAGAATCTCTACTGCACAGAAGGCACTGACAAACAATAAGGTTCCAAGAATTTGTGTAGTGTCAATTGAATGCTTCAACAAATCTATGGGTTCCTGGAACTACTGCTTTGTTAGGCATACCAAGAAATTTGGAAGACTGCTACCCAAAAAACTAACTGAAAGAAATTCATATACATGGCATATTCCAAGGAAAGGCAATTAATCTGGTCACCATATTGAACAATAGAATCAGTATAAGATACAATTAAATTTTGCCATAATAATTTTTACAAATAACGTTTTTCAGATTATAATTTTTTATATATAAATAATTTTATTGGGGGCTCTTACAGCTCTTATAACAACCCATACATCAATTGTATGTACATTTGTACATATGTTGCCATCGTCATTTTC
>NW_022111305.1:6006662-6008516 GCF_000313985.2 Echinops telfairi
CTATAAATGTTGTTTGCCTCCTAGTTTTCTCCCCTCTTTACATTTACTTTTCTACTGCCCCACTATCATGTTTGACCTTCATTCAGCTCTCAGTAATTCTTCTCCATTACATGGCACTTGATCAAATCCCACCAACCATTCTACACCCTCCTCACCATCTATTTTAAATGTCTTGCTGTTCCCTTGTCCCTGGATTTGTTGGCTCACCCCCACTGTCCTCCAGGAACTCTCGGTCCCATTGATTTCTTGTCGGGATTATCTTGTCTATCGTATATAGCTAGACATGAAAAAAAAAAAAAGGGAAAAAAGGTCCTATAAATAGTTCCAGGTTTGTCTGCTGACCCTTATGCATGCTTTCCTGTGAAGTATGATGAGGTGCCAAGCTCTGCCCTCTGAATCTGAAGTCCATTTTCAGGATTCCTCGGGGACTTCATTGCTTTGCTCCCCTTGATGCTCTGTTGCTCTCCCTTCATGTTTCACCCTGGACGGGTTGGGGTGGTGTCAGACCAGGCACAATTCCCACACTGGCTTTCCTGGGCTGTCCCCTGAAGTGCTGTGGGTCAGTAAGGGAACATTGTGTCTTGGGGTGGGACTGGCCCTATAGTTCTCTGTGCTGTGACTGCTCCAAGCTTAAGTGTCATACTCAGGGTGTTGGTAGGCCAGGGTTTGGTCCACTCTCTCTCTCTCTCTTTCACATTACCTCTTAGTTTGCTCCCATATGGTCTGGGCAAACATGCTACTCTCCCAGTGCTGTATCTTCAGTGCTGTCTTCTGTAGTGCAATTTTCTTGGGAGGGGGTAAATGTAGCTGGGATTGGGGCCAGCTCTGCAGACCTCTCTATTTGCTGCTTCATACCACTACTTAATGCCCTAATGGCTTGGCATACCAGGTTGACATCTGTTTCCTCTCTTCCTTTCCTGTGGAGACATAGAGACTAACCTACTCATGGGTGGTTAGTGCCCAGTTCCCCACTATACATATCCTCTTTTCTCCACCACCTCCCCTCCTTTTCAGTTGGCTTCCATATGCATGGGTTGGGTCTGACACCTGCCAGAGTGCGGGCTTTGCCCCGGGAATTTATGCAATTAGTGGCTTTTCCTCTATGCCACTTGTGTATTTGAAGTGGAATCCTCCTCAGTGGAATCATGTTGTACTTGTCTTTTTGTGCTTGGCTTACTTAGTATAATTTCCTCCAACTCTTCACATGAGGCGATGCGCTTCATGCATGCATCACTGCTTTTAGGGATGCATTGTATTCCACTGCATGTATGTACCAGAGTTTTTAAATTCATTCTTTGATTGATGGAAATTTAGGTTGTTTCCAATTCTTTGTGATTGTCCACAGAGCCATGATGAACATGGGATTGCAGATGTCTGGCCACACAGTTTCTTACCTTTTCGGGGTACATCCCCAATAGGGGGATTGCTGGGTCATATGGAAGCTTGATTTCCATTTGTTATCACTAAATAAATTTCCATAATAGCTGCATATACCTACAGGCCCCACCTGCAGTGGATGAGAGCTCATATCTCACCACACCCCCTCCAACACTTGTTACTTTCTGATTGTTTTAAATGGTCTTTCCCCCTCTTAGTTTAGACTAAAAGAGTATTATAGCTTTTAAGCTTTGTCTGATGTGTCATTTCTAAAGATATTTTCCCAGTCTTTGGGCTCTCTTATCACTCTCTTGGAGAATTCTTTTGATGTACACAGGTGTTTTATCTTCAGTATATCCCATTTGTCAATTTGTGCCTCCTCTGTGTTTGTGTCCTTCCCTATTTCTGATAGCCTATGTATTCCCTGTGCCAAAGTTCTTAGGTTTGTCCCAATTCCCTTATTAATGACCCTGATAG
>NW_022111305.1:6009715-6013813 GCF_000313985.2 Echinops telfairi
AGAATTCGTATCACGATAGTGGGGGCGGGGAGGAAACATTTAGGAACTAGAGGAAAGTTGTATTTTTCATTGTTGCTACATCGCACCCTGACTGGCTCATCTCCTCCCCGAGACCCCTCTGCAAGGGGATCTCCAGTGGAGCTTTCAGGATTTCCATATAGAAAATTGTATAATCTGCAAATACCGATAGCTACACCTCTTCTTTCCCCAGATGAATACCTTTGATGTTTTTCCTTTGCCTTATGTTGTTAGCGAGGACCTCCAGTATGATGTTAAATAAATGTGGGGACAAGGGGCACAGTTGCTTGGTCCCCTTTTTCAGTGGGATTGTTTTAGTCTTTTTTCCATTGACTACACGTTGACTGTTGGTTATTCATTTAGAGCTTGTATTACATTGAGGAGTTTTCCCTTCACTCTTATCTTTTTGAGTGTCTTAAACAGGAATGGGTGTTGGATTTTGTTGAATGATTTTTCTGCATCTATTGATATTATCATGTGGTTCTTATCTATCAGAGTGGTGAATAATGCTCATGGACTTTCAGATGTTGAATCATCCCTGCATCCCTGAAATAAATCCCACTTGGTTATGGTGAATTATTTGTTTTTTATACTTTTGTATTCTATTGGTCAGTGTTTTCTTATGGATTTTTGCTTTGAGGTTCATTAGATATTGGGCTGTAGTTCTCGATTCTTGTGAGATCCTTGCCCACTTTTAGGTATCAGTGCTATACTTGTTTCATAGAAAGTGTTTTCCGTATTTTTCTATGTTCTGAAAGTGTTTGTGTAGGACTAGTGTTAGTTCTTCAATGAATACTTGGTAGAATTCTCCTGTGAAACTGTCTGGCCTGGGTGATTTTATCTGTTGGTAATCCCTTGATAACCTTGTCTATTTCTTCTATTGCTGTGGGTCTATTGAGGTTCTTGACCTCCATTTTGGCTAATCTAGGGAGGGATTGTTTATACAGGTAATTTCCCATGTCTTCGAGGTTTTTGAATTCATTGGAATACAAGCTTTCATAGTACTGAGTGATTAGCCTTTTAATTTCATTGGGGTCCATTGTAACGTCCCCTGTTTCACCCCTCATCCTGGCTATCACAATTTGTTCCTTCCTTTCTTTGGTTAGGTTTGCCAATGGTATACTGATCCTGTTAATCTTTTTAAAGAACCAGATTTTAGCTGAGGTGATACTTTGAATTCTTTTCTTGTTTTCCTTTTCCTGTACCTTAGCCTTAATTTATTATCATTATTCTTTCTTTTCTTTTTTTTTATTAGTAAGAGTGCCCTGTTGACTCTGCTTTAATCGCTGGAGGTTTTGTGCCAGCATATCAATCATTAAGTCGCTCTTTTTCTTTCATGAATGCATTGATTGCTTTCAAACATCCTCTGATAACTGTTTTTGCTCCATCCCAATGGTTTAGTATTCTCATTCTTGGTGGTTTCTAAAACTTTCTAATTTTGTCTCTGATCTGGACCACTACCCACTCCTTTTGCAGTAGAGAGTCATTCATCCTCCAATTCCTTGTTCTGGTTTTCTTAGTCATTCTTTTTTAAAATTCCAGTCTTATGCTGTAGTGGTCCAAGAGGGAAGTCTGAGTGATCTCTATTTGCTTGAATTTACACAGGTTGGACTTGTGCACAGCATGTGGTCTCTCTTCAAGTATGGGCCATGTGGGCTTGAGAAGAATGCATTTTTTTTTCTTTGCATTTGGATGGAGAGCTCTGAAAATGTCTAGCAGGTAAAGGCACCCAATTGTAGAGTTTAGTTTTGTAGCTTCCTTGTTAAACATCTTTCCCTGGGATCTATCTTGCTTGGAGAGCAGTGTATTAAAGTAACCTACTATGATTGTTGAGCCTGTGATTTCTGTTTTCATCTTTTGGAGCATTTGATTGAGGAATTTTGTGGGTCTCTCATTGGGTGTGTATATATTTATAATGCTCACTGGTTCTTGGTCTGTAGTATACCTTCTTATCTCTTGTTATGGCTTGCACCTTGAGATCAATTTTGTCTGAGATTAGGATTGCAAGGTATATTTTTATCCAGTTTTTGATTGTCAATCTATTTTAGTCTGAAAGCTTGAGATGTGTCTCTTTTAGGCTAGCAGATCAATGGGTTGGGTTTTCTATGCCAGTCCACTAGTCTCTGTCTTTTAATGGGCAAGTTCAGTCCCTTGAAACACAGAGTTATTACATCCATCTGTGGACTCTGTGATGTCATCTCATACCTTTTGTGTTGGATGTCTTCTTACCTCTTGAGTTAGTTAAAGTTTATTGTGCCAACCTGGCCGATAAATATGTGTGGGGTTAATTGAAGGGTGAAGAGATAAATGGCTCAGTGAGCCTCGCCTTTCTAGTTCTTGGATCTCTTGCTTTCTGATGGCCATACTAGGGTGCAGCTGCCTTAGCCAGTTCCCTGCTTTAGCTGGCAAGGCTCAATTCCTGCAAGACACCCCTGAGGAGAAGCCACATGGACCTACCCCAATGCATCCCTGGGTGCTGGAGCAGCCGTGCTTATACATTTACTGACTCGGCTTTCCTCCTGTAGTTGGCATCATTGTGTCTATTTTGTGAGATGGAGGAGGACTTTGTGGACTTGTGTTAGACATATGGGTTAATGGGTTCATGATGGACTTGTGAGCTTGGGCAGCACTTGGTTGGGATGCTTTCTTGATGCACACTTAACCTTTATATAAAACTCTCTCTTATAAATGAGTGCCTGTGGATTTGTTTCTTTAAAGTACCCAGACTCCTATACCTCCTTCTGATCAGTGCATTGTACATGTGTGTGGATGCTCATTCTTCCTTCTTTCCACCATCGAGTCAATGCAATCTTGGGGGCTGTTTTTGATGTGTTGACCTGAGTGGAGTGCTCTATGGGGTGATCTATTATTTGTGCTCAGTGTGTGTTGTTCTTCTGCCCATAATGGGTTTGTAAGAAATTTTTTTTAGAGCTGGGTTTCATTAACATATTCTTTGAGTTTTTCCTTGTCTGGGAAGACTCTTCTCCATCTATCTTGATAGATAATTTGGCTGGGTTGATATTCTTGGGTTTGCTTCATTTTCTTTCAACTTTCAGAATATGTTACTCCATTCTCTTCTCTTCTTCATGGTGTCTGCTGATAGGGCTGAGAATATTCTTATTTGGGTAGCTTCATAGATGACTGATTTTTTCCTCTAGTTACTCTTATGATTTTCTCCTTTTCCTCAAAGTTGGATAGCTGAACGATTACTTGTCTTGGAAACTTCTTCTTGGAATTCAGTTTACCTGATGTCCTTTTGGGTTCCAGAATGTTTGCCAGATTTTCATTCATTAGGCTGGGGAAGTTTTCCTCTAAGAATTCCCTCACTTTCTTTGCTGCTGAATTCTTCCCTGTGTCTTGTTCAGCTAGTCCAATTATCCTAATGTTGTGCCTCTTCATAGCATCAGACATTGTTCTCTAGTTTTCTTCAACTTCTCTAATTATCTTTTTTTTAAGAAATCATTTTATTGGGGCCTCATACAACTCTTATCACAATCCATTCATGGATCCATTGTGTCAAGCACATTTGAATGCCTTTTCCATTTGTTGAAGTCTGCTTGGTTATCCTTGAGGTCACTGGTGTAATTCTCTGTCTTCTCAAGTCTGTTGGTGAAATCTGTGAATTTGTATTTGCTATTATTATCTCATCCCTTACCACTGTGTTTCCCTTTGATTCATGGTGTTTATCTCTTCTTTTACTTCATCATTTTTCTCTATTGCTTCTCTCATCTCCTGCATGACTCCAAGGAGCGTTCTGAAGATTTCTTTCTGTGGCAGATCAATGTCTGCTCCCTTTATGAACAACTTCAAGTTCAGGACTTCCTATGACAGTGCCTTTTGTTTCTCCTGATGTTTGGTTGAGGTTGTTGAGGAAGTTTGCTGTCTGGTTGTCCTTTTGGAGGAGCTCCCTGCCATTTTCCAGGAAATCAAAGAGCTGAAGGCTCTCTCTTTGGGAGGTTGGTAGGAATGCTTCCATGGGCTGCTGTAGCCAACTGCATCGGGTTATGGCTTTATCCTTCTGGGGTTTCCCTCTCACTCAATCCTATTCTGTTGTTTGGAGGGAAGGTTGGATGGCCCTTT
>NW_022111305.1:6014486-6016432 GCF_000313985.2 Echinops telfairi
CAATAGTGATAAACATGTGAATAATCTGGAGGCATAAATTCAGCTATTGTAAGAGCCCTAGTAATGTAGTGGTTAAGAATTGGGCTGTTATCTGCATTGTTGGCAGCTCAAAATCACCAGCAGCTCCTCAGGAGAAAGATTGGGCTGTCTACTGGTATAAACAGTTACAATCTCAGAAACCAACATGGGGTCACCATGAGTCAGCATTGACTCGATGGCCGTGAGTTTGGTTGTTGGAGATAATTTAAATACTTAATAACTAAGCATTAATTTCATAAAATTCAACTACAATATGAAATTAATGGTGATTAATATTTATGAATGGGAATATTTTCCTGATTTAGTGACCCGATGAACAACATTTTACACTTTATTATCTTATTGTTTAGTATTTTTTCTTACATGAAAAATTAGGTGATAAATCAAAGTCTTTTGACTATTCTTTTCTCATCAAGCACAGTGTGTTGTAACATTTATTCCCATATTTTCTACAAGAGAAGGCTAATGGTGGTGATATATGCTTTTAATGTTATAGCAAATACAGAAAAAACTAGCAAAATGATAATTTCCAGCAAATTTGGTATTCTTGCTTTTCTCCTGCAGTTTCTTTATGAGGGTAATCTATAGGTTAAGCTTTTTGAGCTTTGATAAAGCTAAGTAAAAGTTAATTTTTCCTTTGAATTTGGGAGTTTACCTACATGCACATAGCAATGTGCAGTCCATCTTTCTGCAAAATACAGTAAAAAAGCAATGTGCGTGAAGGGCTGTTTTATGATATCATTTGGTTTTATATCTTTTACAATCAACACTGTACAGCTAACACGGTCATGTAAATTCATGAGATTTTTCCATCGAAACCCAAGCAATGTCACCTGCTTTTGAATCTCCCAGCAAGATAGAAATGACATTATTTCTAAACAGAGTGTTACAAAATACTGTGTATATCTTTTAAATTAAAAAAAAAAAACAGAAGTGGAGATAAATAACAGATTTTTTTCATGTTTGTATTTCTAATGTTAATAGTACTGAAACAATTTTGGGTAAATACTGATACCAGCTCTTCACAGTTATTTCCTTTTACAGAGTTTTTCCCCCCAAACATTAAAGAGATTTCAAAACTTGTTTCACTTTCAACAAGACCTCTTTTATTCATGAAAGTGTGCATCCTATATATTTTTGTATGTGTCTTTTTGGGTTTATTCCAATACTACAAAATAGACTGTTTTATTTCCTAAATAGAACATGTATAAAAAAATGAAGCTTCCATTGAAGGTCACGTATGTGTTGTTTTTCGTAGTGTCAGTGTTTGTGTTCAGCTATTCAAGATATACTTTACTCATCCTCTTCTTAAATTGTTTATGAAAAACAGATTCAGTTGCTTACTGTGGTAGTTATATAATCTGTTGTCAATTTGAGAGGAGTAAGAGTGAAGGGTTTAGCCTGTCAATCAGGTTGCAGCTTGATGACCTCATATGGAGGCACTAAATAGCTCCTCCTCATATGGAGGAGATAAATAGCTTTGCTGGAGGCAGGACACTGGCTCACACTCTGGGAGTCATTGCAGCTGACAAGATACATGGGGCTACTCTAGTGCCCTGAGCTGGAGGAGCCATGTGGAGACCCCTGCCAGCATTGTGATGCTTACAATGCCACTGGATCCACAAGACTTTCTACCCACTGGCCTGTGATATTCCTGCATTTGGTGTCATTGCATGTGTTTGTGAACCTGAAGAGGACTTTATATGGGTTAATATCAGACTTATGGATTTGATCTGGACTGGGCTAGATGTTTTCTCAATGTTCAATTGCTCTTATATATAAAGATCTTTCTCATATACATAGGAGTGTCTATGAATTTGTTTCTCTAGTCTACCCGGACTGGCACACTTACCTAGGGATTAATCCCATGACATACCAGCTTGATTCCACATTGTGATATTTTTTTT
>NW_022111305.1:6016864-6039547 GCF_000313985.2 Echinops telfairi
GAGAGAGAGGAGAACTGTGCTCCATAAAATTTTCCATAACGATTTATCAAAAGGAGATCACCAGTCCTGTTTTCTAAACTATCTCTGGGTTAATTCAAACCAACAACATGCTGGTTAGGGGTTCGGCTTTTACCCATTTGCACCATACAGTCACTTCAATAATTATAATAGGCCTTAAACATTTATTGGTACTTACACTGTGTCAGGTCTTATGCTCAATATTTTATAAACTATCCAGCTCATTATCAACAATCATCTGCCTAGGTCCAGCTATTTTACACACAAGGAAATTTAAGCAGAGAGAATAAATGTAGGATGACAAAACCTCCACAGCTGAATGTAGCAGAACTGAAACTCAAGCCAGGTAAGAGCCCAGGTCTATTTAGTTGTGATTCAACAGCTAAAATCTAGAAGATCATTATTTCTAGTAACAGTCCATCAAAATGAATTAGAAAAGAAAAGAAAATGTAGAGTAGAGAAAACAGTGGCACATTGGAATTTCTTTAATTCCGTGATGGTCCTGGCCACATTCAATATAGGTTCTTATAATGCTGATGGGCAGTGCACAAGAGTGAGGACGGCATTTGTCAGAAATGTTAAGACTGAACTTCTACCTCACTTGCTAATGCATATAAGAACAAGTAGCACCGGGTACTTCACCTCTTTGACCCTTACTTGCTGAAATAGGAATAATGGTGCTCACTCTTCCCCATCTACATCACAAGGAGGTTATGGGATAATAAATACAGGAGTGCAGGGCATTAGGTAAAGTATCATATAAAGATGAAGTATCATTTAAAGATAAAGATTACATAATTACTGAAAAGTACACAGACTTCAAATTTTACCCTCACCACTAATAATTAACTATACTATATTTTGTCATGTTTTCATAAACATTAAGTAAATAAAAACATTAATATTAAATATAATAACCTTTTTTTTCTTCCTTTGGCTCAAATTTCATTTCTTACCCTTCCTTAGGAGCAACCACTGTGAAGAATTGGGTGTGTAGTCCATCGGACCATATTCACATCCTTTCCCTTTATAGACGAATGCATTTCTTTCTTTTGTGGTGTGTGCATTAATGCAAATATTGTTTGTCTAAAACATTTGGAAATTCAATGTTGGATTTTTGAGGCATTTCTTGTTCATTTCTACAGATCTGACTCAAATATATGAACATATTCCAACTATTATCCATCCTCTACTGGCTTGGATTCATTCTAAATTTGACTATGCTTTGATATGCATCCTGGCTTTGTTATGGAAGACTTCTCACCAAGAATTTCCTAGGTTAGAGGCATGCTTTCTCATGTAAGGCAACACTCAGGGCTCCACTACACAAACATTTCTAATTTTAGCAAGGTTTTTACACTATATTCCCGTTTTCCACAAAGAGTCACCAGTAAGGATTACATTTATAAAGAGTATAATAAAGCAAAACGTCAGTGTGCAGTACCTTGGTTAATGATATCTTGAAAGATGTTCTACATGTTCTAAAGAGTAAAGCACATAAAATGCCCTGATACCTTGGCAGTAGAATTGTTTTTAAGCAAATTTGATCATCAAATCCTTGTGTTGATTGCCAAGCAATTAATCTGCTGTTTTCTGAAAATCCAATTGGAAACAAATTCTTAAAATGCCTTCAAGAACACTCAGAAATCACACCTCTAATTTCCTCCTTGATTTCTTGATGTGTCTCCTTCACCTATTCTTTGCCTGCTTGCAATTTCTTATAATCCCACCGTGGGCTTTTAAGCTTAATATTCTCCTGTTTTGGTATTTGGTCAGCACCTATTTAGCACCTGTGCTTTGAAACTCCAAGGCTATTTGTGATCATTTGCTCTTTATTTGTGATGTCCTCCTTCTGTGTTCTTGATTTGAATTTAATACCCATTGGTGATAATGGGATCCAAAAGCATTCCTATGTTCTCAAAAGTGATTTCATTTAGATTTGAAAGACTTACAGCAAGCAGGATAGCCACATAGATCCAAACAGCATTAACATGAAGACGTCTTGGAACATTTCAGACCAACTGCCAGGTAATGTTATACATAAGTTGTGCTCTGTAAAAGGCTAAAGAGGGCAGAGAAATGAAGGGACCTAACCAATTATTTCCTTGACAATCTTTTTACACTATGTTCTCGTTATGGGGTTCTGACCTATAAAAACCTATGCAAAATAGAAGAAAGCACTGCCTGATCAGGACCCATAGTCACAATTGTCCTATGGCAGTTACCTACGCTCTTGTCAACTTGAGTGAAGGAGTCTAGCCTGTCAATCAGGTCCTAGCCAATGAGGCCTCTTTGTGGGCATGGCCTTCTCCTGAGGATTCTGGGAACTCTTGTCTTCCTCCCTGGAGGCAGAACATACACTCTCCCTGGGAGACTTTCCTGTTGACAAGTCACATGGAGCAATGCTGATGGAGCCAGAGCCTGGAGTTGTAGGACCCATGTGGAGACCCACACCAGTGCTGAGATGTTTCTACCCACAGGCCTGTGGTCTTCCTGCATTTGGCATCATTTTATGGCTGTGTGAGTCTACAGAGGAATTCATGGACCTGTGTCAGACATATGGGCTAATATCGGACTTTTGGACTTGATCTGGACTGGGCTGGGATGTTATCCCAATATACAATTGCTTGTTTGTACATATATGAGTCTCTCTGGATTTGCTTCTCTATCTACCGAGACGAGAAACCATGGCGCCAATTCATCCCTTGAGGCCCGTCCTCTTCTTGGCTGCCCTACCACTTTACTAAGTGTTAGGTCCTGCTTCAGGGAAAGTTCTTTCCTGACAAGTCCAAAGTATATAAGATGAATCTTACCATTCTTGCTTCTAAGGAGTACTCTGGCCTTACTTCTTCTAGGACAGATTTGTCTGTCCTTTTAGCAGTACGTAGTAGTTTTAATCCTCTTCCACTGCAACACGCTTCAGATACATTGATTCTCTTTTGGTCTTCCTTATTCATTGTCCAATTTCCACATGCATATGAGGCAACTGAAAATACCATGGCTTGGGTCAAGTGTACCTTAATCCTCAAAATAAAATCCTTGCTTTTCAATACTAAAGAGGTCTTTTGCGCTGAGATTTATCCAATACAACACCTCATTTGATCTTGGCTGCTGTTTCCATGAGCATTGATTGTGGATTCAAGCAAGACAAATTCCTGACAACTTCAACCTTTTCTCCATAGATCATGAATGTTACCTTTTGCTCCGATTGTGAGTAGTTTGGTTTTCTTTGCATTGAGTCTCTATCTGCACTGCAGGCTGTAATCCTTGATTTTCATCAGTGAGTGCTTCATGTTTTCCTCACTCTCAGCAAGCAAGTTTGTGCCATCTGTATATTAATAATCCTTCTTCCAATCCTGTTGTCATAGTTATCTTCATATAAGCCAACTTCTCTGATTATTTTCTCAGCATATATATATATATATATTGAATAAGTGTGGTGAGTGTATACAACACTAGCACACATTTTTCTTAATTTTAAATCAAGAGGTACTCCGTTGTTCTGTTCTTACAACTGCCTTTTACAGATTACTTATAGGGAAACCTCTCTTTGTAATATATACACCAATTCACGTCCTTCCTGGGACAGCTTTACCTCTAAGGACTCACTGTAAACCATTCTAAAACAAGGTACAATATGTGAAGTTGGGACAGCATAGGCTAAATATATAACGGCAGTGGTGGCTCACTGGTACAATTCTTGCCTTTTATGAAGAATATCCACTTTCAATCCCTAGAGGAGAGAGCTCAAGCCCAATCACCACTCATGTGGCAGTGGAACCTTGTTGGGTGTTGCTTTGATAAGCAACTCTCAGATTAAGATGGACTAAGAAGAAAACCTGCCATGTTAGACTGGGTTGACTAGAGAAACAAATCCAGAGACATTCATATGTGTGTAAGAGTGAGCTTTATAAGAAAGAGCAATTGTATATTGAGAAAACATCACAGCTCAGTTCAGATCAAGTCCATAAGTCTAATATTAGCCCCTGTGGCTGGTACAAGTACATAAATTCCTCTTCAGACTCACACAGTACATACAATGATGTAAAATGCAGGAAGATCACTGGTGGATGCAAAGTCTTGAGGATCCAGTGGTGGTGGAAGCATCTCAGCACTGGCACAGGTCTCCACATGACTCCTGCAGTTCTCCAAGTGTGGCTCTTCAACAGGAAGGTGAAGCACACAAAGAGAGGCAAGTCTCTGCATGGCTTGTTAACAGGAAGGCAAAGGCAGAGACAGAGAGGAAGTTCCCAGCATCCTCATGGGAAGGCCACGCCCACAAGGAGGCAATCATCAGCTTGTGACCCGATTAACAGGCTAGACTGCACACTTAAACTTATCAAGTTGACACGAAATGATCTGACTACCACAACTTGTGATCCGTTTTCAAACAAGACACAAGAAAACAAAAACTATCCAGTGGTAAAATCTCAAGGGTCTCATCCTGTCACGCAGCAGTCAATAACTGAATGGTAGCCAAGAGCGAAAAGGTTATATTGCGTATCCCTCTGCTAGTTTAGTTCACTTGTTCAATTAGAAGCCAGCGTCTCTCTTTAGATAACAAACCTCAGTTATGGCTCTGTGATTTTCCAGTAAAATTTTCTAAATATTCCCCCAGTGTTTTCCATGAATGCTGTAGGACAGGAATGTAATGTGCTTTGTGCAGCAGCACATGCCAACTTGGGGTGTTAGTTGGCCCAGATTGCCTGTTAAAACAACTGTTGCATGGAAGGCTCTAAGAATTAAGCTGTTTTTATGTTCCTTTGCAGAACTAATGCATGATAAACATAAAAAATACTTCATATGAGTGTTTGTTGAATGAATACAAAGTTTCAAATACACAATCTGCAGAGAAATTCATTCATTTTTCAAATTCACTTGTTACCTTGTTAAAAAAATTTTTTTTAATTAACAAGTCTTATAGGGTATATTATTTTGGACATAGTTCTAAAAGATTTACTTAAAAGGATACATTTAATAGTCCTAACAATTATTTGCCAGAATCCTAGTGGTGCAAAATATTAAGCACTAAGCTGCTAACCAAAAGTTTGGCAGTTTGAACCCACTACTGGTTCCATAGTACAAAGATCTAAAATTATGAATCTGTAAAGAAAACCCTACTGGGAAGGGCAACTTTGCCACATGGGTTCCTATGAGTTAAAATGGACGCACAGCTACCACAGTGGAGTTGCTAGTGGCATGTGGCAAGAGCTGTTCAAATTTGGCCTGCTCAGAAATAACCCTTGTTTCAATTTGGAGGTCTACAGCTCCTTCATAACCCACAGTTTAGAGATGGACGTTAGCAGAGTTGATAGCATTCATGCTTAAGTTGGTTGCCTTCCTTCACAAGTTCATGGCAGCAAAGTGCAGGAGAGTCTAGGTGGATTGAGAGCATATATAACTTAGCTATTTCTGTTTAATGACACTTTTTAAAATTCCATAATGACAGAAGGATTAAGTACTGGATACATTTATGACCAAACAAATTTTCTTCTTAATATATTTGAACCACTAAATTCACGAACTTTAAAAATATTGCTTAAATCTTCTTGGACACTTGAGAAAATAAACTGTCCATTGAGAAAATAAACTGTCTTGCAAAATTGTTGCAATATGCTCAGGATAAAATCGAATAAAAAGATTAGTAGAAAGGAGGAAATAAAAGTGCTGTATGGAAATATTTACTCAGAAGTTGGAATTGACAAGGAAACCTCTGATTGCTGTTAAATATGATCTTTAAGTGCTTACGTCAGAATCGCTTCTGTAGCAATTTGTTATAGTTTTCCTCTGTCTCGGTTTAACATACTGACGTATGTTCAGAGAGATAATGAGCTAAAACATTTTAAGGAAAACGAGGTGTTCTGTTAGCCAAACTGGTTTAGTCTCTAAAAGTGTGATTTTTTACCATAAACAAGGCAATTGCATGGAGCTTAAGAATTAATCATTGTAATGATTCATTTTATTCTTCATTAGGTAAGTTGTGTAAGATGAACATTTTGAAGTCATCATTATGATTTTATGACAGATTTCATATCCTTAAAAATGAATTTTAATGTAGACATATACTACACATGGCTTTTTAATTTAGCATAGATATTTAAAATATGATATTTGGGACTTGATAGAGAATGTGTGGATTTGAAAAAAATTGGTATTATCAGGAAAAGTTTTCAATTGTATGATATAGATGTTTGAAAGGCAAGAATTAATTTGGTCAACTGAATGTAGAAATTACAGTCATAAAGTTTTAAAATACTGTATGAGGGAAAAAGGGGGGGGCGGGAACTTTTTTTTTTCCTCAGAAGCTTGGGATTTTCTGGAGCAGAACAGGGGAGAAAGTGATATAAAATTCACAAGAAATGTGTCTGTCGCATCAATTAAAATTATCCGTATAAACATATAACAAGAGATCCACTTCCTTTATTTCTACACTTCATTGATAAGGTAGGGCTGACCCAAACACGTCATTCTTTGAGCATTAATGAAACATTCTATGTACTGCATTTTCTTCCCTTGCATGGCTTTTAACAAAGTGTATTCTCATGTTCAGGACTATTCTAAGTACAATTTATTATTTGATTTCAGAGAGAGCAGTGATAACATTTTTATAAGCATTATAATAACTAAGATACTTGACAAGCCAGCTGTCTACTATTCTAAACTGTCAAGGTACAAAGATTTTAAGTCTGGTTGTATTAGGATTTATTACCAACGGATGAGAGCCTGTTGGCATAATGGCTTCCACACTGAAAGTTCAGTGGTCTGACACCACCGGTCTCTTCGTGGCAGACAGTTGAGGAGTCTGTCCCCATGAAGACATAAAGTCTCAGAAACAACGAGAGGCAGTTCTGCTCTGTCTTACAGGGTTGCTATGAGTTGAAATGGACTCAGAGGCAGTGGGTTTGGGGTGTTTTGGGTCCATTTGCTTTCGTTTCTGTCTTGGGGGCCTTGGGTCAGCAGTGTTTTCTCTGTTTCCTACCTATTTATTGTATAATCAAACTCTATTGTGCCTTTTAAAAAATATTTGGCATCATTTTAAGATGTATGTGATTTTACCCTCAACCATTCCTTCAGTGTTCAGTCTACTGTCCCTTAACTAGAGTGGCATATATATATATATATATATATATATATATATATATATATATATACACACACACACACACACACATACATACACACACATATATACATATATATGTACATATACAAAAACTTACACACAGGTGTGTCTCTACACACATATATATACATGCATACACTTACTAGATCATTATAAGCCTCCATATATGATCTTCCTACAAATTTTGATGGTTTAATTACCACTACTTTGCATGTAAATTGGCTGAATTTTATTAGCTTATCTTCAATTATTTTGTCTACCTATTTAAAATGAATTAGAACTCATGAGTGACAGTACAAACCTTCTTATGAAAACATTTTATTGCAAGGTGTTGTGACCAACCAAATATTGCAGAAATTTCAGGGTTTGCATATCTAATCTTGTCCTTTTGGATTGCTTTTCCCAGTTCTATCTGCTAGTATCATAATCTTTTCAACACAGACATCATTCTTCTTGTCACAGGACACCCCCGTCTTTCATATTTATTCCACCACTGCATCATTTTTGTGTGTTGCAACCCCCAACAAATTCTGATAAATCCCATTCTTTTCTCTCTTTAATCTAAACAGAACCAGATTTTTGCAACCAATCCAATTGAAGTACATTTATTTTGGCTTTCACCTATAGAATTTTAACATGCTAATTGTTTTATATTTCTTTCTAGAAAACACGTTTTTGAACAGATGGTAGAAACTGTTAAGCATTGGGAGACAAAACTCCACCAGTCTGCCACCAATAAGTTTGGCAACTGATCGGTTTACTTGTTATGAGATCACTGAAAACAAATGGATAAAATTAGAATAGTTGTCTTTGTAGTCTCCTGACTGTGGTGTTTTCTAAAGTAATGTTTCATAACACTGTAACGAATGCTGTCAGATGTCATCCAGTCAGTTCCAAGCCATCATGACCTTTCACTCAACTGAACACAACACCTCATGCTCCTGCACCATCCTGAAAATTGTTCCTATCTTGAGTACACTGTTGCAACGACTGTGTCAGTCCCTCGAATTGAAGGCCTTCCTCTTTCTTGCTGCCTTTCGATTTTACCAAGCATGATGTTCTTCTCCACGGACTGGTCTCTCCTGACAACCCGTCCAAAGTGTATGAGGTGAATTCTGCCATCCTTGCCTTGAAGGAGCACTCTGACCACACTTCTTCCAAGACAGAACGATAAGCCTGTTTAACAGTCTGTGGTATATTCTTTTTTTGTTTGTTAAACATTTTACTAGGGGCTCATACAACTGTTATCTCAATCCATACACACATCAATTGTGTAAAGCGCATTTGTACATCATTCTCAAAACATTTTCTCTTCACTTAAACCCCTGACATTAGGTCCTCATTTTTCCCTCCCTCCCCACTCCCCACTCCCTCATGAGCCCTTGATAGTTTATAAATTGGTATTTTGTCATATCTTGCCCTGTCCGACGTCTCCCTTCACCCACTTTTCGGTTGTCTGTCCCCCAGGGAGGAGGTCACATATAGTTCCTTGTAATCGGTTCCCTCTTTCCTACCCACTCTCCCTCTATCCTCCCCGTGTAGCCACTCACACCACTGGTCCTGTAGGGCTCATCCGCCCTGGATTCCCTGGATTTTCAGTTCCCTTCTGTACCAGTGTATATCCTCTGGTCTAGCCAGACTTGCAAGGTCGAATGAGTCATGGTAGTGGGAGCGGGGAGGAAACATTTAGGAACTAGAGGAAAGTTGTATTTCTCATCGTTGTTACAGTCTGTGGTATATTCTTTTCCAGCATCAGCATTCAAATTCATTGATTCTTCTTTAGTCTTCATTATTCAATGTCCAACTTTCACATGCATAGGAGACAATTGGAAATACCATGACTCTAGTCAGGTGCACCTCAGTCCACAAAGGATCTCTCTTGCTTTTCGATACTCTAAAGAGGTCTTGTGCAACAGATTTCCCTAAGGCAACATCTCTTTTGATCTATTGACTGCTACTTGTATGAGCATTGATTGTGGAGTCAAGCAAGACGAATTCCTTGACAACTTCAATCTCTTCTCCTTTGATCATGATGTTACTTATTAGTCCAGTTGCAAGGATTTGGGTTTTCTTTACGTTGGGTCCCAATCCAAATGAAAGGCTGAAATCTTACCTCTTTATCAGCAAGCGCTTAAAGCCGTCCTCCCTTTCAGCAAACAAGGTTGTGACAACTGCATCGATAGGTTGTTCAGAAACCCACCTCAGTTCCTAATGCTGCATTCTTCTTCATCTAAGCCAGCTTCTCTGATGAGTTGCTCAGCATACAGATTGAATAAGTATGGTGAGAAGATACAACCCTGATGCACACCTTTCCTCGTTTTAAACCACGCAGTAATCCCTTGCTCTGTTAGTACAAACGGCCTCTTGATCTATGCGTGAGCATAACGAAGTGCTCTGGAATGCCCCTTCTTCTCAAGGTTATCCATAGCAGCATGATCTTAGCACATTCATGACTATTCTCACTGGCGTGGCCAGCAAACACGTCTCTTTCATAAGAATATTTACATTTTATTGTATTTTCCTAATCACAGATAATTTCTGTTTAATTAAAGAAAATAAATGTCCACGAAGAATTGCAACCTAGGATCTATCAGACTTACTGTGGCTCCAATGTGAGATTGCCCCAGCAGAATAAATTATTTCCTATAATAGCTGAAATGAGTAAACAATTTAAGAAACTAGACTTAAAAAGTAAAATTTAGCATCACGATCAGAAGAAAACTTATTTACAACCAGTGAAATGTAGATGGCACAAGCTCCTTGCTGAAAGTGGAGGATTTAAATCATTTACTCATGGAGATCAAAGAGCATAACCTTCAGTATAGGCTGCACCTTCACATAGAGAAAATGAAAATTCTCGCAGTGGGGTCACTAGGGAACAGCACAATAAACAGAAAAGCTAGAATTTGCCAATGATCTAATTTTATTTTGCATCTACAACAAAAGATCCTAGAAGCAACAGTCAGATGACAAATTGCATCAGGTAAAACTGCTGCACAAGAGCACTTTAATTCATTCAAGAGTAAAGAACACTTTTAGTATTAATATGCACATGACCCAGACCAACCAAGGGTATTTTTAATTTCCTCATATGCGTGCAAAAACTGGTCATTGAATAAGGAAGGCTGGATAAAAATATATGCCTTTGAATAACAATATAGGCAAAGAATATTTAATATGCCATGTTATACAATGCCAGAAGAATGAAAAAAAAGTACTATAAGATGTATAGCCATAATGCTACTTACATATTTTTGGACATCCCTTTAGACATGTTGAAAGGAGGACCCAGCCCCGAGAAAAGGATACTATGGTTGGTAAATTAAAAGTTCGGTGAAAAGGGGGTAGCGCCTCCATAAGATGGATTGACACAATGTTTGCAACAATGGGCTCAAACACAGGAACAATTGTGGGAATGGACCAGGACTTAGCAGTGTCTTGTTCTGTTGCACATAGGGGTCTAATGAATAACAACTAACTCAATGGTAACTAACAACCATCACAGTTTCCTTAAGAGGTAGTTTATTCATATTATTCTGATTAGATTCTAGTTTTCATCTTCTCTGTCTATATTGGGAGCCAAACTACATATCTTCCTCTTCTCGCTAACATTGTATTGAGTGCCTGTCGTGAGAAATGTCATGGCAGGTCATCTGCTCGCATGGAAAACGCACACGCACGCCCCACAGTACTCTCACAAAATGCCTCCTGGGAATGTATTCTTTATATTCACTCAGCTATCTGTTGGATAACTTGCTTTTTTGTGTGCACGTTTTAATGCTACCTAAAATATTGATATTTTTATTGAAAATTCTTCAATTTGAGAGATATCATTTACATGAATTTCCTTTTGAAAAGGTATGATTTATTAGAATAACGAAATCTTGTGTAGCTGGACATTCATACATGGGTTTTTACTAGAATGAAGCAAATGCGACTAGCAAGGAACAACTTGTTCTTCAAGAGCACAAGAAAGAAGCTAGAATCATCCTTAACACCATCTATGAAAATTAACTAAAAAGGAATCAACGAGCTGTATGTAACAATTAATTAGATGTTCGGTTGGGCAAGTCGTTTAACCGTGGAGTCTACTTTTCCCATGTACAGAATGAGGATCTCAGGCAAGATGCTCTCTGAATTTCTAGTCCGTCCTGGAGTTCCGTATTTCTACCTAGTTGAATTATTTTTTCGTGCTGCTGCTGGGGAATATGACTAACACTTTTGAAGCTACTAATTTTACGTCAAGCTTTAAAGTCCATAATTGTTATCTTTGGGGACTATTATTTGGCCTACCGTCTGTCCAAATCAATTTAATAAAATCACTTTATAGGGGAGGGTGGGGGAGAATTAAACACAAAAACTTCAAAAGAAACAGAAGCAATGCTGGAGTACCTGGTTTTAAGAAAAAAATTCTTTGACTTGACACCAAAGGAATGAACAAGAAAAACCCAAATAGATAAATTGGATTTTCATAAAAATTAAAAAGTATGCTCAACAAAGTACATTATCAATTGGTGAAGATGCCACCTATAGAATTGGGTAAACGGTTTTGAGTCATATCTCATATAAGGGTTTACTTTCCAGAATACATAAAGATTTCCCAAAAATGTATAACAAAAAGAGAAACAGCCGATCAAAAGTTGGGCAAGATTTCCATAAACATTACACCAAAGAAAATTCAAATGGCCAACAAGTTCTTGAAAAGATACTCAATATCTTTAGCAATGAGGAAAATGTAAACCCAAATCACCAGAATGATTATACATAAACAAAAATTTAAAAACAGGGGCTGGCAAAGTGCTAGAGACATTGAAATCCTCATCTATTGGTAATAAGATGGTAAATGTTATAGCCACTATGGAAGCAGTTTGATTGTTTCTTAAAAAATTAAAAGTAGAATTACCATTAAAAAAAACAACCCCCCCCCAAAAAAAAAACAACCCCAACTCTGTGCTATGAAGTTGATTCTGATTCATAGTGACCTTCTAGGACAAAATAGATCTCTCCCTGTGGGGTTCTGAGACTATAAATCTTTCAGAGAGTAGACAGCCTCATCGTTTTTCCTGGGAATGGCTCATTACTCAAATTAGCAAACCAAGGTGTTATCTACTAAGTGACCAGCCTCCTCAGAATTACCATTCTATGTACCTCTAAGAATTCTTGTTTCAATTCTTTGAGGTATATAGAATAGGAGTAGAATTACCATATGATCCAGTAATTCAACTTTGATATACTCCAAATAATTGAAACAAAAATACAAATACTTGTAAAATATCAATGTTCTCTGGGAATTATTTGTAATAGCCAAATAGAAACACATAAATATCTGTGAACAGATCACTGGTAAACAAAATGTGTTATATATATGTGTGTGTGTGTGTGTGTGTGTATATAATGGAATTTATATATATATAAATGGATATAAATTTATATATATATATACATGGATATAAATCCATATATATATAACGGAATTTTACTCAGCTATAAAGAGAAATGAAATAATGATACATACCTCAGCATCAATGTACCTTAAAGACCTTACGGACAGTAATAAGTCAATCACAAAAATACAAATATTGTCATTACCCAACTTATATAAAATATCTAGAATAGGCAAATGCATAAAAAATAAAATTTATTAGTGGATACCTGGGGTTGGATTGAGCAGTCATTGCTTAAGATTACTTTCTGCTATTGTATTTCTACTAAGGGTGATAGAGTATTTGAAATCACCTGGTGGTAATGATGGCAGAACATGATGAAAAAATTTAATGCCATTGAATTATACAAGTAAAAATGTTAAAATGGCACATGTTCTGAGTATACATATCTATCACAATTTAAAGAAAACGTTGAAGAGCGAAATTAAATTTTGAAGTCTTCAATGAGTTTTCTCTTTTTTTAATTTGATGTTAAAAACTTTCATTAAAATATCTATAACATTTGTATAAATAGAACTGCATTGTTGAGGATATAAAAAGAATATCGTGATACATTGAACCACCTTTCTTTATGAAATTGTTTGCACAATCCACTCTCATCAGAGCATTTTCCAACTACCATAGGACCTAATTTGTGAGATTAAATAACTATCTCTGGGAGGATCTACTGACAAAATTTTAACTGCTCAGGTCAGATTTATGCCTTTATCTTCTATACTTCTCTCTCCCAAGCACTCCGTTTAGTGACCACTTTCCTCACATCCCTCAATTTTAGATAAAGGGAGTTCTCTGAAGGCTTATATCGAAGTCTCATTGTATCAAAATTGACTTGGTGGCAGTGTGGTAGTTACCTAATCTGTTGTCAATGTGAGAGGATTCCGAGTGAAGGGGTAGAGTATGGCCTGTCAATCAGGTAGTATCTTGATGACTGCATTTGGAGGCGCTCAGGAGATAAATACCTCACTGGAGGTGGGACACATGCGGAATCCCAGAGAGACATTCTTGTTGACAAGCCACATGGAGACAGGCTGATGGCAGTTAGAGCCTCAGAGCGGAAGGAACCATGTGGAGACCTCTGCCAGTGCTGAGATGTATCCACCACCACTGGATCCACAAGACTTTGCATCCACTGGCCTATGATCTCCCTGCATTCGGCATCATTGCATGTGTTTTGTGAGTCTGAAGAGGACTTTATACACTGGTATCAGATGTCAGGGCTAATATCAAACTTTTGGACTTGATCTGGACTGGGCTGGAATGTTTTCTCAATATTCAATTGCTCTTGTATATAAATCTCTTTCTTATACACACATGAGTGTCTATGAATTTGTTTCTCTAGTCTACCCAGACTACCACAGGCAGTAAGGTGCTTTTTGAGTCTAGGAAAACCTTTATGGGTTCCCAAATACTGTTACAACTGGACAGCGGTTTATCCAGGCAGGCTTGTGCTTCATTCCAGGCCCTGTCACACACTTAATGACCTAGGGCTATTTTTTTTTTAACATTTTATTAGGGGCTCATACAACTGTTATCCCAATCCATACACACATCAATTGTGTAAAGCGCACTTGTACATCGTTTCTCAAAACATTTTCTCTCCATCCAAACCCCCGACATTAGGTCCTCATTTTTCCCCCTCCCTCCCCGCTCCCCCCTCCCGCATGAGCCCTTGATAGTTTATAAATGGGTATTTTGTCATATCTTGCCCTGTCCGACATCTCCCTTCATCCACTTTTCGGTTGTCTGTCCCCAAGGGAGGAGGTCACACACAGTTCCATGTAATCGGTTCCCTCTTACAAGGGGTAGGAAAGAGGGAACGTAGGGCTATTTTTTAAGCCTTCTCCTTAAAAAAAAAATTAAGATTCAATACTCTCATATCATGCCATAATTCAAATAATCACAAGTAAAATTGTGAAATTGTTACCACAGTTTCCAAACATACTTTTTCTACATGGACTCCTTAATGTTGTCTCCCTTTTACACCACCCCCCTGCCGCCACCACCACTGTCACCCCCTCCCCCTGAACGCCTTAATCTATTTGCAATCTCTATAGGATCATCAATCCTGGGTTCCATATACCAAAAAAGAAAAAGCATATAACACAACGTCAACAGGGTGACCTCCATTGACAAAACACCTCTGAAGTACACTGTAATATGAACAAATAAAACTGAACAAAACAATACAAACCAAAAATACAGAGAATTTTGGAAACCAAATCAGGTCCAGCCTGTGTCCTAGGTGGTATCTGCTGAAAAGGTTGAACTATTCACGTCAGATTTATGCCTTTGATCTTCTATACTTCTCTCTCCCAAGCACTCTGTTTACTGACCATTTTCCTCCCATCCCTCAATTTTAGATAAGGGGAGTTCTCCTGAGGATTATTTCCTATGTAGTTCCACAAATAAATCTTGGTCTCCTACTATCATCCATTGCCTTGTGCACAGGCTCTGATACTGATCCCACCTTCGACTTCAGATCAGATAGATTCCAATCCTTCGGTGGCGGATGATGGTTTGCTTCTTCCATGTGGACTTCGTTGACATCTCATTTAGGTGGCTGCTTGTTTGGAGACAACCTTTAAAAGCCCAGACACTATTTTATCTGATAGCTGAGCACCATCTAAATTCTTCCCCGCAGTTTGCCATGGCAGCCTATTATCTTCTGTGTTCACTTCCTGAGAGCAAGCATCAAGCAGGGCCATGATGCAAGAGCTAATCGCTCTTTAAGTTGGAGGCAGGATTTGGTGCTAGCCCAAGTCCATTTGGTGTCATTGCTTTTTTTCTTTTTAAATTTGCTGTAACTTGGGAGTTCATATATATGTCATATCATTCCATAGTTCATTCACGTCAAGCAAAATTATACAATTGCTTCCATAGTCAGTCTCCTTCCTGGACTCTTGACATAATTTCCTTTTTATCTTCCTCTTTCCCTCTATGTGCCCCCTCCCCGCCAAAACCTTGTTCTATTTGCTCTCCCAATGTCCCTGGGTTTCATTTACTGAAAAATAGAGACAAACAACTCATATTCAAGAGGGTGACTCCCAATAGCAATGCAACTCTGAGATACACCCTAATATGAATAAGCATTAGCAAAATATAAAGAATGCCCATCACAGGATTGCCAGAATATTACATATCTTCACACAGCACACAAGGCTTTGATGTAGCAAGGCCTTGTTTGTCCGCCAACCAACAGTACACCATTCTTGGTACAGCTGTCTTCTGCTTCCTCAGACACCATGTGCTTCAGGCTTATGTTCTCAGGTTCCAAGTGTGTCTCACATACAGTCCAGTGCTCCAAATGGAGTTCTCTTATGAGGTCACACGGATGCAGGTTTTGGAGCATGATGTGGGCCCTTAAGATCCAGGATTCAGTATCCCAGCACTCGTTTGCACCCGGGCTGGGTTCTTGGGATACTCCCAGATGCACTATGTCAATTTTGCCCACCCACCGCATGCTATTGAAGACACTCCCCACCTAATGTTCCCCACAGCATCCTCATTTGTTTCTCCCAATGGAGGTCAGGCTCCCTCCTCTCCTTTCAACAGACAGGCACCTATATTCCCCAAACATGACTGTCCCTCTCCCCGCTCCTGAATTCCCCCTTCCATCAGTAAGCCTCATCCTTCTGACAGGGCCACCTCCCTTTCCGAGGGGACTCACCCAAATCCACCTGGCAACCACTCAGCAGACAGCATCGCCCCCTGGCCACGACCGTTTGATTCCAGCTGTTGTGAGAGGCCCTCTGGCCAAGTGACCTACACTATAGTGACCCGGCGCAGATGATGTGTGTTCGATTAGCACTGGTCAGGCTCTTTACCAGGCTATACGAGGAGTTTCCTCCCGAGGGGAAAAAAAAAAAAAAAGGAACCCCCCCCCACACCCGCTAAAGCTATATATGGAGTTTTTTCTACAAAACAACCTTATGACCTTCAAAGTATCCCCCATTACGCGTAACACATTTGTCAAATCTGTAACTCCATTCTTGGAAGCATTTATCAAACTCATCTGTCTGCATGGCTGACAGCACCTCCGTCCTTTTTTCCTTCCCCTCTTCTACATCCTGAAATCACTGTGTTTTCATGTCCCTCTTCATGCACAGAAACAAAAAAAAAGTCGCAGGGAGTGAGGACAGGTGAGTAAGGTGTTTGGGGCAAGAGAAGCATGCTGGTTTTTTGCCAACACCTGGTGGACTGAGATGCCTGTGTGCATAGGTACATTGTTATGGTGGCAAAACCAGTCCCCATCTTTCCCTCCTCAGGCCTTCAAACCTTTTTGTCACCCACTGCTATGCAATCTTTTCAGAACTTCTAAATAGAGAACTTAATTAACATCTGACTTAGTGGAACAAACTCCAAATGCTACACATCACATTTTCGTCCATTCAGGAAGTTGATGGATGTCCAGAACAGGTTTGTCCAAACATTTCACTTTTCTGGAAAGGAGAAAACCACTCATCAACTTGAGTTTTTCCCATAGCATCCTTCTTGTATGCTGTGTTCAACATCACACGTTTCTAGAGTATTTTTTATGAGCAGGAAACATAAGTTCACCATTCCACGCCGTTCTCTTAAATTGGTCATCATAAAAAAATGAGGTTTTAGGGAAATTGCTTTTACAAAAAAACTCCCTGTGACCAGAGAGAACCTTCCCAAGTGACATCACTGGGTAAAATAACTCAGAGTTGCTTGATGTTTGCCAAGCGGGGAAAGATGCGATCTATGAAAGCTCCGCTCTGCAAAGTGAAAATCCGTTTATTTGTTTGTTTGTTTTTAGCGGGGGTACCCCCTTGTACAGTGCCTGACTAGAAGACTGGGTGCCCTACAAGCTTGAGCTTGTGGCAGTTCAGCTGCTTGCTCCTACTGCAGTGGACTCGTGCAGTATTTGTCCTTTTGTGCTTGACCAACTTCACTCACATAATGTCTTCCTGATCCCTCCACAAACTGAGGTGTTCCAAGGTCTCATTGCAGTTTTTTTGGGATGTGCAGTATTCCATTGTGTGTATGTACCAGGGGTTTTGTGATCCACTCTTCTATTAATGGAAATTTAGGCTTCCCAGTGTCTTACTGTTGTGAACTGTGCTGTGATGAACATGGGTGAGCAAATGTCTCTTCATGGTCTGTGTCTTATTTCTTTGGGGTGTATGCCCAGTAATGGTATGGCTGGATCATGTGGTATTTCAATTTCCATCTGTTTTAACTATCCCATATCACCTTCTACAATGTCCATAGGTATTTACAAGTCCACCAGCAGTAGATAAGAGTTCCTATCTCACCAAACCCTCCCCAACATTTCTTGTTCTCATTTATTTATTTTTAATTGTGCTACAGTCAATGGCAGTAAGTGGCATTAAGTGATATGGTTGTTCTGACATGTATTTCCCAGATGGCTTGTGATGTGGAGCATTTCCTCATATGTTTATTTGTGCTATCCTTTGTGAATCTTCTGTTCAGGTCCTCTGTCTACCTTCTCAGAGGTTCTTAGCTTTTTTTTCTTATTGTCAGCTTGTAAAATTTAGTAGCTATTAGTAATCAGTCCTTTGTTATGTTGTTACGAAAAAATCCTTTTCCAGTCTGTGGGTTCTCTTTTAACTCTTTTAATGAAGTCTTTCGATGTACACAGTGTTTCATTTTTACTACGCTGTTTCCTGGAAGTAAGACATCCCCCGAAAATGAGACCTACTTACCGTTTTGCCTCTTGCGGAAATATAAGACATCCCCCCGAAAATAAGACCTCCCTGAAAATAAGCCCCCCGAAGCTACTGTAACTCTGGACACTGGACCATACTGGCGGGCAGCGTCACACAGCTCACTGTTGGCTGCAGCGCAGCCAGAGCAAACAGGAAGTGTGAGGTGTCTTTTAATAAAGCAATAAAACAATAAACAAAAATGTGTACCGTATTCTTCTTCATGGAAAAATAAGACATCCCCTGAAAATAAGATCGAGGGCATCTTTGGGAGCAAAAATTAATATAAGACACTGCCTTATTTTCGGGGAAACAGGGTAGGTTGCACTCAACTCTTTTATCTCCCATGGAGATAAAAGTTGTCTGTATGTGGGTGTTTTCATTTCTGGGTTTTCTATCCTGATCCATTTGTCCAGGTATCTATCATTGGCCCATGAGCAGACTTTTTGGAGCACTGTGGCTGTATAGTAGGTTTTGAGGTCAGGTAGTGAAAGACTACCTACTTTGCTCTTCTTGAGGAGTTATTTGCCTATCTGGGGCTTCTACCCTTTCAAGATGAAGTTGGTAATCCATTTTTCCATGTTTAAAAAGAATAATGCTAGAATTTGGAATGGGATTGCATTGGATTTTTAGATTGTTTTAGGTAATATTGATATTTTTGCCGTATTGAGTCCTCTGGTCTACAAACATGGAATACGCTTCCATTTGTGTACAACCCTTGTAGTTTGTTGTAGTAAAGTACTATAGTTTGCTCATATAGGTCCTTTGTTTTTTGGGCTAGATTTATTCCTAGGTATTTCACATTTTGCATGGCTATGGTGAATGGTGCTCATTCCTTGATATCTTTTTCTGTATTCCCATCACTGGTATATAGGAATCCAATAGGTTTCTGCTTCTTAATCTTCAATCCTGCCACTCTATCAGACTCCTCTATTGTTTCTAGCAATCCTATTCTGGATCCTTAGGATTCTCAATGTATAAAATCATATCATGTGCAAATAGCAAAAGTTTCACTTCTTCTCTACCTAATCATACACCCTGGATATCTTGCCATTGTCTCATGATATTGGTAAGGACTTCCAGCACAATGCTGAACAAGGGTGGGGATAAGGGACTTAAGCCTTATCGGGTTGTCTTGTTCAGTGAGAATGTTTTCAGCTCTTCTCCACTGAGTGTACTAATGGTCATTGGCTTTTCATACATAGTTTTATTGTACTGAGGACTTTCCCTTCTTGAGGGTCCATATTTGGAATGGGTGTTGGATAGTATCCAATGTTTTTGCTGCATCAATTAATATGATCATAGGGTTCTTGCCCTTTTTCTTGTTTTTGTGGTGGATTACATTCATTGTTGTTTTGTTTTTTTAAATCTTGACCCATCCCTGTATTCCTGGTATGAATCCCATTTGGTCATGATATGTTGTTGGATTCTGTTTGCCAAGAATGTGTTGAGGAACGATGCATCTATGTTTATGAGCGATAACTGTCTGTAATTCTCTGCCTTTTGGGATCTTTGCCTGGTTTCAATATCAGGGTTATACTGGTTTCATGGAATGATTTTGGGAGTTTGCTATCGCTCTCTGTGTTCTAGAAGAGTTTGTGCAGGATTGGTGTCCGTTCTTCTCTGGATGCTTGGCAGAATTCTCCTTGAAGCTGGCAGGGGCTTTTTTCAGTTGGCGTTTCTTGCTGACGCTATTTTGCTATGGGTCTGGTCAAGTTCTTCATGTCCATCTGCATTAATTTGGAGAGAGAGTGTTCTTCTAGTTATTTGTTCATATCCTCCAAATTATCGGTTTTGTTGTAATACAATCTTTCATAGTACTGTATTGTTTCTCTTTTTATTTCATTGGGGTCTGTTGGGGTTCCCCCTGTTTCATCCCTAATTCTAGATTTCCATGTCTGCTCCTTCTTTTCCTTTGTTAAATTTGCTAGCAGTTTGTTGACCTTTTCGATCCTTTCAAAGAACCAACTTTTTGCTCTGTTAACTTTTTCTATTGTTCTTTGGCTTTCTAGATCATTTATTTATGGTCTAATTTTTAACGATTATTTTTCTTTTGCTGTTGGAAGGATTATGCTGTTGACTCTGTTCTAACTGCTGGGGATGCTGTGTTCCGGTGCTGACCATAACACTCTCCTCTTTTTTCATGGGTTCATTTATTGCAATACATTGATCTTTGATAACTGCCATTGGTGCATCTCATTGGTGTTCAGATACTGCCTACTTGACTCTCTAATTTGGGCTACTTCCCATTCTTTTTTGAGAAGCATGTTATTGAGTCTCCAATTGTTTGACTTTCTTGGGGGGTAGCGGTTCTTTCTATTGTTGATTTCCAGCTGTGTGTCACTGTGGTCAGAGAGGATGGTTTGAGTCTTCTCTATGGGTTTGAATTTTCTTAGCAGTCCCATTTGTCCCAGACTGTGTTCTATTTTTTAATATGAGCCATGTGCCTTGGAGAAGAGTATTTATTTTTTTGCTCTTGTTTGGAGAGCTCTGAAAATATCTAGGAGGTCTAATTGTTCAATCGTTTTACTGCTCTTTGATTTCTTTACTGATTTTTTTACCTGTTGATCTATCTTTCTTTGAGGGTGGTGTATTGAAACCAACTACTATAATTGAGGATATGGTGAATTCTCTTTTCATCTCTTTGAAGATTTGGTTGATGAATTTTGAGGGTCTTTTTTGGGTGTACATATGTTTATTATGTTTATGGGTTTTCATCTACTGATCTCTTGAGACTTATGTAATTCCCATTCTTATCTTTCATTATATCATGTGTCTTGTTGTCTGCTTTGTTAGAGATAAGAATTACCACTCCTACTTTTTTTGATTGCCATTTGCTTAGTAAGTGTTTTGCCATCCTTTGACTCTCTGTTTTTGGCTGTGAGTTTGAGAATGCAGCAGATTGCTGGATCTTGTCAAATCCAGTCTGACACTCTTTGTCTTTTAATAGGTGTGTTTAAATCATTAACATTCATTATCTTTAAATCTAAAGGTAGATTAGTTTCTGTTTTCTCATCCTATTTATGCTTTAGGGTGGTGTATGTGTGAGAAGTATATTCTTCTCTTTGTTTCTCCATTGGATTTGTAATATTTGGGGTACTGTTTTCAGTGTGTCGGTTTCTGGGTGGTGGTATACTCTGTGCAGTGCTTCCATATTGTGCTTATAACAGTGGATTCATGCACAACTCAGAGCTACCTACTCCTGACATGTGGTCCTAGGGTGGAAATGGGATATTGTAGTGGATGACCCAGGGAAGAGTTCTTTGGATCAGAAGGTGATCTGGCTGAGGTCTGTGGACCCCAGGTACCAAGAAACTCAGAAATGCTGGGTTCTGTTTCCCCTGCTGGGCTAAGGCGTTTGTGTTTCTTTTCTCAAAAGGAAATAGCAACAAATTCAACAACCTCTTGGAGCCGACTTTTCTGTGGTTTCCAGCCTTGCCTGTCTTCCTGTTGCCGATGAGGGATCCTGATCCAAGGACCAGGACTACCTATTTTCAGAGTCCAATCTTGCCCCTGCCACTGGGGAGTTAGCTGGGCCTCAGCTAGGGATTCCCTTCTATAGGAGCTCTACTGTGCAGACCACTGCATGTTCCATTACCCAGAGCCTCTAGGAGTGTGCATGGGTGTCCATGGGAAGCCCCCAAGGCATAGGCTGTCCTGAGCCACCTCTCATGCTTGTGAGCTTCTGAACAGGGGACACGGGGTGTGAGAACGGGCTGGGAGTTACTGCCCTACCCACAAGGGAGGCAAGTCATGGGTGGGTGCTGGGAGCACGAGGAACAAAGATGTGCTCTCTGTGGGAAAATTGACAAAAGATTCATGAGATGCTGCGTCCACACTGGACATGGCCCACTGAGCCCCAGCCTCGGCTCAAGCTCTCGGGGCACATCACCTGCCCCCACCTCCCTGGCCCACCGGCCACTTCCCGCTGAGCTCCCCAAGGAGCTGTGCCCCTCCTCTCATCGCTTCTCAAGCCAACCTGGTGATGGCGGCGGCAGCAGCTGGAGCAGCCGATGTGTTTCTTAATTGCCTGATTGTGCTGACCCAGTGTAATCACTTCAGTCACACAGTGGCTTCTCTTTGTCATAGCCTCCATCATAATATGCTCTCAGAAATGACTGTTTCAGTCCTAAATCATTATCAGTTGAGAAATAACTAGTAGGGGGTACATTGTGCCATGCTTATAGCATTGCACAAACCTCACTGCCATTGATTCAATTCCAACTCATAGGACAAGGTAGAAAGAGCCAGGAAAGGGATAATGTGCATAGCATTGATGGCATGGAGTCCTAGTTGTAAAAACAACCTCTTTGTTACTTACATTGTTTTTTGTTCTCCCTTTGACAGTAGGATTTCTTCTTTTTGGGCAGTTTGTGTTATTTAGCTTGAGTATCTCTTCTGTAAAATG
>NW_022111305.1:6040788-6042792 GCF_000313985.2 Echinops telfairi
TCTTTGACTTTCACATTCAAATGCTGCAATGGAGAATACCACGACTTGGGTCAGTAGCATCTAAGTCCTTAAAAAACATCCTTGCTCTTCAATGCTCTAAAGCAGTGGTTCTCAACCTTCCTAATGTCCGACCTTTTAATACAGTTCCTCATGTTCTGGTGACCCCCCAATCATAAAATTATTTTTGTTGTTACTTCATAACTGTAATTTGTGACTCTTATGAATTGGGCAACCCCTGTGAAAGGGTCATTTGACCCCCAAAGGGTCACGACCCACAGGTTGAGAACTGCTGCTCTAAAGCAATAGTTTATGAGAGTAGAAAGCCCTGCCTTTCTCCCAAGGAGCAGTTGGTGGTTTTGAACAGCCGACCTTCGGGATCACAGTCTAACACAGAAGCACGATGCCTTCAGGACACCTACAACATACTGTACTGTGCCACTATGCAGAGGAAGGAGAAATGTTATAGGAAAAAGATGACAACTGAGTTGGGGCTTAAAATATGAATGGAACTTGCGAGGAAAAGGAATAAGAAGACCTATATTTAAGAGAGACTACAGCCACTTGGGCACAGCTAAGTGCAAAGCAATTGAGTTGTTCACTGTCAATAGATTTTAGCAAGTGTGACGGGGACTGACTGTGGTGAAGCTGGGTAGATCACCTGGGGCCAAGCTGTTAAGGTTGTGTTTACTTAGATAAGCCAAGTATAATGGCTAATAGAGCACCAGCATTGGCTTTTGTCAAGGGTGTTGTGTTATCAGTTCACTTCACAAATATTTATTGAACATCCCTCGTGAAGGAAATATTGTTCAAACACTGTAGAAACCAGAGAACAAAAGCCTAGTCTGACATTAGAGTGAGGTTGGACAAATAGTGTGCTGAAACCGTGTCTTCACTGGATTGTACAAGCAAAGTTGCAGAGCAAAAGTACAGTTCTTCCAATACGACTCCAGAATAAATTGTGATATAAATAGAATTGGAGGAAAATTGGCATGGTTTCTCAGGAAAATAAAAAGTATGGGAACAGAAAGACATTGCATATAATCAGTAAATTATTAAATGTTTTCCATGACTGACTCCAATTTTGAATCAATATTCTATCAAATCGTTCCATAATATCTGCTGGTAACACAGTGGAGTTTATAAAAAAACAAGTACAAATTTGAAGGGATCACCTCATACCATTCTCTAAATTAATAATGCATCCATTTTTATAATAAGAGAAATTACAATAAAGTCCCATAGACATTATCTTATTGTCCATATTTCACCCATATTTTTCTAGTGAATATTTCATTGCAACTGCACAACAGACCAAATTGGCATATTGTAATAATTTAGTTTGTGGAGTGGAATGAATGAACTTTATTTATCCTTTACTTTCTTTAAACAAAATTGTGTTGTGAATCATCAAGGCAATATTTAAATTTATTTTCCTTTAACTCATTTTAGACCCAGAGTTGATTGCTTTCCAGCCCATCAGTGAAAGGTCACCACTTATAAGTAGTGGAAAATAAAACTGGTGACTCATAAACACATTTATTTAAATGGAATCAGGGCACCAGAATCTAATTCCATATATAGTATTGTGAATTATTCATGTTTTGTATAGAAGTGGGTCACAAGCATTTGACACTATTTTGTGAATTCTATAATTTTTATTATGCTGAGTTCTATTGTGCTTCAGATTTACAGTAAATGGACAGGTGTCCTAAAAACCATAAATACACCCTCACTGCATACTGTTTTAATTACAATTGCATTTCCAAATAGCCTAATTAGTTGACACCCCTTTGAATTACTCAGAACACCAAATAGCTGAATTATTTTTGGCCATTGGCTTAGTAAGAACAAACAGCGGTTACAAAGACTAAAATGCTGAGACAAAACGGAACAGAGCTGACTTACTTATGAGATTGTTGATTTATACTTATACTCAGCTGGGATTGTTGGCATTGCTAAAAGCATTATCAAGGTTCCATATTCCTCAGTGTTTCTTAATTATAT
>NW_022111305.1:6043852-6062609 GCF_000313985.2 Echinops telfairi
ATATTTTTTCATGCCCACCTAAACTCGAATTAATAGGCTTATATAATATCATAAATATATAAACTTGGCCTTGTTGTATTACCTTTTTTCTTGAACTTTAATGTTTTCATATCACGTCTTTAGAAAATACAGAAAATTGAAGCTATTTTGTACAATTTATTGGAAGTGGCATTATTGCCAATTCTTACTCTTATTTAAAGGAGTAGAATGCAAACTTTTCTCTAAAGGACCAGTTGCAAATATTTTGGGATGTATGGGCAATACAGTCTCTGTGCAAATGTTTAATGCTGCCTCCATAGGGTGAAAGTGGAAGCATGAAGAGCACATTTTAAAAATGGGTGTGACTGTGCACTATTAACACTCATTTACACAAACAGGAAGTGGTTGTGACTTGGTCACTGCTCATTGATGGCTGACTCAGGTACTAGTGGTCCGTTGACATCAGATTAAAATCTCTTAAATCATTTGCTGTTTGGAATTCAGTGTTTCCAGATTCAGATAGCTCATTTTTAAGGTCCTCAGACTAGCGGATAGCCCCTAATATTTCAGCCTTATTTTTCTACTGTAAATATATTCACTCAGCTCTTAGACGGAGTGAACTATCCAAGCTTTGTTGTGACTGTGTGTGCCTTTGGAACACGATGATTCAAGTCCTTGCCTTTGGGACGGCAGACCAGGTGGCTAGAATGAGACAGGAGTGTCTTGAAGTTATTCTGAAGCAGAAGCTACAAATAGCCATACATTCCTGATCTAAATGCTGTAGATCTTATGTAAAATAAATGAACTTCTATCTGGAAAACTGCAGGAGACATGACTGGTTATTTATTTTTGTCACGAATAACCAACTCCCCTTTAATTAATGCAGTGTATGTGGGTGGGCTTGTCTCATGCTCGTCCGCTTATTACATTGTGATTGTTTTCCCTACTTTCTCCAGGTAATTCTTGATTATTTGTTGTCAGTATGTTTTTGATATGACTCAATGCATTCAAATTGTCAGGCATTTCAAGGTGCTGTTGAAAAGCTAGGTTCAAGGTCAATATGATCAGTAAAAATATCAGATCTTATGGGTGTTACCTGATAGATGTGGTAGGGCTTCCGACCTAATGTCTTACAATTAGTTTGTCCAAGAGTGTAACTCATATCATCATCCTCCTCTCTGTTACCACTTCTTATTCCTACTTAGTGCAATTACTTCTGGCTACCTGTCTGCCATCATATGTGGTCACAGGCCAGAACCATACATGACAACCTGAAGACTCACAGCTTGTTAGTTTTATTAGAAACTTCCAAGCAGGACAAATTGAGGGACTCAACATTTAGGCAGTGCTTTCTTCTGTTAAATTCATTGCTGTCCAGTTGACTCCAACTCAAAGCAACCTTACAAAGACAGAGGAGAACTGGACCCTAGGGTTTCCGGGGTTGTAATCTTTATAGAAGCAGACTATCAAATACCTTTTCTCACGAGGTGGATTATGGATTCAAACTGCCAGCATTCAGTTAGTCACAGAATGCCGGGTCACTGCAGCACCTGGGCTCTTCTCTGCCTCTAGTTCAGATCAAGTTGAGCCACACCCCTCCCTGATACCATGGATGCTGCCAAAGCTGGAAAGTAAGTGGTTTTCATGAATTGTCCTAGAGAGATGAGTTTGAAGTTTAGGGGATTATTTATCATTTTTCTTAAATATACCATACATTACATAGGACAAAAAAAGGTACAACCTCAGAGGGCTCATGATAGCAGTAACTGGTACAAAAACCTAGCAATTAGCCCTCATGGCATAGTGGGTTATGTGTTGGGCTGCTTAGCACAGGGTCTGGAGTTCAAAACCATGGGCAATGTTTTTGTAAGAAAGACAAAACTTTCTACTCCCATAAAGAGTTCCAGTCTCAGAAACTCACAGGGGTAGTTTTACCTTGTCTGATAGGGTCACTATGTACCTGAAGAGACTCAGTAGCAATGGGTGAGTGAGAAGGTCAGAAGAATAATGTCTAATTCAATTTCATGTCCATCCTTGTGTTCATAGTAATCGTCCAACGTTTGACTGCTAACAAAAAGATCGAATCTATGAGCCATTGTGTGGGAGACGATGTGCTAATTTTTCCCCCCGTAAAGATTCATGATCTATGGGTTGGAAACTCCATAGGGAATTTATAATCTGTCCTATAAGATTGGTTTGAGTCAGAATTTATTGTAAGGCACATTTTTAATTTTTGTTTTAAATGACTACCCTGACATTACCAGTGAATTTAGGGTCCAACCCAATTTGCTTTTAACCATTTTTAATTAATATACACAAGTGAAAGATAAGAAGCTTCTTATGCATCTGCTTTAAAAGTCCATCGATCACCCTCAGTGGTTATCATATGGGTTCCCTGATCAGCAACAATAGGAACAGGTATCTCAAATGCCTATGATATTTTGTAAGCAGCCAAGCAATTCCATAATGGATTTTACTTGGTTACCTTCCACGCTTTTAATTCCACTAAAATATCCAGTGATTCACAGTCATGATTTTCTTCATGGTTTTGGCTTTGCTGACCATGTCTACCTGTGTTATTCTTCCTCTCACGCTATTAGTGTAAGTCCCATTGCACAGTTATTTTCAGCTAGACTTATAAAAGTTCTGGAAGTTGTCTTGAAAATAGAACAAGATTTTAGATGTATGGTAGGGAGCTATAGTCAATTGACATAACCATAATTCCTTCTGTGAAATATTGTAATTCTACACCCTATATGCCTTTGATTATTGTCCTTTGGAGGGCTTTCTCACCTATCTTAATGGGCAAGACCAGGGTGGAATTAATGACTTAAATAGAGAGCTCAAACCAAGCCACACCCTTTGTTTCCATTACTTTCGTAAAGGGTATGATTCAAGACACCATTTTGTTGTTGTGCTGTTTAACTTGGCTGGGGCATATATACTCGTAACACCGTACAATTTTAAAACATATCCCTTATCTGAAAAGCTGGACCTCTATTTCCTGACTGAGCTTTGGTAGAGGCATTAAGACCTGCCTGGCTTTGGGACACTTTTGGCTTCTGGCTCGGGACCTTGTATTTGGCTCACTTCCTGCTGGACCTTTGCGTTCCGAACTGAATATCACCAACGCCCATGGGAAACATTGACTCAAACTTACCTGAGTTTCTGTGGGATGTTGCGGCAAATTGCAGAACCCAGGGATGTGCGTGAAGGAAGAAAACTCTCACTGCCATGGAGTCGATGCTGGCTCGTAGAGACCCCATAGGACAAGGTAGAACTGCCTGTGGCAGGGGTCCTCAAGCTTTTTAAACAGGGGGCCAGTTCACTGCCCCTCAGACCATTGGAGGGCCAGACTATGGTTTACAAAAAACTATGAATAGCTTCCTATGCACACTGCACATAATCTTATTTTGAAGTAAAAAAGCAAACGGTGCAGAAACACCTGGCGGGCTGGATAAATGTCCTCGGCGGGCCGCATGTGGCCCACGGGCCGTAGTTTGAGGTTGCCTGGAGGCCCTGTGGGTTTCTGAGATGGTAACTGTTTACAGACGTAGAAAGCGCTGTCTGTCTCCAGGAGCTGCTGATGGTTTCAAGGTGCTGACCTCGTGGGTCACTGTAACACCAGGGCAAGGAGGGAAGGATGGGGTGGGCAGGGCAGGTGGGGGGTGGGGTTGGAGTGGGGGTAGTAGACCAGGATAGCATATTGAAAGAGTTGGACATTTGAGACATATTTAATCTCCAATTACTTGGGACGAGTCTGGTATAAATTACGCTAAAAGAAATTATGACCACAGGTAGTATGTAAGTTCTGTAAGGTTAAAGATCTCTTTAATCCCCTCACACTTTCCTCCCATTTTGGAAGAATTTCTGTTCTATTACAGTGTTGATTTGCAAACTTAATAACTAGATACTTCAGTGACTTGCAAAGATTGTTACCAGATCTAAGAAAGACTATGTCTTATCTTCCATGATTATTATATTCTTGTTTAATCATATTTTGAGAAAATAACTTAAAGTTTTACTATACTTGCTTTCATTTTCCCCCCCAATTTAAAATTTAATTTTTAATGTTAGAGTTTTCTCCAAAGCTACTACTATTGCATACAATACAATTTCTTGAGCTTTTCTGGAACTACAATTTTGCTTTGACGTGAGTTTTGCACTGAATTCATTGAAACCAGTAGTCACCAAACCGAAGAGTCTTGTTAAACGCATCTACTCCCTTGGCTCTGCATTCTCTTATAATGACACTAATTCAAAGTAAGATCAATTTTTGATCAAATAACATTGAAACGTATTGTCCACCATGTGAGAATGCACGCCAACCACCTCTTCTGTAAGACTTGGGGTTTCCTCCACCTTGTCTAGAATCAGTTGGCTGAAAACGGACCAAATGAGAATTCGAAGCATAGCATGTCCATAGGATCCCTGTGCTCACCCTGCTCCTCCTGGTCAACCATGACCTCGTCTTACGCTAATAAGAATGCATAATAAACGATCGTGTCACCTGCCTTGTCGTCTGGCTGCTTTGCTATTGGTTCTCTTTCATTGCACAGAGTTCCACAGTGATGGCAAAATGTAGAATGGCAGTGAGCTGACTTTCCTTATCCAAGAAACGCTATGAGATTTGTTGTCCAGGCCCTGCCCACTTTACTGGTATTTCATGTGGTGATTTCTGTTTGCTCATTATTATCAAAGTCACTCCAGGGGTTAATGATGTGATGTAGCTGACGGATATCAGTGAGGGAAACACAAATGTGCTTTTGAGACATTATTGGGTGCATCTCTTACCAACTTTATGTGGCTGATATCATGTTATTAAATTAAAATCAACCATGGTCGAAGTATGTACACCAAGAGAATTAACTGAGTTAGGAATCCCCCCTAATTTTGCTTATTATACATTTACCAGCACACTATTTCTCCAACCAGCACCCCCAAATCACTGCCATAAAGTCGATTTTGAAAACATAGAAACGCTATAGAACAGAATGGAAGGGCCCCTGGGACCATCTGTACCTGTACATCTTTTGGGGAGCAGAAAGCCTCATATTTCTCTCACAGAGCAGCTGATGGTTTCGAACTGGTGACCTTGTGGTTAGAGGCCCATCACCCCCAGGGTTTGTTATACTACTCCAGAGGTCATAAAGTTAGGGTTTATACTGAGCAATGACTTAAGATTAGCATGCCTATCCCCCTCCCTCTTCTCTTCTCTCTGCCTTTTCTGCCTCTTCCGTCTCTCTCTCTTTTTTTTTTTACACCGTAAGGTCGCTATGAGAGGGCATTTATTCGACGGCAGGAAGAGAGTAATAGTCTGGTAGGGTAGTGGGCTGCAGCCAGCCACAATGTCAGTCTGTCAGAACCACCGCTGCTGCCGTGTGGGAGAAAGGAGAGGCTTGCTACTTCTGTCAAGAAAACACAGAGGAATTAGCGTGTCTACACTGTCCTACAGGGTCGCTATGAGTCAACGTGGACACCGGATCAGTGTGTTTGCAGCCCTGAAGACGCAGTGGTGACACGCCAGACTGCCATCTGCCAGGTTAGCAGTTTGAATGCACCTGCGGCTCTTCGGGAGACAAAAATCCCCCAAACTCACCGCCACTGTCGGTTTCCACAATTATAACTGCTTTTAGGAGTAGAAAGCTCACTTTTTCTTCCACGGCGCCCCCGCGGTTTCTCAGTTTATCACCTATAACATTATATATATATTTTATTTGATTATCAGTCTCCTAATCTGTAAAACCAAAAAAACCTGATAATCACTTTGGAAAAGGTGAATTGGGTATCAGATGATCAGTTATCCAGGATTATCAGTTAATTATCAGATTTCCAGGAAAAAATATACACATGAAAAGATTTACTATGGATATAAGATAGCCTAATGGTGTTTGATTTATTCTGTTTCACATAAGATCATTATGAATGGAAACTGATTAGATGCCATCTAATGACAACAGGGTATGTTTTAGTAATAAAACCTAAAATCAAACAACGCTATTAAGTGATTCCAACTCACAGAGATTCTATTTAGGGTTTCTGAGGCTCTAATCTTAACGGGAGCAGAAAAAGTCCTCTTTCTCTTGCTTGAAAGATGATAGGTTTTACCTGCCTACTGTGTATTTAACAACCCAGTACCTAACCCACAGGGCCACCAGGGCACCGAAGGACTTTGAAGCAAGATAGGGCTGCTCAACCGATATAAGCAAGGGATCAGACCAAGTAAGGAGCGTATAAAGCAAATGATAACTGAAGCCATCTGACATGCGTGAGAATGAGCTGGTGAAGGAACCTAAAACTCTTCCTCCATCGCTGTGTAGCATAATACAGGTAGGCATGTAGAGCGAGCTGTACGACAAGCCTATTTAACGATGACAGGTCAGTCATTTTCTATAAGTGCCTTTATTGAAATAGTTTGCTTTTTGTAAAGTCTAGAGCTGAAAAAATTCCACGTCTTATTTTAGAAAATACTAGAATAACAATCAAAGATAAAATAAAAGAATTTTCTATTTTCCTAGGGAGCTTGGGAGTTTAAATGAAAAGGATAAGTAACCATCTCTAATTTTTACTGCATGCACTACAATATTTCACAACTGTTAAATATCTTGGAGAAGGTGAATTGGGTAATCCGTTTTGTGAATAGTAAGTCAAAATATGAATGTAAGGGGGAAGGGAAATGAGATGATGGCCAAAGGCATAAAAGCAGATCCAGATGAGAAGAAATGGACCACGTGAGAGGTGTCGGGCATGATAGAACAACCACACACAGTTGCCATAGTATGGATCCTGACTCAAAGGGGGCTCCTGTGTGTCACAGTAGAACTGTACTTTGTATGGTTGTCAATGGTCAATTTTCTAGAAGTAGACCAGCAGGAATGCCTGCTAAAACAGTATGTGTGCAAAACTAACAGGTCTTAAAGATCACGTGTCAGAATAAATGCATCTCAGGGAAATCAAATGGAAACAAAAGAGGATTATTTAAATATTTAATATGATTTAGCATGCAATTATTACCAACCAATATATTTGCTAGTTGTGCATTTTACTAGAAATGATTTATGGGAGATAGAACATTGAATGATAAAAATTACATTTAAAATATAGCTCACTATCTTGGGCAGAATTGCAAAAGCTTACAGAAAATAATTTTAAGGAATGCGAGTAAATTAAGCAGTCTATAATTCCAAATCACATATCAATTCTATAATCACATCCTATAAATTCTATCCCATAATCACATCGTATAAAATCACATCATAATGTCAACATAATTCAGAATGTACATGGGTGTAATTACATAATATCACTTTTACATTTTCATAAAGGTATCTCTCCGAATGCTATTTTAATTTGGGAAATTAAGTATTTAATACTTTGGCATTTGAGTTCGCACAATGTATGTTCCAGAAGACAATACAGCTATTTTCAAATGTTTGAATAAATAGAATGAAACTTCTCTACAAGATGTTTTATTACAACCAAACTTGAAAGAGTTTAACTGTAAAAAAATAAAAACTGAAGTTAAGTGCAACGAAAGATTTAAAAAACAAAAGTATACATACTTAAATATAATTGGTCACAAACAGATTTTTTAGAGGCTCCTTTGATACATCAGGTTATTGCTTAGAAAGGCTGCATGTCCTCCTCGTGAAGCCCATCACCTAGAACCCGATGTGCTAGCAGCACAACTGAGGCTGGCTTAGATTCACAGAAATATTAAAAAGTTACCTTTCTGAAAGACAACAAACAAACAAAAAACCCTCCATCCTGGTTATTTCTAGTATTATAGGAAAAGACCTACTAAGGGGAAATATTAATGAGACAATAAGAGGAGACAGGTTGTAAATACAAAATGGCAAAAGAAGAAATAAATGTCAACTAATACAAAATACTCTCTCCAAACTACAAAGTATTTTCAAATATATTTTAGGAAATAATACATACAATCATTTTTCTCTTTACAATCGGTGGTAAAACAAGGATAGTGGTTTAAGAACTCATAGGTTTGACAAGAATTTGACAGTCCTGGATAAAATTTCAGTGCTGTATCTGAGAGAAAAATCTTTCATTGGGTTTGATTCAGTTTAAAGGAGTATAGAAAATTTTAGTTTGACAAGTTTCTTTGGCTGATATTTTTAAAAAATGAAAGGAAATCGTTTTGTTTTATCTTTAGCTTTTGCAAGAATTCCTTGCTCACCACAGAAATAAAAATATGCAAATATATATAGGTAAACACACAACAATAAATTACTACACACAGGTGTCCAAGGTGTTCAAATAGGAAGGATAAGCATTCTTCATTGTTGCCTTCCAAATTTTTCTTTGAAACACATTTACTCAGAACAGAAGAAAATTACTACAAACATTAAAATCACCAGAGAGTCCATTTTCAATCTGAGGATGGTAGACATAAATTATATTTTCAAGGTGCTTTGCATAAAGACATTGGAAATAATAGATTTATCTTATCTAAGAGGACCTACGCACTCAAGGGCCTGTTGATTTGCGTAAGATCATTCTAAGAAGGAAACGTGTTCATCACCCTAGTGGTCAAGTTAACCGGGTGAATATAATACTTTGTCCTACAAACGGAATGCCTTGACTCACACGCCAGATCACACATTACTGTTGTTTTTAAACGGGAACCTATCCTTCAGAAATCATGCTACATGTTTCTAAAGTGAAATACTATTGTGTTGTGCACTTTCATTAGCAACATTTGGAAAGTCTTGTACGGAATATGTATACTATATATTTATGTATTATATAAATTATGCATGTGATTTCATTTTTATTTAAAGGGACATTTGATGCCTTGATTCAAATGTAGAACTGTTCCTTTCGCCACTCCATTCATTTCAGACGTTCCTTAAAACTGACACTAAAAATAAATTGGTGTGTGTGTCTGTATGTGTGTGTATAATCATGTTTCTATGAGGTTAAGTTCTATTTCTTAATCACTCCGTAAAATGAAAGGCAGCATATGGGAGAGACAGTATTAAACTAGCTGGTGGCTGTACTCAAGGCTCTGAGACTGCTGAAATTAAATGATGCTTCTTACTTTTCCCCCTTTCTCACATCATCAAATTGGAAACTTCACGCAATCACTTCATGAAGCCCGTAGAACTTTATTTGTGATAGTGCTTAGTGTAACAACGAAGAAACTCGTGTGTCCTTTCGTCTTTCTTTCCCTTGCTTACAAAGAATCTCATCATTTGTACGAGACCTCTTTTTCTACCACGTATTCATTAATGGCCAGACTTCACGTCTACAGTATGAAATGTGACTTAGTTGTCCGTAAGTGGAGTTCATAATTTTGTGATCAACATAAAGTTGGCAAAGAAGTACATATTTTAAAAATTTACATTTCCTGAGACATTGTTTTAAGTTGTAGGTTCAACATACAACTTCCTTCAAGGAAATGGTGCTTGCCTTTTCTCCCTATTGCTACTGCAGAGCCCTGGTGGCACTGTGCATTAAGCATTAGGATGCTAACAGAAGATCGGTGGTTTAAATGCCACAGCTCCTTCATAGGAAAACGATGAAACCGCTTCTGTAAAGATTTACAGCATCAGAAACCGTCTGTAGTAGCTCTGTTTCATCATATAGGTTCACTGTGAGTCAGATGCACCTGAATAATAACAACTGTTTCCTGGTTTTTGTTTCATTTCACTGGTTTGTCTTTCTTTTCTTGTTGTTGTTTTGTAATCGATACTCTGAGGACACTCTGGTGGCACGTTGGCTTATTAGAAGCACTGTGTTCCAAACCCACAATTAGTCCACCTGAGAAAGGTGTGGCACTCTGCTCTGCAAAGACAGAAAGCCTAGAAACCCGGCCAAGTAGCTGTTCTTAGTCCTACAGGGTTGCTGTGAGTCAACATTGACTTTGATAGCAATGGAAAAATGTATTGCTGCTCTAAGCTTGCATTTCCTTAGGGGGAGGGGACATGTACAAAACAGGAGAAGCTGGGTAACATGTGATTTGCTTTCTATGGCAATTGAAGGTACTTTATAACGATAATGACCATAGTGATTTTCATGAATATTTTTTTAATTATTAAAGAACATACCTGATGCAGCATTCTGTATAAGTATTAGCCAATGTTAGGTTTCAAAGTCAAACATCGTCATAAATGTGCAGTACTTAAGCTGAAGCTTCAACTGATGTACGGTAAGCAATGTATCCGTTGTGCAGTTGGGCATGCCCTCTTCACTTCTCCGAGTCTTCGCTTAAAAAAAAAAAAAAGAAGAAGATAACAAAGCCTGCATTAAAAGGCCTTTGCTAGGGAGAAACATAGTACTACATAAGAGGGCTTTCTAGTCTGCTATTCATCTCCTCAATGCTGGCTTGAATCATGTACTTTGTTTGCTAGTGCACACAATGAAACTGGTTGGGCAATCCAGAGTGCTTATGCTGAATAAAATGTTTTTGATTTTTCCACTTCACTCACAACCCATATCAGATTCAGTGCCAAGTTTTATCGGCTCCAAGTACACTTGATTTTATCCTTTTTCTATCTTTACTGCCACTCCTCTGCCCATCACCATTGCAATCCAAGCCTTCTTTCTTACATGGATTGTTCCAATAAGGCCTATCAATAATCTTTCCATAGGCACTCATTGTTCCTTCAGAAACCTATTTTCTACTAAGAAAGTAATCTCAAAATAGAAATCAGAACTTTTCAGTCCCCATTTAAATCTTTTCATTTGAGTTTCATTGTTTTTAGAATAAAACCTGAGCTATAGTGGTGACTCCTGCTTTCCTAGCCAGTATTGTCTCAGGTGCCATTTCCCTCCTTTAATATATTCTGCTTATATTGTATGCATGTGCTGGGGAGGAGTGGTGGTAAATGAAAATAGGTTGCAAAGGAATGATACGGTTCCCAGTTTTAAGAAAGAATAGTATCTGGGGTCGTAAAGGCTTGTCATCAAGCAAGCAGCCATTAAAGTGAGGTGTCAAATCCACATGGACAAGTCATCCTAGCCTCTGTGATCCAAGGATTGCAAATAATCAAACCCAATCTAGTAGTGTTACAGCTCTTTTAGAACTTGTCTAGCAGGTTTTCTGGTTTTTCCCGGAAACCCCACACACACACCAGTAAAACATAAACCACTCTCTGGAGGTGGCTCGTCCCCACGGCTTGACTGCATGTGCCCTTTCTCTAGCCCTATATGGCACCGCTTTGCCACAGCCCATGACATTGAGCATCGGACAGGCCGAGGTGGTCCTGGCGGAAATCATCCAGGCACTCCTGGACCCAGAGAACGCTGTGCGCATGGACAGCATAGGACATAGGACAAGCATAGGACAATGGTGCAATGACACGAGCAAGATGCTGCAACTCGTTCTGCCCGTGGCCAGGTAGATCCAGCAGTAGGTCATCAAAGCCTATGGCTTCAGCAGTGACGGGGAAGTTGTCCTGATGTATGCCTGCTTGGTCAAGTCCTATGAAGCCCAGGACCCTGAGATTGCCAGCTGAAGGCCCTGCTCCTGCCAACCATAGCATTGCTGCCCCATGGGCCTGCTCCAGGGGGCAGCGATGCTCCTACCTGAGGGGCTTTGCCCTCCCCTGCGGCCTGGGGCCACGTTGGGGAGGGAAAGACCATGTTGTTCCCAGAAGATAATAAATGGGCCTGTGACTCGGCAAAAAAAAAGAATCCAATCTAAAGGGTGGAATAGTATCAGAACTTAAATTGTGAACACCTTGCTTGAAGAGAGCTGTGGACAGTGGAAGCCCAAAATTCGTTTCCAGTGTCCACATGTGGATTACACCTCCATAGAAACCCCTCTGACCATAATCAAGGGATGTGAGTATCTTTGTTATCCAACAGAAAGCATTGGATAGTCGATATGGTAGATATCGTTAGGTTCAAATGTAACATCTTACCATTTGATCTTCCTTTTGACCCATTTTAAAGTAGTTTCAGTATAAAAAGAGAATCGGAAATACACATGGATTAAGGCAGTGCATCCCCTCTGACCATTGACCAGGGATGCGAATACCTTGGTGTCAGGCAGCGTGCTGCAAAGTGGATTATTTCAGATGCAGTTAGACTAAATGGGATGCCTTATCTTTGATCTCCCTTTCATTCATTTAAAATGTGTTAGTTTTTAAGTATTTCCTGGTTTCTTTTCCACTGAGGTTTTCCTTCGGTCTTGTTGCTGTTGCTATTATTCTTCGATATATGAAATCCCGGATAGGAAATCCCCAGAGCCAGGAACTGGGTGAATGGCTTTTGGGGCGTATGGCATGGAGGTTGGGGAAAGAGAGAGCTGACAACAATGAGTAAAAGAAAGAAGAAAGTGCTCTAAATTGAGTGTGGCAATCGTAGAACTCTTCTTCATATGACTGAACTATGGAGTTGTATGATATATGAATTATATGCCAATAAAACTGGTAAAATAAAGAAGAAAAGGAAATAGGACATTTGAAGTTATTACCAGTCAATATGAGACTGTTTAGGTGTAGAGTGGGTCTTAGTCCTACATGACTTGTGTACTTATTTTTAAAAAGTGAGGATACTCAGAGACAGCTCCACAGGGGAAGATGGTCCTATGAACATTTATCTACAAAGCGCTCAAACTTGCAAACAGTAGTCTATAATTTGTTTTTCCTTAACATACATTATATGTAAAAGATATCTGTGATTTAAAAATGTTTTTATTTGTCTAACTTGTCAATATTTTATTGTATTTCACTGTAAAATTAGACCATCTCACAAACTGAAAGAAAATCGCTGGTCTAAGCTTTTACTTTTATATATGAGTAAACCTTTCTCTAGTAATACTACACAACTTGCCTTCACCATAGATAAGAAGTTTCACATATCTGTTTTTTCTGGAACTCTTGCCAGAAAAACTGATCTTTTTAATGTACCACTAAGTTTTTAATGGTGATTACTGCATTTTCCTAGTCATGCACAGCACTGAAAGATTTCCATCAGCCTGCCAACTAAATCTTATGCTCAAGGGAAGTGATTTCCAAACAGAATCTAAATTAGAATCTCACAAGAAGGTAGTCACAATAAATGAATGTAAATTTCCTTCTAAGTCTGAACTACAACATGCCTGGTTTAGACTTACGTAAATACTACTATGCACATTTCTTGAAACAGTCAATGTATGGATCTGTAAAATAATAGATAAAATTTGGATATTTGGCACACAGGCCCAAATGACAGTTTTCCTGCAGGCGGTTTAAATGCCCTGCTAGATGCTCCTAGGAAGCAGTCATAACAGACGGGCGCTATTTTCAGGAAGATGGCATTGTTGCTCTGCCAGTCATTAGAGTAAGAATTTGCTTTTTCTCAACTAAAAGCCAGAAATGTGAAACGAAAAGTAAAGAAGCATATGAACAAAGTTCAAGGAAAACTTACATCATCCTTTAACTCCATTTTTCCATGAAACTTTTGCCGTGCCCCTGGAGGCAGCTTTGAAGAGGGTGCACAATGAGCCCCATCTCCTGGCACTCTAACTTGTGCAGATCCATGCCAGTTGGCATCCAGCTGACTGTCCCCTTTGGTGACCTCATGTCTGCCCCACTGGGACTGAGCTCCACAAGGTGTGGATGGCTGGTGTTCTGTTTAGAAGTAGACTGTGAGGCTTTTCTTCAAGGTCTCCTCTGGGAGGACTCAAACCTCTGACCTTTCCGTTAGTACCTAAGTGTATTCACCATTTACAACATTCAGGGACTCCCTTTGACTGTAAGCTGAATTTATGATTCAGTTTTAATGACTTGGATATAATAAGTATAATGCGATGTCGCTTCCAGTTTAGGTTTCAAAAAGACTGTGGTTTCCATCTTGGGGGTTCCCCTGTTCCCACTCTCTCTTTCTCTCAGATCAACTGCGGCCACCTGGAGAAATTACTCAGGCAGCCTCTGGGGAGGGCCAATATGGTGAAGAACTGAAGTTGGCTAGGAACCGTGTGAGTGAGCTGAGAAGAGAGTTGTTGTAGAGATACAGACCAGCCCTGTCCTGCCTGCAGCCCTGACTCTGAGAAACATCACGAGAGACTGAGCCAGTCACCCAGCTAATCCTGCAGTGAGAGGTCTAACAGGCCAAAGAGCAAATAAGGTAAGAACAGTTGGTTGTGTTAAGCCTCTAAGTTCTGGGATAATTTGTTACAGAGGACTGCGTAACTATTATAATAGAGTGGAATAGAAAAAGCAAAAGACGAAAACCCAAGAGTATCACCGTTATTTTCTTTTCCATTCCCAAACAGATTACTTTTGGGAAATAGCTTCTAGCTAAAGGTTAAAATAAATCTTAGTTTTCCTCTGAAAGACTTTCTTGTGTTTGCGTCCCCAAAGAGCATTTCAATATTTCCATGAGCTTTAAGGCCACATTAACTTTCATGTATGTTTTAAATAACAAAATGACTCCAAAAAAAACACATTTAAATTTTTTAAATTATTTACTTCTAAAACCACCTGGGATAAGAGAAGAGAAATTGTTTGCCAGTTTAATTCCTTGAAGTAACACGCCACTAATCAGGCTTCTCGCTCTGCAGTTAGACGGAGACTGTTAGTGAGGGATTGCACTTCAGGATGCTGCAGGACAACATCACTCGCCCCTGGTTTCACACTATGAGGGGCTCCCATAAGAAATCTAATGAGAGAAACATCAAGCCCTGCGTAGTAATTTCAGGAGAAACCAGGCATGGCTCTTTGAATAGGGCTGTATAGGAAGTGACATGTGACATTGGTGACTGCTATACAGGTGGTTCGCCCTCCCATCTTTGGAACATTTATGCGACTGTGATGCCTTCTGTTTTAGTCCACAAGAGAGCATATTAGAACCGCAGCCCTATCTGCGTGGAGACATTGCTGCAGCTGTTGCAACAATGACATTTTGCTAAATAACAATCTCTGAAAAATCCCTAAGAAGCTTTATCACTCTTAAGCTGTCCTGTTGACTTGTTCGTGTTTTGCTGCCAAAGAAGATAGCCTATATTTGCACTTAGAGTTCACAGTAGCTTCGATTTTAAAAATTTGTGTACTTTTTTCCTCAGTGGAAATGAAGTCGAATATTTTACATACATGCAAGCCATATATGTATGCAGCTAAATTCTACTCCACTGTGAAAAGTACTGTATGTTCAGTTTGCTAATGAGATTGAAGCAAGGAATGTGACCACGTGAAATCTTTTCTGGGAAGTTGACATCTTGTCCAATTTAAAAAATATATATATATTTACCTGAAATTCAAGGGTAATCTGAGTATAGATTCATTGGAACTCTAAACATGACTTATACTTTTTTAAAACGCCTTCAGATTTCATAAGAAAACCGTTGTAAGAAAATTTATCACACTTTGTCTACCTAATGCAAATAGTAGTATTCCCCTTTCTTTCACATATTCTTTCTTAAATATATATATATATATATTTATATACACCTACATATTTCCAGGGTACTGAATTGTATTGTGCTTCATCTATCTAAGAAAGCTATTTTGATATTGGGCTTTAAAAGAGTGAGTCATTGGAATAATATCATTGTCTGAAGAGAAACATTTAATCACCCACTGAAGTTTAACTGCACAGTCTTTAAAACTGATTCATTATGCTTGGTTGAAAATCTATAGCTGAGGTTACAACTATTGTTTATTATTTTCCTCCCTAATTGAGTACTCAAGGTGCATGTTAAAATTGATCTTTAAAAGACCAATGGTTTTCTGGATAGAAGTTAACCACAACTTCCACACTGAATTGAGAAAATCAAATCAAGTTTCTCAAATATCTGAGAGCAAAATACCTTCCGTTCTTTAGGTACACACACACACACACACACACACACACACACACACATCTGGGGCATAACTTCTGTAATCAGGTTTAAATCTTACACTCTGCTGCCTCATGGCGAGGACTCCAAAGCAGTGAATTGTGTTGATAGGTCTCTAAGAGACCAATTGAAGCAATTCAGTTCAAATGTATGATAGAATTCAATCCATGTACCTTGCTGCATTTCATCTTAGCGTAATCAAGAGGCCTGCAAAATAAGCCTGGTGGCATTTCATCGTGGATATAATTATAGATGAAATAAACACATGGGAAGAGAATGAAGATATCCTGAGAGAGAATTTTACTTTCATTAGTCTATCTCTCCACTTCACCTTCCTGTGGAGGAGCCAGGTGGAGATTCACACCAGTGCGGAGATGCTTAAAACAGCACGGAATCCATAGGACTTTTCATCACCTGCCCTGTGATCGTCCTGTGTTCCACATCACTGTGAGCGGCTGCGTGGGTCTCAAGAAGACTTTATAGACTAGTATCTGACATATGGGCTAATATTGGACGGATGGACTTGATCTGGACTGAGCTGGGATTTTTTCTCAAAATATAACTGCTATTTGTTATAAAGTTCTCTCTTACTCACACATGATTGTCTCTCGATTTGTTTCTCTAGTCAACATGGACTAACACATTGCGCTTAACACTGTTACAAAATTCAGCATCACCCATGACTTTGTCTCCGATTCAACTAGATCCCTCGCTGGAGAGAGACAGTAAAACAAAACACAAACATGGACTTTAAATTCCAAACCGTCTCAATCCTCCCACCTTTCAAACTACAGGAAGTCTGAAGTCTGTCCTATGAAGGTTCCTTCCTAAGAAATGTCAACATATTATCAAGCAATGGGCACAAGTGTTCTCGCAGTCACTTTAGCTCACCTTCTTTGGAACTGCTGTAGAAGTCCGCCGACACCCTACTCCCCTAAAACAAACCAAAAAAGCCTAGGATCAGTGAGCACTCCATCCAAGCCACAGTCAGGTTCCTTCCGCAGCTCTTAATGTCTCACTAATCATTCCCCAACCAACAAGGTAAGCACAGACTTACCTTCCTCACTGCTCTGTAGGTGACAATCTGGTAAGTAAGCATAAGTAAGCTCTTGCTTGTTTGTGGAACGGTTTACTACAGATTAGTCAGTAGACAAACACATCTAGACTCGTGTTTCCCTTGCGTACTGGGCCTCCTTTCCTGTCTGAGATAGTAAATTGTCAAAGATGCTTTGATTCTGTAGGAAGGTGATGAGGCGATGTGGGGCTGGGAGAGAGACGCCAGCCAGACCTGGAAGTAAAATATTTGATATGATGAAATGCGAACTGTTTTTTAATAAATTAGTAATAAACACAACTAAGCTCAGTATTTACCATGCTTCTTGGCCGGTCTGTCCTGGTTATACTTATAACCACAAAATTCATGTAATAAGGGAAACACAAATGCCTGTGGCACACTGGTCATATTTCTTATAAGTCATATTTCAATTAGTCAATAGTCATAAGTCAAATTATAAGTCATATTTCTTCCCAGAGGCTCCCTGCTTTAAAGCCGCAGCCTTAAATCTCACAATTCCTAGATTTTAGGGGGCCTGGATTGGACGTTCCTTCTATTTACTCACTCTGGGCACATTGTCAGGGAGGATGTTCCCAGGATCCTCCTTATGAGAAGGCTACGCCCACTGGGAGACACCATTGGGCGGTGACCTGAATGAGAGGCCAAACTGCCAGGACCTTGGCTGAAATCTACCTGCTCTCTAAGGATCAGGAAAGTCATCTATGGGAATTGGGGCCATGGGTTGTTCTTTTTGAAGTGTTAGTTTGACTCATGTTTTTGCCACAATAAGAAATACATTGACACATGAATTATATAATGTCGATTCACTGTGAAACGGCCTTTGAAAATGACACAGCTTTTTTGAGAAGAGCAAAGGTTTCCAGAAAATGCCGCTAATTTGTTCTATTTCCATACATACAGTGATGGTTGCTAAAAGGTGGTAAAACAAAAAAAAAAATTAAGTAGAACATTTCTGTCAGAAAGCTGTGAAATTAGTATTTTTATCATGAAAATATAACTTTGCTTAAGATTTATCTTGGTCAACCTTCTCTTCAACCTGACCAATGCAATTTAACAACGTCTTTATATATCATTTATTTCCAGCAATACACAGAGAGAGATCTTGTTTAAAGTTAGGGTTCTTGTTTGAAATAACAAGATTATTGAGGAAGGTGCTGTTGTTTGTTCTGGCTTTGGTTTATTAGATATTTTTATATGACATGCTTTTTATTTCTATAAATGATATCTAAGGGCCTGGGTAGCATAGTGGTTATACATTGGGCTGAGACCCATGTAGTCAGCACTTGGAAACGACCAACTGCTCTTCAGGGCAAACATGGCTCTTTTGGTTCCTATGAAGCTACAGACGGGGAAACTCAAAGGGGGCAGTTCTACTCTGTACTATAGGGTCATTCTTAATTGGTATTGACTCAGTGGCAGTGAAAGATATGATATAGAAGCGTGTGTTGAAGGCATTGAGGGAAAACAAGTTTCTAGGAAATGATAATGCCAATTCAAATATTTCAATGCACCAACACAGTGCTGAAGGTGCTCACACAGCTGATGTTAAGACATTTGGAGGAAAGCTGCCAGAACAACCGCCTGTAAAAGGTTCATATCTCTCCCATCCCAAAGAACGATGACCCACCTGAAGGCAGAAATTATTGAAAGAAACAAAACAAAAAGCCCTCGTTAATATCACGTGAAAGTAAATTTGTGCTACAAGTCATTTAAAAATACATCTGAGGGGAAATACAGAGAGGTGAACAATGGGTTAACAATATAGTGGGGCCAGAGGAATAAAAGGAAAAGAAGGAAGGAAAAAATGTTCATATGCAAACATATGTGTACTTGTTTATATATGCATTTGTATCCAACTGAAACAAGGAAGCTGACAGATTTTGGGCCTCTACTTAAATCTCACCTCAGGACAAAAA
>NW_022111305.1:6062709-6064478 GCF_000313985.2 Echinops telfairi
AGCTTGTGCTAATAATATGGCATTCATTGTATGGTACTCACTTTCCTGGCACTACCACTGCAGACAAAATGGATGCATAAGAAAATGTGGTGAGCAAAGCTGACGGGGCCCGGCTACAGAAAGGTATGTTATCTGGACTCTTAAAGGCTTATAGTTAAATAAGTGGCCATCTAGCAGGGAAACAACAAAGCAACATGGAAGAAGCAAACCAGCCTCTGTGATCAGGAAGTGTTCACAGAAAGAGGTAACAGAGTTAAAAAACAAGCAGCCAGACAGGTGTGAAGGGGCGTGGGTGTGGTGGAAACCCAAAACCCACCTGTAAGATAATGGGACAGTCCTTCTCAGAAGGGCCACATGGAAGGGATGATAAATCCAGGATGCAGTATAGCACTGTTGAACTATCCTCGAGTTCTTTAATATTTCCTCCCCTTATGATTCAGGTTTTTATTGTTTTATTTCATTAATCATGTTACATTTGGGTATGTTCATTTGTATGTTTAAGATCTTTTGGTTTGTGAAGCCAAGATAGAAACAGTAAGCTGAGTTCTCTGAGCGTACAGGAAGAGGGGTGGCCATAGGGAGTTAATAGCATTGATGACTCTATAGCCCCACTCGGTCAGATCGAACAAGAGAATTGTATGTGAATGGATACATTGGATATGGGGAAGTGATTATAGGGGAAAATAAATAAATAAGAGTTCCTGGGGAAGAAGGTTGGGGAGGGAGGAGATAAAAGGGAGCTGTTATCAAGGAGTTCAATAAGAAAGAAAATGTTTTGAAACTGATTATGGTAGCAATTGTACAATACTGCTTCATGTTATTGAACTATGGAATGTAAAGATATCTGAAAGAATTCCCAATAAAATGATTAAAATTGTAGATAGGGAGCTGCCAGACGTTCAAGGTACATTCAGAAAAGAACAAGGGACTTAGAAGATCCTTTCTGATGGCTTCTAGATTACAACTAAAGCTTGTCAGACATGTGTTGGCTTGTGTTTTATTGACTCAGCAGAACTGATCAACTTTGTGGAACATAACCAAGTGTGGATGAAATGAGGGAGAAGTGGAATTCCAAAACACTCATGCTCATGGGAAAGCTATATATGAACCAAGATACTGTCATTTAAACAGAACAAGTGTATACAGAATGATTTCAAATCAGGAAATGTGTGTTGGGGTTGTATTCTATCACCATATTTATTCAACCTGAATGCTGAGCAAATAATCCCCAAAGCTTGCCTGTATGATGAAGAACTTTGTACTTGGACTGGAGGAAGCCTTACTAACAGCTTGTGATATGCAGGTAATATAACTTTGCTTGCTGATGGCAAAGAGGACATGAAGCACTTACTGATGAAGATCAAGGATAGTAGCCTTCAGTTTCAGGCATCAAAGTGCCAGAACAAAAAAATCATATTGATGTGAATGAGGAGGTGGGTGGAGTGGAGACCCAAAGCCCATTTGTAGACAATTGGACATATCCTCACAGAGGGCTCGCAAGGAAGAAATGAGCCAGTTAGGGTGCAGTATAGCACCAATGAAACACACAATTTTCCTCTAGTTCTTTAATGCTCTCCCCCCACTATCATGACCCCAATTCTACCTTATAAATCCGTCTAGACCAAGCATGTACACTGACAAGAACTTGCAACACAGAGAATCCAGGACAGATAAACCCCTCAGGACCAATAATGAGAGTAATGATACCGGAGGATAAGGGGAAGGTGCGGGGTGAAAGGGTGAACCTATCACAATGATCGACATATAAC
>NW_022111305.1:6065953-6069401 GCF_000313985.2 Echinops telfairi
TAAGAAGCAGAGATGCATACGTTTACACACGTGAGGACAGAGAGTGTATGTATTGGACTTAAAATTATTTTAGAAAGATCAGCATAAAGCTGTTGCTATGACTCAAAATCTACTCGATGACAGTGAATTTGGTTTTTATTTTGGAATGCAAATATTTCAGTCACCCATTCCAAACGTCTATCAAATCATTACTCTGAGTGTGGTTTGCAACATGCTATAGCCATTTAATATGATGGGGTGTTTTTGGCCCATTGCTGTATCCTGTGAATGATAATGTGTGTTTTGGGTCTGAAAAAATATAAATCGGTGACCCAAATTAATACAGTACCTTTAATTCCAATGTCTTACTGGTGATTTTGATATTTTCATCTGTCACAGTATATACAAATCCCAGTCCAAGGTAAGTATCTATTCAAATAAGAACAGACTTGTAGTTACCAGCTATGCACTTGGCCTTTCTACTGGGACACCTCCACCATAGCTCTCTGTAACCTTTGTCTTTCATACTTCCTCACAAAGCAGTCCTAATGAGCACTTTATGGGTGCAGGAGGAAGATCTCTACAGTCAACCTGTTTCTGCTTTGCTACAGCATCCCGTGCCCACGCATTTCATAGATCCATATTGGATCTCACCATTGCTCAACTTTTTTCATGGGGGGAAGACAATATGGAGATCAGCCCATTGAGCTCACCTCTTCTTATATGCTTCATCCGGTAGTCTTAATGCAGCAGCTTTCCGTATCAGATGGTATCCATGTACCCTGAGACTGCCATCCATGACACAAGTAGCCTTCTGCTGGTCAGCAGAAAATGGATCATGGGCCACAGTACAAGGATTAATGGTCTCAAGAAACTCCTCAGATTGTGCAGATAAGAAGTACATTAAAAAGAAAACCTGCTTGTGGACATGGTGAATACCTCTCTTCCTTCCTCCAATTGCTGGTTCTTGTATGAATAATTTCCACTTTATTATGGAACTAATTTGGGTACTACCTCCTGCATTAGATAATTTCTCTGATGTCCCTCAGTCCACTAGGGGTGTCTTCGGTGGACTGAAGTTAGGCCGGTATTGTGTTAGGCCAGGTTGACCAGAGAAACAAATCCAGTGACACTCATACACATGCATCTGTGTGAGGGAGAGCTTTAAATGAAGAAGTAATTATAAATAAGGCCTGTATCCCATCCCAGTCCAGATCAAGTCCTTAAGTCCAATGTTAGTCCATAAGTCGGATACTAGTCCACAAGTCCCTCTTCAGACGCATGCAGCCGCATGCGACAGTGCAGAATGCAGGAACATGACCTGCTGGTGGGTGCAAGGTCTCAAGGATCCACTGGCTCAGTTCATCACAGGGCATGTCTCAGAGTTTCTCTCCAGCCAGAAGGTGAAGGCAGAAAGAAGAAGTTCCCAGCACCCTCCTTGTGAGAAGGCTGTGCCCATAAGGAGGCAGCGTCAGCTGTGACCTGATTAATAGACTACATGCCCCCTCTGTCTTCTTATGGGTGCCATGTTGGCACATAAAAACCGAACTGTCCCGGGTGTCATTATAGTTTTATGTTAGTCTGTCAGCGAGACAGTCTCAGTCACCAAATAAAAGGCAAGAAAATGCCTTTTAAATGGCGTGTGTCATTTGAAACTTCAGCATCTGGAAACTTTCTGTTCCAGAACACCAGTGGTTGCTGTGGAGCAGTTCTCCAGTTTTTGCCATAGCAAGTCATCTGCTAAAGCACAGATAACAGCCCCCTCCAGAGCCAGGTGTGAATGTGCACCATCAAGTGAGATGGCTTTCTGGAAGTCAGACAGCCTGCTGTTGCTTAGACCCTGTGTGCACAGTTGTTGTTCTCTTTAAATGTTTCTATGGATGGGAGCCAGCAATATTCCCTGTCGAGGAGTGCACCTCCTCCAAAATCCAAATAGACCAACCAAATTCAGGCTCCTTGATTCATCTTGGGAACGCACAGTAATAATGATTTTGGGTTGCCTATGAAATGTCACTGTGGTGCAAGCTTATGTTAGTCTCAATCATTCCATCCTTTGGACAGGGCCCTGGAATTTTACTGGATTTATTGACCCGTCACTCTTGGTCATGTGAGTTATTATTGTTCTCAAGTCAGCACTAGCCTGTCCGTTGCTCCAAGTCTCTTCTTAGCAAATTATGATATTGAGGTAGTTAACCCAAATAACCATGTGGCTAGCCAGGGAAAGGAAATTGGAAAATTTCCACATGAAAGTAAACTTGGGTTGGCTCTGTTCTGAGGTTGGCATTGAGTAAAAGGCATTGACAACATCAATCACTGAGTACCAGTCTCCCTTAGCCTGCTACATTTGCTTACTATTAATACCATGTAGAAAACTGCTGGAGCCAGAGGTAGCACTACTTTTTAAGTTTAGCTATTGATAGTCTACTGCTAACCTTCATGAGCTATTTGCATTTTTAATGGGCTTCATATGAATTTTGGTATTATCTCTGCAGTTTTTAGAATGTCTTCAAAGGAGTAATCTTTTGCCCATGAGATATCCTATTCTGATCAAAGTAACAATCTGAATGGATTCAGACAATTCCAATTGATACTATTTAGCCTGTTCAATCTCTCCTGGCCTATGGGCAGACTTGTATCCCTTCTGTTTTACAATATTGGGAAGAAGGTATGCTCTCTAATTGCATTTACTATTCAAACAAATAATATATTGTGTAAGGAAGATTCACCTACACTATACAAAATGTATTTAGCTTGCTTAGCTCTTCAAATTCTTCTCCAAATTTTCACCTTAGTCCCTTTAGGTTATACCTCCACAGCATTCAAGTCTAACCATAGATTCCTTCAAGATTTTGTTGACAGGTTTGGGGATTATAGTACATTGGGCTACTGTGTCAACGAGTACCAAAATGCTCTCTTCCATACCCTGAGCATAGAACTTTAGATCCCTATTAGGGGGTGGACCAGAAGAGCTTTATTTTGATCAAGTAACTAGATCTAACCTTGAAGTCATCCCAGGTGGGACTTCTCATCATTAATTATCTGCCACCTAGACTTCATAGAAAGTGTTCTGGTGATATAGGTGGTTTACCCTCTGCCTGGCTAAGCACAATGTAGAAAGTTCAGACACTTTACCACAGGGTTACAAAATAAATATGCCACTTTTGGGGGACTAGCAGGAGTTTCTGCAGGGGAAAGATGAGGCTTTTTGCTCCAATAAAGACTTACAACTTGGGAACCCGCAGGAACAAGTCTACTCTGTTCTATAGGGTGGCGATGAATCCAATCGAGTAAATGGCAGTGATTGTGGTATGTTGGTTTCTCGTTTAGGGTTTGTGTTGGTCTGGGTATAAACAAATTCATAGACACTCATATGTGCATGCTTTCTATGAAAGAGTAATTGTACATTACGAAAACATCCCAGCCTAGTCCTGATCAGGTCTGTAAGTCTGATATTAGTCAATACGTCCAA
>NW_022111305.1:6070411-6072323 GCF_000313985.2 Echinops telfairi
TCATTACATCTCACTAACAATGTTCTCCGGTTCACTAGGCAGGCCATCCATGTGTCAGCAACTGTGATTACTCACTAGTGAGTGGTGGATCTTATATCAACTCAAGCCTCCTCTTTCATTCCAATGTTGTATCTGGTTCTCTGTAATTTCCAACCACACTGTGTACAGAACAAAACACAGCTCAATCGCGTGACATACTCACAATTGTTGCTATGCTTAAGCCAATTGTTGCAGCCATTTATTAATCCAGCAACCATCAGAAAGTGTCTTCCTTTTTTGTTGTTGCCCTTCAACTTCACCAAGCACGATGTCTTTCTCAAGGGGCTGAACGCTCATGATAACACATCCATGTGAAGAGTCTTCCCCTCCTTGCTTCTGTCTATCCTTTTTCCAAAACAGATTTGTTTTTCCTTAGGGCAATTCATTGCACTTTCAATATTTTTCACCAGCATTATAATTCAAATGCATTGATTTTTATTCCGCCTTCATTAGTCAATGTCCAGCTCTCCTATCGAGATGAGATGATTGAAAATACCAGGGCTCTAGTCAGGTTCACCTCAGTTCTCAACGTGAGATCCTGCCCTTCGATACTTTAAAAAGCTCTTGTGCAGCAGATTTACCCAATATCTTCACTCCTACTTCACGGGCACTGATTGTGGATCCAAGGTAGATGAAATCCTTGACAACTTTATTATTTTCTTCATTGATCATGATGGCAAGTTCTTCCTTGTACTATTATAATCCAGCTTCTATAATTATTTTCTCAGCATACACATTGAATAAGTACGGTGAGAGTATAGAACCCCACCACACCTTTCATGATTTTAAAGCAGAAAAGATGTCCTTGCTCTGAACAGTTGTCTCATGATCCAAGTTCAAGTTCCATGTGAGCACAATGAATTGTTCTACAATACAATCCAGCAAAAAGGAGGACTATAGTGTGAGAGTCACATTAAATACTTGAGAGCACCATATATGTGAATGAATAGAGATATGTTTAAGCAGATATATATTCATAGAAATCACTATTACAAATATTTCTCAGATATAAGAAACCAACTTCTGATTTAGTGTTCTGGGCTTCAAGGACACCGAATTTCAAAGGACAACTCAGTGAAGTGGCCTAATATACCTCTGAAAGTTCAAGTTTTATATCCTAGTGCAGTGAATAGTGTCTGAGGTCTTAAAACCTTGCGTCTAAGATACAACCTTTCATCTCTAATTGTCCAGAGCAAATGAATCAGAAGGTAAACAAAGCTATGTTAAAGACAGGTCTACAAGACTGATAACATACTCAATGCACAAACTCAACTTCCCTGAGCCCAGATGAGCTGGATGCCCTGTTACTACCACTGGCAGAACTGAATGCGTCACAGGTAATGGTTTTGGTTAGAATCAGAGAGAGTTATTCAAGAAAGATCAAATGATTTTCACCTAGAGATGAACTAGACGACTATTTCTCTGAGACACAAAACCTTCAACCAAAATGATTCCCTGAAATCATTTTTAACAGAAACACAGAGTGATACAAAATGTCAAGGTTATTACTCAATAGATTGGTACTCCATTAAAAAAAAAAAAAGCCTTTATGAGTCCAAAATTACATTAAATTAAATTTGAATCCCCGGAAAAATAGGAAAAGATAAGGGGCAAGGCAATCTAGAGTTCTGGAAATGCAACAACCAGATCACAATTAATGAGAAGGTGTGGCCATTTGAAAAAATGTAATAAATTGCACTGGTTTCCAAAATTTTACGTATTTGGGGTTTGTATTGTTTTGTTTTTTCATTGGACATATTAGGGGATATCTGAGAGTATTATGTCATTGGGTGTCACCCTTTTGAAGTTGTGGTATATATATTTTTAATTTTGGGGGGTGTGAAAACCAGGACTAGTGAACCTATAAAGTCAG
>NW_022111305.1:6073811-6075630 GCF_000313985.2 Echinops telfairi
CAGAATATAAAATTAATAAAAACAAACAAGCAAAATTAAAACTATTGGGGAAGAAATCCATGTAAGAATCATGATAGAACTCGTGTCTTAATTGTCTAGTGCATCGGTAACAGAACTGGGTAGCTTTAACAAACAAAATGTATTTACTCACTGTTAAGGAGACCATAGGTTCGAATGAAGGGTGCTGGCTCTAAGGAAAACTTTCTTTCTCTGTAGCCTTTTGGGGGAAGTCTTTGTCTTTTCAGCTTCTCCTCCTTGATGATCATCATGGGTATGTGGATTGGTCAGTTTTCATTATCAGCCCCTTGGCTATAAGAACAATCTTTGAAGCAGCCGCAGAGAGAGAAACTCCAGGCACCATGGAAGATCATGTCCAAGATCTCTGAAGGGTTAGAGCCCATCTGAGAGCAGATACACCTGAAACTGTGGCCCAGAGTCTCAGAAGAGCAGCACCGAGAATATGGTGTGCCTACTTCTCATTTGACTTGAGACATGGAACGGTGAGAAAGAACAAAAGGTGAATTGGCTTCCTGGCCCATGGAAGCAAAGACCAAGGACAAGTGTGTGGCTAACAGACTGAGGACAGGAGTGAGAGCTGGCTACCACGTGGCTGAGAGCGTAAGGACTGGGGAGAGACTTGGCTACTGGATAGAGGTATGGCTTTGCACCAATGACTGTATTCTAATGCTTGCTGGTCCTGACTTTTGGTAATCTATTTGGTAACTTTCCTAATAAACACATTCAAGTGTGACTATTGTCTTCGAGTTCTGTGTGCCTATTGCAATGAATTATTGAAGCCAGCATAGAGGTAGAGTGCTGTGGAAAGAACGTTTGGTGTCAGAGTAGGTAAAGAAGGATGGATCGTGGAGGCATGTCAGACTTGTGCTCATGGCAATGGAGAAATGAGAGGAGGTCAGATATGTTCACCCATACCATTTGTTCCAATATATCATCTATTGCGTTAGTTTGGATAGAGGAGAGAAACAAATTCATAGACATTCATATGTGTGCGAGAGAGAGCTTTATATAAAAAGAACAATTGTATATTAATAAAACATATCAGCTTAATCCAGATCAAGTCCTTAAGTCCCATATTAGCCCATTTTTCGGATACCAATCTATACATTCCTTTTCAGACTGATGCAACACATGCATTGATGCCAAATGCAGGAAGACCATAGGCTGGTGGGTAGGAAGTCTTGTGGATCCAGAGCAGGGGAAGTATCTCAGCCCTGGCAGGGTCTCTACGGGGTTTCTCCAGTTCCAGGACCCTAGTGTAGCTCCATGTTTCATGTCAGCAGCAATGCCTCACAGGGGGTGAGTGTACCTGGTCTCCAGTGAGCTATTTATCTCCGTGGTGCCTCCAAATGAGGTCATCAAGCTGCGACCTGAATGACAGGCTAGACTTCACCCCTTCACTCTTGATGGCCTCAAGTTGGCACCAGATTATGTAACTAACCATATCTATCTTCCCCCATCTCTGCTTGCTTCTCCAGCCTTATCCACTTCTTTTGTGTCTCAAAAGATATTGATTCAAGTTACAGCCTACAGAAATACTGTCACATTACCATAACAATGAAAATTCAGTTTCAAATGGAAATATCACTACAGGTGTAAGGAATAGAGTTATCACTCATATTTTTTGTGGGGGCCCAATGAAATGCATAAAAAACACTGTGGAAGGAGCAGACATTCAGATCATTATGAAGATTGCAGTCAAAGATCAGATGTTATTACCCAAGGCCATAAACTCATGAGGTGGAGGAAGAGTTACAGACCTTGGGAGAGGCTGCAGATGCCCTGCTCCAGGAAGGTTCTG
>NW_022111305.1:6075778-6077291 GCF_000313985.2 Echinops telfairi
GGACAGATTGATTACAGCACCACGGTAACAGCACCTAATCCAATGCCAAAATTATATTATACTGTATCAGAAATTTGAAGTCAACACTTTTTTATATCCAACATTATTGAGCCTTTTGGAAAATGATTATTTGTAGCATATTGATTATTTTGTGCTATGGAAAGGGCACAAAAGGCAATTTGTGCCGTAGAGCTTGTGGATGAAAGCATTCATTTATGAATAGATACACATGATAGGATTGTGGAGCTATGAGAAGATGTCCCAAGTTACTTTTATTGTTGGCATGTTGGGCAGCCAGAAAATTAAACCTTAATCCTTTGAAGTTAAAGTGTTCTACTACTCATTTAATTAAAAATTTCTATAATGAACATTCTTGGAAACGGATGCTGTCTATGTGCATTATAATCAGTTAAGAAGTGGTAGGAAGTGTAAGGTCTCAGTTTAGGAAAAGAGGAATGGGAGTATAAAAATACTCATTGAATAAAAAAGGAGAAAATAAGGGAAAGAAGAAGAAAGAAATGCCTGTACAACTATTTCCTTTCTTTGGTAATGCTATTTGAAACGAGTTCCAAAGATTCTTTCTGATATTCTGTTTTTAAAACTTTGAATTCTTTCTTTTATTGTTTTTGAGAGAGCTTACAAACTATGCATTACTATTTTACTTTATCAAATGCATATCTATATACATTCACAAAAATTAAAAAATATTAGTCAAGCAATATCACTTACTAAACCATGAAAATCACTGGTTTTTTAAAGAGCAGTAACAATTATGGTCCTGCAGAGGAAGAATATCGGCTTTTAAATTTCCTCTAGCGTAAACTGAAGCCTAATAACCTACTAATGAGACCATAATAATGTAGTGTTTTCAAATCCGGTGGAGGCCTATAGAAACTTTCTGCAATGCATCTTACTGATACTAAAGTTGTACTACCCATTACAAAATATCTATACCTAGAGGAGCTATACAGGACACAGCTATTGGAAACTATATTTCTAAGTGTTGTGCATTTATAGAGTAGTCGCCTTCTCAGAACTCTGGGAAACACATGCTTCTAAAAATATTTCCCTACTAAAGAAAAGTAGAAAGAAAAAGAAAGCCTATGAAATAGCTATATAATGAGAGCATTTACATAATTGAGTCATCCAGTCCCAAAATTTCCTTTCTCCTTGAAACTCATTCAAGAAAAAGAAAAATAGCCTCAGGGAAATAGATATAAATAGGACTTCTTCTTGGGTCTATTTCATTTTGCTTAATAGAAACTATTTGTTTCTGTAATTGCTTCACTGGTCCCAGAAAATTCTTTGTCTTGATGAGTAATTTCATTAGAGTTAGACTCAAGAATTCAAAAACACATGTTTAATTACATTTGGATTTTTGAAATCATTGTTCCCAGATTAAAACACAAAATAACAACATCAATTAAGAAAAAAAAACCCTCCCAGTATCATCACTCACACTACTGGTCCTGAAGGGATCATCCTCCCTGGATTCCCTGTGTTTCCAGTTCCT
>NW_022111305.1:6078864-6080214 GCF_000313985.2 Echinops telfairi
CAGAGTTCTCTGGTCCAAACCTACTACCTTACCCACAGACATAGTTCCAGTCTCCAGTCTTCTTACCAGTGCTGACACCAGCCAATCATCTCAGGGAATTCTCTGCTTCTTTGCTGGGTTCCATAATTCACCCGGACCTCAGAGACCAGACTCACAGTTATGGGGTTCAGGATCAGGAACATTCAAGATACTGTTCTCCTACTGAGGAGTGCCTCTTCTCATCCGTGCCTGTGGACATGCCTCTCTCTAATCTCCGGTCTCTCAGATATAAGGCTCCTTGGTCTCTGCCTTACTCCAGAAAGAATTACGAAGCTCATGTGTGCTGCCATTGATACCCCAAGTACACTTGACCCTCCATAAGCCTTACCCTGGCTCAACTCTCGCTCCATGAGCTCGCAAAGCTACCTGTATGTAGTTATGAAATATAGACTGATGGAAACAGAGAGATTGACACTCAGCATTGGATATAGCTAGGGCAGTCATTGTTGGAAGAAGTTAATGTTTTTCACTCCATATATAACACCCCACCCCCACCCCAATTTTTTCTACCATGACCACTTTGTTCATGAACCCATTGGTCAATGACAAGAGTGTGTGAGAGAAGAGTCTGATTGGTATTCACAGAACCGGTCATATATCTATTGACTTATTGAAATCTTTCCCTGCTGAGATCATGGGATGTAATTATTGTCATATATTCTCCATTCAGAGAGGGCTATAGTCATTTTCCCCAGACTTCTGTCTTATCAAATGTTCAATTCTGTTCCTTCTATGTCCTTTACCATATAGCCAATAACCCCATGAATGGGTACAGAGTGACACATCTGGCCATTTTTCCTCTCAAACCAAAAGAGCATTCAGGCGCTGCATGTTATTCTGTCCATTGGATGGAGGTTTTTCCTTCATCACTGTCCTGTAAGGAAATACCAGAGAGTAATTGTACCATGATGTGGTATAGTGGGGCTTTCTACTCCCATAAAGAATTACAATCTAGGAAAACCACAGGGAAAGTTGCGCTCCATACTGTGGGGTCACTAGGAGGCAGCCTCACTCAATGGCAGTGAGTTGCGAGTGAGTACATTGCACAAAACCATCTATTATCCAGGTCAGAGGTTTCTCTTTCTCAGTCAACTAATTGCAAAAAGGTTTCCCTGTGGCCTTGGGTGCATCTGGAGGGAGGAATCAATGCAGCTGAAGTAAGAAACACTGGCATTTGGACTGTTCCCGTATGTCTTCAGAATCCTCTCAAGTACTATTTCATGCATACTGCTTTCATGTGCTGGAATGTTGTTTTGCCTGCTAAGACTATTGTCTAGGTGAGTCTATAAACTGGCTCAAATCAAGGAATTG
>NW_022111305.1:6081001-6083029 GCF_000313985.2 Echinops telfairi
CCTGGCCCAAGTTATAGTACTTTCATGCCTTATATGCATTTGAAAGTTAGATACAACTTTATCTAACTTGATAAAGGATATGAAAAAGGGCAATCAAAGAAGAATTTATGCAGTTGAAATACAATGCCGGTGCAGAACATTGAAGGTACTGCCAAAGGAATAAACAAATCCATCTTAGAAGAGATACTTCCATAATGCTCCTTAGAAGCAAAGATATGAGATGAAATCTCATGTACTTTGGGCAGGTTATCAAGGAGGGACCGAAACAAAACAGGAAAACCGACCAGCCTCCCTGCCATTGAGTCACTTCTGAACTGGCCCTGTAAGTCTCTGAGCCTGCTAACTGTTTAAGGGCGGAGAAAGCCTCACCTTTCTTTCACGGGGTGACTCGTGGTTTCAAAGTAGAGCAACAGCTAACATTACAATATTATTCTGCAGTATACCAAAGCAGCTCTGGTATTTCAACTTCATTTTGCATAAGCTGGTTTGGTCTATGTGGCAGCCAAAGTCTCACCTCCCCCGAAGAAAACAAACAACCCAAAACGTGCTAGATTCCTCTTGAATCCCTCAAACTGAAACAATGAACATAGTGTTTTGGCTTAGTGGAATCGTATCAATACATTCATACTGAACAAAAATTGCATTCCTTCCATTATGATCATATTCTCTTAATATCTATTCCCTAGATTTCTGTCTGCATAATTAGAAAACCCGTGTTCACTTTTACTGTGCAGCATTTCTTACCATGGGCCACCTTTTGGGCCTGCTGGATTGAGTTTGTTCATGTGGTGCTGGGGGCTGGTTCTGAGGACAACAAGCAGGGTCTTAGATAGAATCTGCTTCAACAAAGACCATTATCATTTCCTCAGACAAAAATGGGTCATTCTTCTCAGAAGAGAGCGGAATGGCTACTTTTACTGGAAAAGAGCATTCAGCAGAATTTATGGATTTGTCCAACTTTATCAGTATCTTCCCATATGTCTTCACGCTAATATTTAAGATGTCGTTGCTTTCCAATTGATGTCTGTACTTAAATAGCCAGTAGCTTACAATGCCGAGATTTCAATTGGCATTGTAATTCAGACACTCATAGGATAAAATCTGAGTTTAATCGTCAACAATATCAGCTCTATGGATGGATGAGGGCATACGGTTTTCTGTCAGGAAGCAAAGAGAAGCTTTCAGATCATTTACGTAGAGCATGGAATATGGCAACCTGGGATCATTCTTTCATCTCTCCATTTTGTTCGGTAAAATTAGACACAATAAAAAAAAATCAAACCAAACTCTGTTATCGAGTTGATACCAACTCATAGTGACCCTGTAGGACCTGGTAGATCTGCCCTTTTTGAGTTTCTGAAACAGGAAGTTTAGAACTGTGGGTTTCAAACAGCTGAGCTTGTGAATCACTTCCCAATGCTCCAGAAGCAACCAGCCAATGCAATTTGTTCATTGGAAATTGGGCACAGAATACCTTAGATACATGTGAATGAAGGAGCTACTGCGTTATAGAAAATAGATAGGTGGATACTTCAGTTTAATACTTAAAATTATTATAATAATTCACTTCTCAAAGACATTTCACATCTATAAACTAGAGAAGAGTATATATTTATTATAAAATTTACATAGGGAAATATCACGTTGTCATTTTCTAGCAGTGCCTGAAGTAGGTATAGTTATTAACAACATCCTAAACATTAACAATATAAATGTCATTTAACATCATATACTGAAATCCTGACATGATAATCAAATTTTAGTTTTACTGACATTCTTGTTGGGGTATAAAAGAGTAAAGTGTCTGAATTATAAATTGTCACAGGAAAGGAATGCATCCAGCACAACTCATTAGTAATTCTCTCTTCAAAGTCGACAGTGACATAAAGGAATATGTGGTAGTATCTGAATTACATTTAAAAAGTTATTAATGGGTTGAAATAAAAACCATCAAGTTACCATCAAGTCAATTCTGACTCATAGCTACCCTTAAGGACAGTACAGAACTGCTCTATAAGAATTCTAACT
>NW_022111305.1:6084430-6085902 GCF_000313985.2 Echinops telfairi
CATGGTGGTTTTGTGAATGGATTTGGAACGTTCACTGTTATCCATGGTAGGTCCCTTCGAGTGGACTCCAACCCATAGCAACCCGATGCACAACACAACAGAATGTTGTACCATCCTCACAATTGTTCCTATGCGTGAGCCCTTGTTGCGGTCTCTCTGTCAAACCATCTGCTTGGGGGCTTTCCTCTTCTTTGTTGCCCTTCCAGTTTACCAGGCACGGTGAACTTCTCCAGGGGCTACATTCTCCTGAGTGTGTCCATAGTACAAAACACAAACCTTCCCACCCTTGCCTCCAAGGAGCACTTTGGCATACTTCTTCCAAGACAGATATTTTTGTCTTTTTACATTCAATGTCCCTTTACGGCTTGTTCATGCTACTTTCAATATTCTTCGCCAGTGCCACAGTTCAAGTGCATCCGTTCTTAGTCAGTCTTCCATGTTCAGGTTCCAACTTTGACATGCGTATGAGGCATGGTATGCCTTCTTCCTCAAAGCACTGTCCCTGCTTTTCAATACCCTGAAGAGGTCTCACGCAGAACATTTACCCAATGGAACATGTTCTTTGATCTTTTGACTGAGGCTTCCATGAGCATTAATTGTGGATCCAAGCAAGAGAAAATTCTTGACAGCTTCAACCTTTTCTCCATTTATCACGATATTATCTATTGGTCCAATTGTGGGGTTTTGGTCTTTTATTCACTGAGTTGTAATCCATACCGAAGGGTGCAATCCTTAAACTCCATCAGCAAATGCCTCCTCATCTTCAGCAAGCAACATTGTTCCATTTACATATTGCAGGTTGTTAATAAGATTTTCTCCAATCGTGATGCCAAATTCTTCTTCATATAATCTACTTTATCTGATTATTTGCTCAGCATGCACATTGAATAATTATGGTGAGAGGATACAACCCTGACACACACCTTTCTTGAATTTAGAGCAAGCAGCATTCCCTTTCTCTGTTGCATAACTGCCTCTTGATTAATGCACATTTTATCTATAATCTTCTATGATTCAGATCCTCAGAATTTAAATTCTAATACAATAGAGTTAAGATTAAATTTTGGCTATAAGTGAGTTAATGTAGAAAGTACAAATAGCCCTTGGTTTACAGAAGTCCAATTTAGAGACAAATGCTTCCTCACACAACCTGCTTTCTCACAGTCTGAACAGCCAATGGGGAACAGGAACAATCTGACAGACTGTGTGGAGCACAAAAAATTACAAGTCGAAGCCTTGGAGTGAGAGGTTCAGAAAAGCCTCCTTTATAGGAGCCGATAATTAATTGAAAGTGAACTATATTGGCAAGACAGCAGTTATTGGAATTAGATTCTTATCTCTACCTAGAAAAGGATGTACTCTGGCTATGTATAAACATAATGCAGGACAATTTTACTAGAAGCCCTTAGGAGGGAGGAGAAACTGTGTAGCCAGTAAAATCAGCACATCAACCTCCTCACGTGTGTGTGTGT
>NW_022111305.1:6087345-6088614 GCF_000313985.2 Echinops telfairi
GTTAGTTTGAAGTATCAGTATTGACCCAGGAGCGCTAGCTCCTTCCTGGCATACGTTGCCGTCTGTAGATTGTACAAATGGTTAACATGTTTTCTGCTAACGGAAAAGCATTCATCCACACAGATGTGTCTCTACTTCAGAAAAACATCAGTCAATGAACATCCTGTGGAGCACAGTTTTCCTCTGACTTCCACCTCTCTTTTTGCCTTTTTTCCACACGCGAGAGCCTGAAGAACACGCAGAGAAAGCAAGTGTATGAAACGCCTGGTGGAAGAACATACTGATCATTTTTATGTCATCCTTATTTACTGTAGTGGGCAAATGTGACTTATTAAATGTCTTTAGCTGCAAATATTTTTAAATTTTCTGACTAATTTTATGTTTATTTATAGGAAAATTATTTGTTAAAATGTCTGCGGTACTAATAAATAAATATTGCTAACTTGCATTTGGGATATGGTGAGAGAGGTTATTTAAATTATTCTTGCTAACATTATGTACAAGGAAGCTTCACAGAATTTATGGAATTAAAAGATTATTAAAAAATTCTGTGAACTTGTTGAAGCTTCATTGTATTATCTTGGTAAATTTTAGGGAAAGAAATATAGCAAGGGGAAAAAGACAAAGAAAAAGGCAGCCAACGCTCATGTTGTTTACATAAAAATAATATTAAACACTTTTCCTCGGTTTATCAATTGGATTTTTGTCTAGTGTCTATTATAGCCATATGACTGCTACTTTGTTTCCAATTTGTATTAGTTAATTATACATTAAGGAAATCACATCTTTACTATAATTATTACAGTTCATTAGTTGCCTTTAATTTTAGCTTTTATCTCTCACTGCATAATTTATTCTCATTATAACTTCCATAATCCTTTCAGACTTTAATTCCTGGGAGTAATTGAGTCACAATTTTTCTTATTCTTTAGTTTATTCCAAATCCTTTAGGGGGATACATTCTAAATATTTATTACTTTATAACTATTGCTGAATAAATGAGTGAACATTTTCCAATCTTTAAGAGCTTTGTTTATAGTCAACATAATAGAGTAACCTGAGGAAAACTCAAATACAAATAATCAAAACATCAACATTAATATTAATATTTTGCTGTAAAGAATACTTTGCATTGCTTATGAGTTTTCTTTGAAATTACAAGAATGATTCATATTTTAATAGAAATAATTGAAAATCTTAAATACAGTGAAATAAAACTAATAATTTCACCTCTCAATATAATCACTGATGATGTTTTAAATTATTATT
>NW_022111305.1:6090380-6091227 GCF_000313985.2 Echinops telfairi
TTTTCACAATGATGGAATATGAGCTATTTCACCCCAAATCTACAGAGCGTACTCTGGCATAGGTTATTGTGGAGAGGAAAGTTGGCATTTGTAAGAGACAAAAGATAAGAATTTTGTTTTCCCATCAAAGAGGCATTTCGATATCTTAAGTGCTCATTTGCAATCCCATAAAGGTTTTTCCCATCCTTAAATGTCAAGGTGATGTTTTCATGGTTAATGTAAAATCAAATTCACAGCTTATTTTTTACACCTCAAGTGACATTAGCAGGTGGGAGACAAACAATTACAAGAAAGCTTCCAGAAGCTAAATCTAAAACATCTTTTCCTTGAGAGCTTAAATTATTATATAAGAAATAATAATTTTAAAAGCATATTCTGCTTTAAATATTTTTTCAGACTAAGTTCATGTTAAAGCCCCAAGTACCAACGGGTAAAACACACTAAACAATAAATTTAATTGCACGTCTAGCAAGGAAACAGCTGTATGCAACTATGACTATCTTTACTCTAACAATCAAATTTATTTTAATCTCTAAACTGTCTTTAGCAATAATAGATCATATATGTCATTCAAAACATCTCCAGTTACGCACTTACTTGAATTATTTTGCTTAGAACTCTACTAAGATGAGTTTTAACTAAAAATCTGTGAGCATAGGTAACAACAGAATGGTCATGAGTGAAAATTAGATTTTAAAAGTACACAACGGAGCATATTTAAGTCAATGGAATAAGCAAGGCAATGAAGTTGTAAGAGAGAAATGTATTGTTAGATTCTATAGTGAAGCTTCATTGTTTCTCCATAATGTGCATGTTCATCCTAAATATGCTTTTATAATAACTTCCC
>NW_022111305.1:6091857-6092924 GCF_000313985.2 Echinops telfairi
ACTCTGACTGGCTCCTCTCCTACCTGCGACCGTTCTGTAAGGGAATCTCCAGTTGCCTACAGATGGGGTTTGGGTCCCCCACGCCCCTCTCCCCCTCATTCACAATGATATGATTTTTTGTTCTTTGATCTGGCTGTTACTCTTATGGGAACAGATTGCTAAGTCTTTCTCTTGCTGAACTGTTGGGTGGTTTCCAACCACTCACCTTGTAGTTAGCAGCCCAGAACTGACATTTCGCACCACCAGGGCTCCTCTCTTCGGCCCCCTTAGTGATGGCCTTCTACAACAAGCCAGGCTGCCAAATACCAAGTGTCTGAGAATAACTTGCTGGTAAGACAATTTCCTGTTCCAACAAAAATTCTCTAATGGATTCCTGTAAGTATTCATTTTGTCTGCAGATCAGTAAATTAGACTCCCAAAGTTACACGTACACGCATTTACTCTCTGCTTCTTAGATTAAGAATGATCATACTTAATGCAATTATCCTTATCATTCAGACCAAGTTATACCAAATTTCCAAGCCTCGGTCCTCTAAAGAATTGACAATGTTGATTTTAACAAATGCATTTGTCTATTAAAAAAATCTTTAACAACTTAATGGAACAAATAACAAAGCTAACTGATGGATTCAGAAGGAAAAAGTTGAATATCGATTGCCTTAGTCCTAAGAATAGTACCCATTGAAAAAAAATTGTAAAGAGCTTCTTTTTTCTTTTTCATATTTTTAGAGCATAGGAACAAGAAGCTCAGAGTCACATTTCTGCATTATTAAATGATAAAACTTAATACTTTCTATTTTCAATAAATTAATTGTTAAAAAAGTCATTATGCAGGAATCTTGTCCCACTGACTTTATTGAATAAAGCTATTATTTTTGTTCTGTTTAGTGACATTTTAGTTCTTTCTCAAGATAGTGAATTTTGAATACAGTTGAAGTTCCTCAGTGTACTATTTCAATCTAGAATTTAAAAAAACTTTCACGAGTGTAAAAGGGCACCTTCCTTATGACAAGATGCCCTTTCTATGGCAGTGAATGCCCAGGCTGTCCCGGAAAGCCATAGTGGTA
>NW_022111305.1:6094330-6095908 GCF_000313985.2 Echinops telfairi
AATTGCCTTGGAAGAATGCTCCCTAGAGGTAATGATGGCAAGAGCTCATCTTCCATTCTTTGGACATATAAAGGAGAGAACAGTTCATGAAGGACATCATGCTTGGTAAACTGGAAGGGCATCAAAAGAGAGGAAGGCGCTCAAGAAATAGGTTGACCCACTGGCTGCAGCAGTGGGTTCGACATGACAATGGTAAGGTTGGTACAGGACCAGGCAGTGTTTCATTCGATTGTACATAGGTCGCTGGCTCAGCGACACTTAATAGCAGCAACAACTGGTCCAATTCAACCTTCAGAAGTCCTCTGTTGTGTTGATTACCTGTGAGATAGCCAGAGTGACCTGTGTCTTTTGGAGATTATATTTCCTGATTGTTACATTTCGGAATATGGCTCCTCGATGCCCATATTTGACTCGGATTTTACAATTTTTTAGACAATTGAAACCAACTGATAGTTATCAAATGTAGAAGCCCTCTTGGCATAGTAGATTATGTGTTGGACTGCAAACCACAAGGTCAACAGTTTGAAACCACCAGTTACTCCTTGGGAGAAAGACGAGATTTTCTACTACTTGAAAGACTCACAGACTCAGAAACCTGCAGGAGCAGGTCTCTCATGTCCTGTAGGGTTGGGATGAGTCAGAATTGATGGGACAGCAATGAGTTTTAATATATCTAAAGAATATATATGATTACAAGTTGTAATTTCTACTTTGCTGCAGCTGTGAAACAGAAAAATCTGTTATTTATTTTGGCATTTTCAAGGAAATTTTTAAAAGTTTTGTTGTAGTTCTTTTTACTAATCCCGTTGTTTATAACTTTTCAAGCATGTCAGCTCTCAGCTACTTGAGTGATTGAGTAACTCTCAATGAGCAGCGGGTACATCCACTTTAACAAGTGCTAACATTTCCTCCTCCAAACCATTCAAGGTCAGAAGACTTTCTGGAAATACATTTGGATATTTAATATATTTAATTTTACTGTTTCTGATTGAAATCGAAATTGTTTAAATCATCAATTGACTTCATGTAATGAAGGACAGCGGTATTTTGGGGTGGTGCTGTCTTGCCAAACATCTCCTTATTCATTCATTTGACCACCTATTATTGCCAGGCACCGGGGAAATGAATTTGCCTCAAACAAGCAGATCACATTTTTGGTATTCACAGTTTAGTTTGGAAGACAGACATTGAACAAATATGGCACAGGTGCTAAAAGTTAGCAATGGGGGACAAGGAACTGATAATTGGACTACTTACGCTAGCTTTGAAGTGAGAAAAAATCTATCTGTGGAAACAATTTTAGCTGAAATAATATTAATAGGAGGTTGCTTTGTAAAGTGAGAATAATTTTACAGAGCAAAAAGAAAGTATCTACTTCCATACTGTCTTTCCGCGAAAACCTTCTTATCAAGCAAAGCGTCACGGAATAGATGTGATAACTAATTAGGATTTAAAGTTTGGAACAGAAAAGAGTTCATCTGTTCCATTATGTTCAGAATGTTATTCATGAGGATTTGGTGATGAAGTATATCTGAAAACAAGGCAGCAGGTAAAGTTAGGGAAGCACCTGTATTTGAA
>NW_022111305.1:6097437-6104385 GCF_000313985.2 Echinops telfairi
AAGATTGATTTTGAAACACTCTTTTTGACAATTACTGTGATGGCATTCCACTTGTCTTTGTCATCCCCTGCACAATTGTGCAGGCACACTTGCCTCAAAGTAGCCTACACAGATTTCAGCTAATTAATGCTTAAGATATCAATGTGTATGCTTTCTATTTCAAATTGAATGCCTTCCTCTTCTCCTTTTCATACGCTTACATCTCCTTAGCAACCTAAGCGCCCCAAGCTTTCCGCCCTCTATGTAAATATGGATCACCCTGAGGAGGACCCTCTTTCCCAGTCCCATCTGAGACCCTTCAAACCTAAGGAACTCATGTTCCGGAGCTATGTCTAATGATGTCCCCTTCTAGTCATAAGGTCTCTAATGGTCACGAAGATGGAGACTAGGTATAAATGGGCAACCGAACCCTTCCTTGAAGTCTTTTATTATTGACTTTACCAATGTTTTACTTCTTTTTTTCAATATAATTATGGACAAGATCTCTCACCTTTATCTCATTTATTAATTTTGTTTTTTGCTTAAGGTTCAGCCAATATTGCTTTAAAATTATTATTATAGTGGTAGCAAAGAAAAGCTAACAGCAAGACCTCTATGGAAAAATAGCTGACAGCAGAACCTCTATGGAAAAATTTCTTGGGTTCAGTTTCCAATCTTAAAATACATTAACTTTGTGACCTGAAATAATTTCCTCTGCCTGTCTTCATAAATAGAATAAATATAAAGCAATAATTATAATTTAATAATGTCAGCCCAAGGACGGGATTAGGTAATATATGAATGGGTTTTAAATAGTGTATGATACAAAGACAACACTGTATACAGACTTCCAGCAAAATGGAAACCAAGGCAGAAATGCTACAACAACAACCACAAAGACGTAAGAGACCAAAGGGAAATACAGATGATAAACCTGGAACCCTGAGATTCAGAGGACAAAATAGAGAAGTGGGATGAATACTGGCTAGGGGGCACTGACGTGAGAAGAGTAGATGTAGGCAGATGAATTGTCGGCTGGCCTGATAAAAAACAGCCACCTTCTAGTATGGCAGGGGCCAGACCAAACCCGGGGTACATATGGTAGCCAACTAAAAAGGGGGCAGGGAGGGAGGAAAGGGGAAAAAATAAAAAGATGTGTGGTTGGGGAATAGGACACTGACCCACTCAAGGGGAAGGTATTGTTTGTGTCTCCACAGGAAAAGAGGGACCAGACTTAAGCCAGTGCCAGATGAATGCAGTATGCCGTCAAGAAATGGGGAGCCAGTGGAGGGGCCTGAGGGCTCAGCCCCCATACCAACTACATGAACAACTGCCCTTTTCCCCCAGAAGAATTTATTTTACAGGACAGCACTGAAGCTGCAGCTAAGGGAGAGGGGCATGCTGGATCAGAGTAAATGGGAGCAAATGAAGGGGGAGGAAGAGAGAGTGGAGCACATCCTGGCCCACCAAGCCTGGAGGACGATATCCCCACTCCAAACAGCCAATGCAGAGTGGACCATATGGCTGATCCCACTATGAGACAGGCCGTCCCTTGCTGGTGCAGGGCCCTAAAGCAGACAACACTGGAGGCTCAGTGTCAGGACTGGCCCGGACTGACCCCGTGACACCGAGGCAAACCACTAAAGGCGTGCGGTTGAGCAACTATGGGAGCAGAGCAGGGAGCCCCAGAGGGAGTACAAAGGACAGACTCTGAGGCCAGACCATGGCACCCCATTGAACCTGACTGAAGGACACACCTAGAGATCAAAAATCAGAACTTGATCTATTCACAGGTTTTTCTTTCTTTTAAAAAACTTTTTTGTCTTTTAATTAATTTATTCTTTTATGAGTCATTGGTTTTCCTTTTTGTAGTCGCTGCTGTGTTCTCATTTGTCACCTATCTTGCTATGACTTGATTTTTGGTGCATATTGTTATCTCTACTGATCTATCTACATAAGATACACTGGTTGAATAGTCTGGAAGAGAAAACAACGGGACCAATGGTTCCAGGGGGACATGGGAGAGGGGGATGCGGGGTAAGGAGGTGGTGCTGAACAGCCCAGGGACAGGGGAGCAACAAGTGATCCAAAATCAGTGGCAAGGAGGGTGTGAGAGGCCTGGTAGGGATTCAGCAAGGGAAATGTAACCGAGAGAAATTACTGAAACCCAAATGAAGGCTGAGCATGATAGTGGGACAAGAGGAAAGTAAAAAGAAATAGAGGAAAGAACTAGGTGACAAAGGGTATTATAGAGGTCTAAAGGCATAGGTACATATGTAAATCTATTTATATAGGAGGGTGGGGAAATAGATCTATGTGCACATATTTATAGGTTTAGTATTAAGACAGTAGATGGACATTGGGCCTCCACCCAAGCACTTACTCAATACAAGAACACGTTGTTCTATTAAATTGGCATTCCATGATGCACACCTTCCAGACACTATTGCTGAAGAGAAATGTGTGCATAAACAAATGTGGTGAAGAAAGCTGATGGTGCCCGCTATCAAAAGATATAGCATCTGGGGTCTTAAAGGCTTGAAGATAAACAAACGACCATCTAGCTGAGAAGCATCAAAGCCCACATAGAAAAAGCACACCAGCTTGTCTGACCACGAGGTGTAGAAGGGACCAGTAATCAGATATCAAAGAACAAAAAATCATATCTGTGGGTGCCCACCTTCCTGACACAATTACTGAACACAAATGTGTGCATAAGCAAATGTGGTGAAGAAAGTTGATGTTGTCCAGCTATCAAAAGATATAGCGTCTGGTGTCTTAAAGGCTTGAAGAAAAACAAGCGGCCATCTAGCTCAGAAGCATCAAAGCCCACAGGAAGAAGCACACCAGCCTATGTGACCACAAGCTGTCGAAGTGATCAGGCATCAAAGAACAAAAAAATGATATCATTGTAAATGAGGATGAGTAGAGTGGAGACTCACAGCCCATTGGTAGGCAACTGAACACCCCCTTACTGAAGGGTTATGGGGAGGAGATGAGCCAGTCAGGGTGCAGGGTAGCAACGATGAAACATAACTTTCCTCTGGTTCTTAAATGCTTCTTCCCCTCCCACTGTCATAATCCCAATTCTACCTTACAAATCTGGCTAGTCCAGAGGAAGTACATTGGTAGAGATAGCAACTGGAAACACAGCGAATCCAGGACAGATGACCCCTTCAGGACCAGTGGTGAGAGTGGCAATGCCTGGTGGGTGGAGGGAATGTGGGGTGGAAAGGGGGAACCAATTATAAGCATCTATGTATAGACTCCTCCCTGGGAGATGGACAGCAGAGAAGAGGGCAGGGGGAGACATCGGACAGTGTAACATATGACAAAATAATAATAATTTATGAATTATGAAGAGTTCATGAGAGAGGGGGGAAAATGAGGAGCCTATATTAAGGGCTCAAGTAGAAGGCAAATAAATGTTTTGAGAATGATGGTGGCAACAAATGTACATATGTGCTTGACACAATGGATGTATATATGTATTGCAATAAGAATTGTACAACCCCCCAGTAAAATGATTTAAAAACAAAAAAACAGCCACCTACAACTTTTGCAAGCAGCAATACATAGAGATAGTGGCTTGATATCACAAACACCCACCAGTGACTGGTGACTAGCAAAGTGGGAAAAGGTGGGGCCATCGCTGGTTCCTCACTCCCTGCTGGTCACCAGAAGCATGGGCAACCCTTACATTCACCCATCAGGCAGCCTGGACACCGCTGCCCTCCAAAACAGCACCTGCTCTGCCTGAGATCACAGCCTTGCTCTCACGGATGAGGCACTGAGGACATCTGTATCCGACACCTGATTAGACAAGCAGAACCTGAAATGCCACCTCTGGACAGGTAGGGATTCATTCCATAACCAGTACCTGTGCCTGTAGACCTGAAAGAATTACTCCCAAAAACAAGCACCTGACCTCAACCATGCTCTGAGCCAGCACAATTTCTACATAGCATACATGATCCCAGATAACACCAAGCTCACAGAAGTTCCATTGAGAACATGGTGTCTTACCATGCACCCCTAACCACCCCCCAGCCGCACCCACTGAGCATCTTAACTAGCAGAGGGTGCCAATGAATACCAAGTGCTCTGTCCTGAGAAGTTTCTTTTCTCTGAGTTCTTTTTCTCTCCCAGTTTTCTATTTGCTCTTGTTGCCATTGTTGTTGCTCTGTTTTTTCCCCTTAACTTAACTTTCTTCGTGTTTTTTTTCTTTCTTTTGCTAAGTTCTTTCATTTTATTCTTCCCCTCCTATCCTATTCCATCTCTTCTCTTTTTCTCCTTACTCTTGTTTCTTCTTTATTTTCTTCTCATCCTCTCCTTAGTTTTGCTTATTGTGTTTCTTCATCTCATCCCTTGGATTTCTTCCCCTTTCTTTCCCTGCAATACTTTTAAATAAAAGTATATAAAGTTACTAAATACTTCTATATTGCAGCTTTTGGCCTGTTTTCCTTTGCTTGACTGCTTTACCTTTATTTTATATTGTTTCTTTTAAAAATTGATGTTGTTTACTTTTGTTGCTCTCACTCCCTCGTTCTCTTGCTTTTGTTTGTCTGTTTGTTTTCTTATCCCACCCAATGAAAAATAAGAACCAAATCCAGTGGGCTCAGGCACAACTCCACCTACTAGGCAAGAACCATGACTTGTCTCTGTACCAGCTGATTTTCAGAAGACAGTAGCCAATGCTTGCCACTCTTACCTTCCCCTGTGCTACATGAACAGTAATTAGAGAGTGATGCACACTCTCCTGAAGATCAGGTGGTGGATTTAAACTGTCAACCTGGAGCTTAGGAGCCACCAGGGTTCCTTGAAAGTGGTGAAGGGGAAGGTTCTACGCCATAAAACTGAACTTGGCAAAAGCATAAGGGTAGAGGAAGACACCTGGGGAGAACTATGGCTAAAGATAACTGAGATAAATAGTATATTGTACAAAATAATGCTACAATGTTGATCTGTCAGTAGATGCATAGACAGAACACAGGCTGAATGGTTGTGCGAAGGAATGTAGGAATAGATATCTATATATATATGGAGGGAGATCTAGATCTGGATATTCGACAGAGGATATTTCTATTGGGGTATTTACATTTGCTGCAAATGTGGTTTAGCATATACCAAGGAAAGATATGAAATCTTCTTTGACATAACCAAACACATTAAGGGAAAAAAATCAGTGGGCCTTAGGGTTCAGGCCATTGTCTCAGGGGACACCTAGATCAATTGCCATAACAGCACACAAAGAAAATGCTCTACATCCTACTTTGGTGAGCAGCAATAGGGACTGTAAACGCTCAAGAGTGGCATCTAAGGTGTAGCCATTTGTTTCTCCTGTCTAATAAAGACTGGTGAAAATTGATGACATGGAAATAATTAATCCAATAAACTAATGGACCACATAAGCATTAGTCCCTACAACCGTGATATCAAAGGAATTAGATGGCACCTGACTACCGAACTTCTCTGAAAAGGATCATATTTTAAAATCCTTGAAAGGATGCGAGAAAAAGGCAGACAAAAATTCAAAATCATAAGGAAGAACATATTTATTAGTAGGATAACTTAAAAACAAAAGTCACTGCCATTGAATCGATGGCGACACACGGAGCCCTTGCAGGACAGGGTGGAACTGCCCTGCTGTGGGTTTCCAAGACCGTAACTTTTCACAGGAGCGGAAGTCCTCATCTTTCTCTGTGGAGCAGCTGGTGATTATGAGCTGTGGCCTTTACAATTGCAGTCCATCCAATGCATCATCACTATGGCACTAGGGTTCCCATTGGTGGGACAGAAACTGCTAAACCTTCATAGACTAGGCTACTTAATTGTCCTTCAACCCCATGGCTCATTTTCCAGCCAAATAATAGACGCGTCTATAATGTAAGCAATAACACTAGTCAAGCATGTGTCTAAGATTTAAAAAGTAGCGTTTACCCAAGAACAAAGTTGAAAAGAGTTAGGAAATTAGGACAAAAGCGGCAACAGGAAACACAGGTATCAGGATAAGTGTTGCATTGAAGGGTATCTCATCGATGAGATAAAGCAAACTGTGTATGAATTACTGAATGGAAAAGTGATGGTCTGCTCTGTAAAGTCACCCAATTCATAGTGATCTTTTTGAAAAAGGAAATACAGTATGTTGCTCTTATTAATTATGCAAAATCTGAATTCTATTTAAATAATTCACATGTATATTAATTCAATTAACTCAGTTATTAATGCAATCATGATTTACTGAATATCTCCTATGTGGCAGGCACTGTTCCAATATTGATTATATGAATATCGTGGAAAATATAAAACTGTGGTTTCTGCCACCTGGAAAATGAACACCAACTTGGTGGATGGAACTCAATTCCAAATCTGTGTGAAATAGTCTGTTTATCAGCATGTAACTATAACATGAGCATCACATAATCAGTATTTCAAAATATATATTTTTTCTCCTTAATATACTTTCTTTCTCCTTTATTTCTCAGATTAAGTATTGGCAACATTGACACTTAAAAAATTATAAATGTGAATTGTTATCCACTTTTACCCTCAATTGTATTCACGTTCTCAACAATATTTATTAAACATGATAGACACATTCCCCACATTCCTGTAAACCTTTGCTATACAATTTTGAATACCTTTCACTTTAAAATTTTAATTTCCTCAAGGAGATACTGGTCTTAGATTTTAAAAAAGGTCATGTTGTTGTTAGGTGCATGAAGCTGACTCTGGCCCAGAGCGACCCTACGCACAACAGAACAAAACACCCCACATCATCCTCACAATTGTTTCTATGCCTGAGCCCACTGGTGTAGCTGCTGTCAATCCATCTCCTTGGGGGCCTTCCTCTTTGCACTGCCCCTCCACCCCACCAAGCTTGCTGTCCTTCTCCAGGGACTGGTCTCTACTGATAGTGTGTTCAAACTATGTTATATGTAGCTTTATCATCCTTGACTCTAAGGAACA
>NW_022111305.1:6107347-6117687 GCF_000313985.2 Echinops telfairi
GAGGCAAGAGAATTTTGGGAATGATGAGGGCAACAAATGTATAGATGTGCTTTACACAATTGATCTATGTATTGTGATAAATTGCATGAGCCCCAATAAATTGATTAATTAAAAAAAAATAAAAATAAAATGGTGGGGCCCCGATGGCCCTGTGCGCACGTGCGATTCCACCAGCTGTGCAGAGGGAGAAAGACAAGGCTGTCTTCTCCTACGAAAAGGTGCAGGCTCCGACATCCTAATCTGCATTTCTCAGAGTCAGAATCAACACCACGGTAGTGTCTCTGGCGTTTTCTAAAATGCCGGGAGTGATCCAAAATTACTTTCCCAGTCCTGCAACCAATAAGGTTGAAAATATCTTGCTCTGGAAGTATGAGCTAATGAGAGGAAACCCAAGAGGCCCTAAAGAAAAATCGGATTAGACACGCCACCCCCTGAGCTCACTTTCTCTGCCATTTGCCCAACCGGAAATCTGCCTTATCTATGCGCTCCATGTTTATCCCTGCTGATTCTTGTTCCCAGCTTGCCTTGTCTATAGATTTGTCTCTCGCCTCTCGCCGTGGTCAATTGACTAAGGCTTTAGACCTTACTCTGCCAGCAAACTTATTTCCTGAGATCTTGGTCAGTTGTCTAAATTTTTGAACTCTATGAGCCTGGCTTTCCTGGCAAATTTTAGTCTCCCCAGGAACATAATTCTCTGGTCTGACACATAGTCCTTTAATGAAAAGAAAATATCTTAATTAAAACATATGATTAACTTTGTCAATTCAAATGAAAATGACTCTCTAATTTAGACATAGACATAGAATTTTAACGTTAGCTAGGGTCTCAGAGATCACCTAGTAAATGAGTGGTTTGGGTAATTGTTCTCCCCTGCTGGGCACATTAGCATCTACACTGCATTCAGTGCTGTCAAATGCATGCTTTTAAAAGAAATAATATGACCTTAGGAATATGGAAACTTTCTGAGAGTTAGACTTCTCAAAAATCTTGCTAAAGTCCTCTGACCCTGTGGTTCATGACATAATTATTTATTAGTCAAGGGATCGAATCATTTATGGCTTAGAGTAGATAATAAAAGGGATTACTACCCCGGCAGTTTCGCCCTTAAACTCATATTTTCCTAATCTCTTTCCCTATGGCAACAGAGCAATTACTTTCCAGCATGTTGATTCCTTTGTACTTTAAATATAGATAAATGTAATCATGCTGAAAACCTGGGGTTAGCCAGTGCTCCTGAATTGAAATCCCAAACTGCTGAAAAGCATCGCTTCGCAGATTACTTTTCTACAAAATCTGCTTATCACTGTATGTATAAGAAACATACGGCTCTCAAGGAAATCAATAAGTACTCCACTTAAAAGAATCAAGTCTAATTTGCCTGAACTGTGTTTAAAATATTCTCTTAAGAAAGGAAGTGTTTTGTGTTTTGTCTGTTGCTACTCTTTTGTGTGTATTTATCAACTACAAAGATAATTTAGTTAATGTATAAACAAACTATGAAAAGGAAAGAGATTTGGAGAGGAGGAAGTGACAGGGCAGAGCAGAAATCTATGGAATTTTCCAAAAGAAACATTATACATACCATGCATGGAAATAAAATTATACAAAAATGTGTATATTCCAAGATTAACGCTGGACCAAGTACCAAATGAGCTTACCCCCATTGCCGCTGAATTTAATCTGACTCAAAGTGACCACAGAGGCACAGGACAGAACAGCCCCACAGAGTTTCCAAGGTTGTAAAAGTTTATGGAAGCAGATTTCCAAATCTTTCTTCTAGAGAGCCGCTGATGGGCTCGAACCAATGATCCTCCCATGAGCAGCAGTGCAGTTAAAATAATTTTAAAATTCTATAAACTTCAGCATGCATTCTAAATTACAATGAATTCCATAAAAATTGAACAGTCCATTTGTAAGACCATGAGAATTGGTGTGCTTTTTTATGAATTACATATATATGCTATTATCAAAATAAGCCCCTAGGTGTATATTACATAGGTTAAGAAGACTTGAAAACAAACAGCTAAAATTTCTGAAGATTTTTATCCTTTCTTTTCAAGAATGATTTGAAAAATAGTCATCAAAAATGGGGAAATTGTTAGTGATATTTTGTTTCTTCTACAAGGTAGATCATTGATCTCTATTGATGTCTGAGGATTGGGTCTCTAGACAAGACAAGCCACCAAAGCTTATAAAAGGAAGCTTCAAAAAGTCTATGAAAATGTTCTGTTATTTTTAAAATCCATTGCTCCTGGAACTTTTTGAAACCCCTTTATGTACGTGTGTGTGCGTGTGCATGTGTGCAAGAGAGAGAGAGAGGCTTAACTAACTGAAACATCCAGGTGTGGGTTCTGAATTACAGAAAGTGGCCAAGACAACAGAACACTGCCGTGCTCTGTACCATACTCACAAGTTCATGATTCAGAGCATTGGTGCTGCCATTAGCCACGGTGTCAATGTATCTTCTTGAGGTTCTTCTTTTTTCCTCATACTCTACCAAATGTGTTCAACTTTTCTAAGCACTGGTCCTTCACGATAACATGTTCATAGTACAAGGTGTACTGGTAACACATTGGGCTGCCAAGTGCAAGGTCAGCAGTTTGGAAGCACCAGCCTCTCTGAAGGAGAGACAGGGCTGTCTACTCGGTTATGAGTTACAGTCTCAGAAACGCACAGTGGCAGTTCTACCCTGTCCTATGAGTTAGCCAAGACCCGATGACAGTGAGTTTTGTTTTGTTGCTGTTTTCACAGACTTGTAATCCAGTCTGAAAGTTGAAAGTCTTTGATCTTACCATTAAAGCTTCAAGTCCTTTTGCCAAGAAAAGGTGTGTCATCTGCATGTTATAGATTATTAATGAATCTTCTTCCCATCCTCACACCACATTCTTCTTTATTCAGTGCAACTTCTCAAAATATTGGTTCAGCCTACACAGAATAATGACAATGAAAGCATACAACACGAATGCACATGTTTTCTGAGTTTAAGCCATTTATTGTTTCCTCATTCTGTTCCAGTGACTGCCAGTGTCGGCATGAGCACAATGAAGTGTTCTGCAATTCCCGTTGTTCTCAATGTTATCTGTAGTCAGCTATGATCCACACAATAAGATGCTTTAGCAGAGTCAATAAAACACAAGCAAACTTTCTCACTTTCAGCTCAAATACACATGCATTCTACAATGATGTCCTTCACGTCACACACTCTACGGAATCTGACTCGAATTTCTGCCAGTGCTCTGTTTATGTACTCACACAAGGAGCTTTGATTTATCTTCAGCACATTTTTATTTTCATGAGACTATAATGATGTTATTAGATAATTTCTGCATTCTGATTGAATGCGTTGTTTGGAATCGACACAAATATGGATCTCTTGCATTCAGTTAGCCAACTTTGTTTGGATAGACTAGTGAGTGCATCCAGTGCTACATTAATTTGTTGAAGCAATTAAACTGGTAGTCTGTCAATTCTTGGAGACTATTTCTCCATGAATGCCGTTATCAAATCTTCCTTTAATACCGTTGGGTTTTAATCATATTATTTTTTCTTAAATGGTTGAATGTTGACCAATCCTTTTTGGTATAGTGACTCTGTCCTTCTATTGTTTTTGAAACTTTCTGCATGTCTCCACCATCTGTCCCTAGAATCTTTCAATATTCCAATATCCATGGAGGCATGAATGTTTTCTTCATTTCTTTCAGCTTGAGAAATTGCAGCATATTCTCCCTTTTTGGCTTCCAAACTCTATAGATAGGCACGTTTCATTATAATGCTTCACTTTGTCTTCTCAAGCTTCTCAACTTCTTCCATTCAGTTAGGTTACCTTATATTCAGGTGTAAGTTTCAGAGTATCTTCTGACATCCGTTTTCTTCATGTATGATATGCTTGTTGCCCTCTCACATCTTGTCTGGTTGTGAATTGTAAGCAAGGCTTTCGAGCAATATTGCAGCCATTTTTATTTGAGTCGGCCATGTTTAAGTAGAATAAATTTTGTTATCCATTTATCACTGCATGGTTTGACTGTTTCCAAAGGTTTAAGCAAGAATTTGGACTGCTAATTATGATTTGTGTCCTGCTTAGAGTCGAATTAACACCTATAGCTTTTAGTTCATTAGATAATATTGATAAGGAGTGGCCAGTTGCAAAATAGATGTCAAGATAATTAATTTAACAACTATTTTACGGACTCACAATGTTTCTGTACTCTGTGTTTTACAGTTTTACTCAGACTCTCGTGTATATGAAGATTTATAGTTCTCCTGCATGCAATTAATAGTATTAAAGAAAGCAGTATAAATTTCATTTGGAAATTATGATAATTCAAGCACCAACTAAACGTATTTTGTGGCTGCCAATGCTCAGTGGGTCAGCCTCCTAGTAAACACTTTATGTCTGCCCCTATTGCGATTGGAGTGGTTATTAATTAGACTCATCATTCATTGGCACAAATCCAGTATTTGGAGTAACTTGGTCAAGATTCATTAGTGTTCAACAAATCAAATCTGTTCTTGATATGGCCTCTAAATTCAGGTGAAATATACTGAAAGTTGTATTTTGGCTTTTTTGGACTCATTTTCATTTTCTCAGCTGTAACCTGAGCTTACATATGAGTAGCTGATAGTCTGTTTCACAGATGACCACTGGTCCAGTTGGACCTTGGTTTGGCCAATGCTATTAGGTAGCCAGGATAGGGATGAAGGAGGGGTTGTCTCCCCACTGCCTGCATAGGGCAACACGGAGGAGTTTCAGGTAAAATAAGACATCCAGTGGATACCTATGGGAAAATCCAAAGCAGGGCATGTGCAAACTAAGTCCTCTAGGGCAGGTGAACCTAAACCTAAAACCTCAACCTAGGCACCTGACATCACACAGGTGTGTCTAAGTCAGCCAATCAGGTCCACCAGTACCTTGAATCATGCCTCCCTGGGTGGGGAAAAAGCAGTCTGCAGGCAGGCTCTCTCTTTCAGGCGTGTTTGGCAGGAAGAGGTGGAAATCTCTCCCCAGTGAGGGCACATGTGTGCTTCTCTCGGCCCCTGGGGATTTCATGGTTCTGCAAGGGTGGGTTTGGGCTTCTGTCCCTGTATCATTCCCACAGGGTTTTTTTGTTTGTTTTTGTTTTGTTTTGTTCTGTGTTCAGCCATGCACTCATGTGGCTCCCATGTGGCCTTACATGCTTTCCAGAAACCGTGTATTTTTGAGACTTTACTACCTGAAACTTCCCTTCCCCTCAGAAAAATCACTTGGATTGCCAAACGTGCTGCTGCTGTGTAAACTCCTTCAGGGCAGCAATGAAAGAGCCAAGGCAACCCAGTCCAGGAGCCTTACAATGCTATTGAGCTTCTCTACCGTCTCTCCTCACAGATGTAGTCAGTTTGATCCCTGAGCGCTCCATTTGGTGAGATATATGTATATAATCACTGCAAACACTATGGAGAAATCCCATCTTTTGGGAGATAGATGGGATATTTACTCCTGTGAAGAGTTACAGTCTTGGAAACTCAAGGGGCAGTCCTACCTACTTCTATGTATTGGCTAGAAAAGAAGAAGCAGACATCAATAGTTAGAATTAGGGACTCTCTTCCCAAATGAACGCATATGGACGTTCAGTACTTGAACAGATCCAGAGAAAAATGTAGAATTAGGGATGAAACAGGGGAAGTCTGCATCAACTCAAAGGCAGTGGGTTGTTGGTTTGTTGTTGTTGTTGATTAAAAAACACTTACTTACATTATGAATATCGATGAGGGGAACATTCCCGACGATGGCACCAAAGTAGGATTGCCTGCATGAATAGCCTGCTGTGCAAACAGCCGACTTACAGCTGAGGAGGCAGAGTGGGGACTGAGGTTCAAGACTGGGTCTCACAGCAGCCCATGGTTCCTTTCTCCAGGTCTTCCTTGGAGACACGGCTATGCTCCTCATGAGCACAAGCCTTTGGTGTGGCACCGGTCCTCACAATCCCTTTGCACAGCACCTACCTGCGCCTCCCTTATCAGTGGGGTCACAGATTCCATCCCCACCCCTTTCATTGACTCAGCAGCATGGGGAGGTGGGACTCCTAAAGGCCCTGATGCTAGAATCTTCAAAGGACCTTGGTGTAGAATTCCCATTAGGGAGAGTCCCTCCCTGAGGCCCAGCTGCCTCCCCTGAGACTGGGATTTGAATAGGATTTTCAGACAGACAGCCCCAGCTATCTAGAGAGTGACCCAGCACCAGTGGGACAGAGGCACAGCTAGAATGCACAGTGTAGCGGGCACCAAGAAGTTGTTAGGTTTGTTGCTGTTTTCTTTTGAGAAATGAAACACAAAACTCCTTACCCTGCCAGAAGAAACGGAACCCAGCATTTCCAGGTTTCAAGGTGGCTTTCCCACCACAGGTTAGGTGGCCTGCAGAACCAGGGTCCATGGGAAAAAACGCAGAAATAAATGAACTAGAAAACAGAAGAACAATAAGAAAGGTTAACAAAGCAGAAAGTTGCTTCTTTGAAAGGATCAACAAAGTTGACAAACTGCTATCAAACTTAAAAAAGAAAAAGAAGAAGCAGACATCAATATTTAGAATTAGGGATGAAACAGGGGAAGTCTCAACAGATTACAATAAAATCAAAAGATTATTTATGAGATACTATGAAAGACGGTAATCCAACAAATTCAGTGATTGGGAGGACATGGACAAGTACCGGGAAAATCACTCTCTTCCAAAATTAATGAATATGGGCATTAAGAGCTTGAGCAGATCCAGGGAAAAAGAAGATATCAAGTAATCAAGAAACATCCAACTTAAAAAAAAAGCTCAGTTCAGATGTCTTCACAGGCAAATTCTACCAAGCATTCAGAGAAGAGCTGACACCAATTCTACCCAAATTCTTCCAGAACATAGAAAGGGACAGCAAACTCCCAAACTAATTCCGTGAAGCCAGCATAACCCTGGCACCAAAGCCAGGCAAAGGAGAGTGAATTACAGACTTCTATCTGTCATGAGGATCGATGCAAAAATCCTCAACAAAATCCTGCCCAACAGATTTCAATAATATATCAAAACAACAACAACAACAACACAATACACCATGATCAAGTGGGATTCATATTAGGGATGAAGGAATGGTTTCACATTTGAAAAACAATTAAAGTAATCCACTACATAAAGAAAAGGGACAAGAACCAAATGATAATAAAAATTGATGCAGGAAAAAAAAGATAATATCCAAAACCCATTCCTAATAAAGAAGACAGGATTAGAAGGAAAAATTTTAATACAATAAAAACAAGATTTTTTTTTAAAGTAGCCAATATTACACACAATGGAGAAAAGCTGAAAACATTTCCACTGGATAAAGGAACCCAACAAGCATGTTCCTTATCCCTACTTCTATTCAATATTGTACTGGAAGTCCCAGCCAATATCATAAGACAGCGGCAAGATAATGAGGATGTACACTTGGATAAAGAAAGAGTGAAATGCTTGCTATTTGTAGACGATATGCTTTTAATAATGAGAATTCAAATGGGTCTATATTAGAGTTGCTGGAAACATTAGAGAAGTTTAGTAGAGTAGCAGGATACAAGATTAACAGCAGATATCAGTTGAACTATATACCAGTGTTGGGAATAACACAAACTTTATAAAGGAATCAGTACCATTCACAATAGCCACACAAAAGCTGAAATACCTCGGAATAAACCTAACAAAACAAAAAGACCAAAAGACATGTACGAAGAAAACTATAGAACATTACTACAGGAAACCAAAAGGGATTTGCACAAATAGAAGAATATCCCTTGTTCGTGGATAGGAAGGCTCACTATTGTGACAATGTCAATACTGCCTAAGGCAATTACAAATTCAGTGCAATCCAGATCTAAATCCCTGTATCATTCTTCAAAGTTATGGAAAAAACTGAATATCAACTTCATATGGAAAGGGAAGAATCCCAGATAGGCAAAGAACTCCTCAAGAAGAAGAACAAAGTAGGTGGTCTCGCACTATCTGAGCTCAAAAACATATTGTACAGTCACAGTTACCAAAACAACCTGGTACCAGTGTAATGATACACTTGGACCAAGGGATCAGGACAGAAAACCCAGAAACAAAGTGGGTGAAGGGAGACAGCAGTTGGTGTAAGACATGAAAAAAATAATTATAAATTATCCAGGTTTCATAATGGAGGGAAGATAAGGGAGGTGGGAAAATGAGCTGATACCAAGGGCTTAAGTAGAAAGAAAATGTTTTGAAAATGATGGCAACATATGTACAAATGTGCTCGACACAATGTATGTATGTATGGATTGTGATAAGAGCTGTAAGAACCCCCAATAAAAAGATTTTTAAAAATCTGCATACAGACAACCCATTTTTGACAAAGGCCCTAAAAGCATTAAATGGGAAGCAGTTGCCATCTCTAATAAATGGTGTTGGAAAAACTAGATATCTGCTTCCAGAAGAATGAAACAAGACCCATATCTCACTCCATGCACAAAAACAAACTCAAGGTGGATCAAAAACATAAATGTAAAACCCAAAGCTATCAGGAGCATCAATAAGAAAACTGGGACAAATCTAAGTGCCCTAGTGCAAGGAATACATGCAGCTAGCAGAATTAGCAAAGGAACCATACTCCACAGAAGATGAAATAGATGAGCGGGACCTATTAAAAATAAAACACTGTGTACATCCAAAGGCTCATTGAAAGAGTGAAAAGAGAGACCATAGACTGGGAAAAGATATTTAGTAACAACAAAACAAAAATAAAGGACTAATGACTAAAATCTACAGACTTTACAAGCCTGCAATAAACAAAAAATGAATAGCCCTATGAGAAGGTGGGCAAAGGACCTGAACAGATGATTCACAAAGGTTAACACTTGAATGGCTAATGAACACATGAGGAAATGCTCCCTCTCATTAGCTAGCCACCTGTGAAAGGCAATTCAAAACAGCCATGAGATTCCACCTAATGCCCATTATTGTAGATCAGTTTTTTAAAAACTGAGAACAACAAGTGTTGGAGAGTGTTGGTGAGAGAGGAACACCTATCCACTGCTGGTAGAGCCACTGTGGAAGGCAATACAGTGATACCTAAAACAGATGGAAATTGGACTACCGTATGACCCAGCAACACCGTTACTGGGCAGATACACAAAAGAAGTAAGAACTAGATCATGAATAGATGTTTGCTCCCCCATGTTCATTAAAATAACCTAAATTCCCATCAATTGAAGACTGGATAAGCAACAACGACTGGTACATACACACAATGGAATACCACGCATTCCTACAAAACAGCGATGAAACCATGGAACACCTCGATGTGGAGACATCTGGAAGACATAAACTGAGTGAAATTAGTCAAACTCAAAAGGACAAATACTGGATGAGTCCATTGTGGTAGGAACAAGCAACAGAATGGGCACAAGGTCAAGCTTATAGAGCATCCAGTCTTCTGACTGGGGACCAGGCAGCCTGGTAAAGAGCTGGACCAGTGCCAAAGAACCACATATCATCTGCTGCTCCAGGTATGTATAGTGGTGTAGTCACTTGGCCAGAGGTTGCCTTACTAGAGCATGGCAAAATGATTGAGTTGTAATCAAAGGACTTAAGCCGGAAAATGCATGGTGTCTGAGGAAGCAAAAAACAGCTATAGCAAGAGTGGTATACTGTTGGTTGGTGGACAAACAAGATTTTGCTACATACAGATATGCTGTATTAAGATATGTATTATTCTGGCAATCCTGTGATGGATATTCTGTTTTATTTTGCTTGTTCTTGTTCATATTACGGTGTATCTCAGAGGTGTGTTGACATTGGGGGTCACCATATTGAAGCTGTGTTATTTGTTTTTCTGTTTTTAGGTAAATGAAACCCAGGGGCACTGATCCCATAGGTAAAGCAAATACAACAAGGGTTTCAGGAGGATAGGGATATAGAGGGATGGGGGAGATAAAGGGGCAATTATTTGAAGGAGTCCAGGATGAAAATTATGTTTGGAGACTGATTACGGTAGCAATTGTACAAGTCTGTTTTAGATGATTGAATTGAGCTATGAATTCAATAAAGTCCAACAAAATATCAACAAAAACCCCCAATAATTCAGCGTGATCAAGTGGCATTCATATCAGGAATGGCTACATATTCATAAAACAATTAATGTAATCCACTACATCAGGAAGAAAAGGAAAGGGAGACATTGGATAGTGTAAGATATGACAAAATAATAATGTATAAATTATGAAGGATTCATGAGGGAGGGGTAACGGGGAGGGAGGGGGAAAAATGAGAAGCTGATGCCAGGGGCTCAAGTGGAAAGCAGATGTTTTGAGAATGATGATGGCAACAAATGTGC
>NW_022111305.1:6118052-6125751 GCF_000313985.2 Echinops telfairi
TCACCCTCAGGATGGGAACACAGAAGATATGGGCACTACAGCAAATTGTGGCAAAGAATTTGGATAGTGTCCAGCTATCAGATAAAATAGCATCTGGGCTCTGAAAGGCTTGTCTCCAAACAAGCAGCCTTCTAAGGGAAAAATCAAGTAAGTCCACATGGAAAAAGCACAGCATCTTCAGCCTTGGAAGAAAAGGAACTCATTATAGGAAGTCGAAGAAGGATCTATATCAGATCCTATATTGTGAGAGTCCAGTATGCAGAAGGCGATGGATGACAATGGGAGTCCAAGAGTCATTTGTGGAACTGCATAGGAAATAAGCCTCCGGAGAACTCCCCCGATCTAAAATTGAGGGATAGGAGGAAAGTGACCACTAAACAGAGTGCTTGGGAGAGAGAAGGATAGATGATCAAAGGTATAAATCTGACTTACACAGTTAAAATTTTGTCAGTAGATCATGTGGGCTGGACATGATCCGGCGTCCAAAATTTTCTGCATTTTTGGTTTGTATTGTTTTGTTTTGTTTTTGTTCATATTAGAGAGTATCTCAGAGGTGTTATGTTAATGGCGATTGCCCTCTTGAAACCATGTCTTATGCTTTTCCATTTTTTGGTTATGAAACCCAGGATTGATTAACTATAGGGACAGCAAGTAGAATAAGTTGTTGGGGGAGTGGGGGTACAGTGGTGGTGGTAGGCAGGGGCGGTAGGAGTGGGGTTGAAGGTAGACTATGTCAAGGAGACCAGGTAGAAACACAATGTTCAGAAACTGATTGTGGTAGCAACTGTACAATAATAGATGTATTAAATCCCAACTTATAATATAAAAAATGTAAATGATTAAGTACAACATTTTAAGATCTATCTGGATGTAAATGCCTGTGATAGGATTGTCGGATTATGTCTGTACACTTTTGAGTTATGATATTGTTTGTAGTACGGCTGTTATAAATAAAGACTAGTTAATACAGGTGCATCAAGTTTTCTCACCCCAGGTAGTCACGGGGGGAAAGTCCCAAATCCGTCAGAGTTGACTCTGGAGGCTTCTCTGGACTTTTGCACTTGCAAGGTCTGACCACTCCAAGATTAGCTCATCAGACAGAAGGCTGCTGGCTGCTGGCTGCAAAGATTGACAAGCTCAAGATTGGCCAGTAAGTGGTAGGCTGCTAGAATAGGCTAATAAATCCCGAGATTATCAGGCAATGAAACATGTTTCTGGCTCCTGCTTAAATAACTGGAGGTTAGGTGATGAAAATTCAGGTGCAAGAGTCAGACTGAGAAAAACGCAAGAGAATTTTGTCAGAAGACCCTTATTTACTGAAAGGAGCACACTCCTGGAAGGAGATAGACTTTCTGCTAATCGGATGCTTATTGCAGATCTCATCAGGAAGGTGATTACATCACATACAATTTTATCACGGGGATGGCTACATCATAACACCCTAACTACTGATTTCATGGCCTCGTCAAGTTGACAAAAAACCTGAACTATTACAAACGGCACTGGAGGATTATGGGGGATAAAGCATGACAATATACCTACAAGCCAGGGGAGTATGAATTTTTATGTTTTCCCAGTGAGTGATAGTAGATATAAGTGATGGTACATTTTGAAATAACTAACTTCTGCTGCTAAGCTTTAAAGTTTAAAAGCCCTAATTGATGATCAAATCAGCGGTACAGTTGATAGCACATTATAGGTGATCACTCACATTTGTAAATATTGTTTCATTTTTCAATTTTTTTATTTAGAATTTAATGAAGATTCATATAGAACAAATCCCTTTCCTTTTCAGTGATCCACACATACTGTACTACATGATTGTTATTCTCATAATGTAAAATCATTTATCCCACTGTGTTTCCATTCTTTCTTTTCTAGCCCTTTTAAACTTGTTCCGTCCCTTTGAGCCCCATGGTTGATTAACATAATCAACGATGTGGAATCTTACTAAGTGTACTTCCTGAGTGCTATTTTTCACCCATACAGATCTGTCTATTGTTTGGCTAAAAACTGAACTACAGGGGTAAGTTCATTTCTAGAAGTGAATGGTGATTATGTAGACACTGTTTCCTGTATTCAACTCATGCCATCTCTCAATGCTATACCTATAGTAGTAATTTCAGTTGAATTTTGTTATTTAGTTAATAATCACTCCACATAATGTGCCTTGTATGTAATTATTAAAGGGAGTTAATTGAATCCCACCATGAAAAATATGTAAACATTCAGGTTTAAACAGGCCATAACAAATCTTGCATATGTTGATTAGGTCATATTTTAGCTATTTAGATAATCCTGATTAATTGGCGATACTTTTAAGGAAAAGGATAATACGACTGCATCTTTGTCCCTTAGAAAAATATTCAAAGTAGGGAGAGAAGAGACTAGATGGGGAAGTTATGAAATTGGAGGGTTAATTCTTCTTAAAAGAGACATTTCTTAAAGAGAAGTTAGAAACATGAAGAGATAATTCTTCTTAAAAGAGAGTTTTACTTTCATTTGTAATGTGTATATACACTTTCCACCTGAATGTACATTTTGTCACTCAAAAAATAATTTTGACATGAAATTGTTTTTAGGCTATTAAAGTCATCTACATAAAACATGTTTGTAAGACCAAGACAGAAAGTCTTCAGATGGAGAGAATGATAAGGTTTATGATAATCATTAGAAAACAGCAGCCCTGGCTATTGGAAAGAGAAAGAGAGAAGAATCTTTGATAATCAGAAAACAATTACATATGTGCCTTATAAACGGATGAGATATATATTCATTCTCTCAGGTAGAAAATTACAAAATACAAATTATTTGAGAAGTGACAATTATAGCTTGAATTGTAATTATGTAGAATTTGTGAGTGTTCAGGTCCTCTTGATAGCTTTAACTACTTAGGTTTAAAGTAATAAGTCGGTTGGGTCAGCTAATGGAAAGTGTGGCAGGTACATAATGTTTTGTAACCTTGATGATGTGTAGAAGTATAGGGGTAGTATTCAACCTCCTCAGCCAGGTCACGGTCTGATGCCACCCCTTTGTGGGTGTGACCTTCTCCTAAGGAGGGCCCAGGGAAATTCCCTCTCTCCCTGCCTTCACCTGGGGAGCAGCTGGAGCCCGGCCATGCTCCCAGCGACATTGGAACCACAGGGCTTTGCACCTACTGCTCTGTGCTCTTCCTGCTCTCTGCACCATTGCCTGTGCCTGTGTGCATCTGAAGAATGACTTATGACTATTACTGGACTTATGGATTTGTCTTGGACTGGCCTGGGTTGTTTATTGATATACAATTACTTCTTGATATAAAGCTCTTTCTTACATGTATCTGAGTGTCCCTGGCTATGTGTCTCTAGTCAATTCGACCTAACACAGAAAGCTATCAAGTGAAGACAACTAGAGATGAAATTCTAGGAAATATTGCCTGTATGTTGGGAACAATGCTCAGGAGGAACAGTAGAAAGAAATTACAAAGAAAGGGGAGGAAAATCTGATGGAACAGTAGCTGAATTTCAAAATGAAAAATAATGAAATGGTGAATAGTGTTACATTTAAGGCAGAGCAGGCAATTTGGAATGAAAAGATGCTATTTGACTTTTGAATTAAAACACTATTAGTATTCTAAATTCATAAGTACAATAATTTTAGGGAAGACAAAACACTAAAAAAATGATTGAAATACTGTATTATTTCTAGTTAATTTCCAGAACGAGAGTGTAACAGAGCCAAACAAAAAGCCACATCGTCCGTTCTGACTCACAGTGACTGCAGGTAGCATGTCTGAGACTAAATCTTCATTGGTCGAGACAACTCCATATTCTCTTCAGGAGTGGCAAGTGGCTTGACTCTCACTGATCTGAGAGTTAACACACCAACTCTTATCCCACAGCTTCACCAGACATCTTCAGAGTGTTCTGGGGCTCAGGACCTTATATTTTGATTATAGATTCATATTTTAGCAATAACAATCAGAGAATCTGTTGTTCACATAAGTAGATTATCTAAATGTGGACTTCAAAGGGTTTGTGGAAAAATGGAATTAAAAGAAAATGGAATTTTTCATGAACTTTGTGGAGACCCCTTGTATTTATACATTTTATGAGTTTACTACTCTGCTAATGTAACAAATATAAAAGATATCAAGACTAAAATTATTAAATGACTATATAAACAGAAATAAACAGAATGTTTACTATAATTATATGTCAAATGCCATAGTGATTTCATAACAATCTTTGCTTATAGTAAAAAAAAATGTGGGGGGGCATAAGAAATGCAATCAAACAATTCTTAATGAATGTGTGAAAATTGTGAAAGTAGTTAGTAATGAGAATCTTGCCAAAAGTTTATCAGTAAGCTATATTTTCTTTAAAGATTAACTTACAGTTTCTGAGTATACCTCTCTCACAATAAGCTTTGACTCTGAATGACAAAAGAAGGCAAGAGTTTATTTGAAAAGGGAGGAGTCCTGGTGTGTATTATTATTTTTCACATTATTCTGGTGAAAACATCCACTGTTTATCAGTGAAGAAAAAGGAGCTTTCTGAAATGAATTCTCATCCTAGGGGGGCTGACATCCCATTGTAATTATCGCACCACACCCCAGTGTCTCCACATGTCAGAGGACCAAGACAGGAACATCATTCCCAAAGCTTCCAGAAGAGAGGTGAGCAACCTGGTGATATAGGGAGACAGAACTACTGCAGATTCTCTTAGCATCAGCATTCCAATTAATGTATTTAAGCAAGATGCCCTTAGGATTAGTTTACTTTTGCATAGATGATGCACTATATATTAAATAATTATGCATTCTTCTTAAAAGAGAGGTTTATTTTCATTTGTAATGTGTACATAGGCTTTCTACCTAAAAGTACACTATGTCACTCAAAAAATATATTTGCACATGAAACTACTTTTGACTTTGACTTTACTACTCTTTGATCTCATTTTACATCTGCAATTGAGGCTGCTCTTTGCCTTTTGCCTCCTCTTTCCCACCCTCACAGTACTGAGTAATGGGAACTCCTGTCCTCAGAATTAGAAAACAGGAAATGCTACCTGGACTTGAGCGAAGTTGCTTGAGATGAGAACTAGGTCAAACCCATGAGAAATGTCACGGCTGCTTTGGCCCGGCAGCACTAGCACTGTATGAAAATTTTGTGCCCAGTAGTAATATTTTGACACCACAGGCCAAAACACACACCCCTTGGTGGTCATGAGACTGCCTTCCCAGGGCACTCCACATGTTCATTAGCTCCTCAATATGCAAATATTTCATAGGATCCTATGGATGATGGGATATCTATATCATCTATATCTATATGTCTTATTTATTAGACATGTTATTAAAAATGAAAGTCACCTGCTGTTTGGGGACTTTCTGATTTGGCGTGGGGCAAACTCACCTTAGTTTCTCCTTGTATGCATAATGAAAACTATCCTTCACCCTCCTCATATCAGCATCCCTTTTATCAAAGAAGACCCAATTAGCATGACCTTGCCTTAGCTGAAAATTAATTGGTAACTCTATATCGCAGTTTTGTCTGTGTGAATAATAAAATGGTAGATCCTGGGGTAGCAGAAAAAAGACCTTGAAAACAACCAAGGAAAATTCTAGTGAGAAAGAAATCCTGGGATCCCTAATACCAGTAAAACAACTTCAACGCTAAGTAAACCACGGTCTCTTCACATCGGTCTGTGGGAATGGATGAAGCAAGGGCGGAGGAGCGCAGGGATGCACTTGGAGTGTGGCAATGCCTGCCGGCTCTCTGGCGGTCACTGTGGCTCTTCACTGGGAGCCCACACTGCAGTTGTGGCTCCGAAGAGTCACGTCTGAGCCTGTGATGCGCTCACCCTCCAGGGACAACCACGGAGGACCCCTGTGGAGATGCACCTTCTCAGCTCCTACTCCCCTCCCCTATCCCAGCCACAAAACCTCTGCTTCCCAGCTGCTTGGCTCAGGGGAAACTACAGCCCACTAAGTCAGTGGTTCTCAACCTTCCTCATGCCGCGACCCTTTAGTGGAATTCCTCGTTGTGGTGACCCCCCACAACCATAAAATCATTTTCGTTGCTACTTTATCACTGTCATTTTGCTACTGTTATGAATCGGGCGACCACTGTGAAAGGGTCATTTGACCCCCAAAGGGGTCACGACCCAGAAGTTGAGAACCGCTGCACTAAGTGAAGAGACACACTCCCCACGTCCTCCAACACCATCATTGGTCCTCAATCCTCCCCGCAGCCCCAGTGGCCCAGGCAGTGCTTTTGTGTTCTCTCTCCCTCTCTGTTCCTTCCCCTCTGACACAGGCCTGCACACCCCACCTGCTGCAGTCCCATGCTTACCTTGTCCCTTGTGGCGCTATCCAAACAACTGTCATCAACCAAACTAAACCTTCCCCATTTCCTCTTTTCCTCTTTCCTTCTCCCCTCTCCTTTTTCTTCTTTCCTTTTAACTATTCTCTCTTAATTCTACTTCTGCTTCTTCTAAAGACACAAGCACTTATGTGGCTGTAACAATGGGCTCAACAATAAGAATGGTTGTGAGGATGGTGCGGGGCTGGGTAATATTTCCTTCTGTTGTGCATGGAGTTAGAGTCAGAACAAACCTGATTGCATATATATATATGTTTATATACATATATATAAACAAACACACTCACTACCATCAAGCCTATGCTGACTAACAGCGATTCTATAGGACAGGGTAAAACCACACTTATGCTTCCTACATAGTAACTCTTTACTCAAATAGAAAGCGCCATCTTTCTTTTGATGAGCGGTTAGTGATTTTGAACTGCTGACCATGTGGATCTCAGTCAAATGCATTATCATTATACCGAGTGCCGTGCACACACACACACACACACACACACACACACACACACACAACACGGTCTTATTTTTCTTGTTTTACTGTTTGCTAACACTTTCTTGTTTCCCAACCCACTCTCTCTCTCTCTTCTTTCTCTTTCTTTCCTTGTGAAACTTATTATGAGGGTGCCTATTAATTTTCACCACTGTGCTTAAACTATATTCTCATCATTGCAATACATTTCTAGGTCACTTTACAGGGTCCCCTGTTTGGTTTTCCTTTCACTTATTTTTTCACTTCTTTATTTCCTTTTGCCCTTCTCCTTCTTGTTTTCCTTATTTTACTTTCATTCTACCTCTGCTGCTTCTAAACACTATAGATGCAAACAGTATATAATATGTATTTTCCCTGCACATAAATTTTTGTTAAGTTGCTTGAAAAGGTTATTAAAATGGCATTGTGAACAGCTGGGAAACCGCCCAAAATGGAAATCACATATTTACATTCCTTATTATTTTTTAACCATCATCTGCACAACAGCATAGTCTAAGCTCTTGGAATAATGGTCATTCCATCCACAGATATAAACATTAAAGGAAACTATTTTTGCAATGTTTATTAATTTGATAGAACTCGTCATACTTTTGATGGAATACTACATAATTATCCCCTTGCATCTGTTACTACAGTAAACACACATCTGAACAAAGAAGAACAGTGCCAAACAACCAGAGGCGACACGCGGTCATTCTCTTCGTCTTTGTGCTTTGTCCCAAGTTCCCACGAGATACTGTGAGTGAGTTCTGTCATTCCAACAATGTACAAAGAGCTAAAATATTCAGAGAAGAGAAGTTGCCTAACGGTTTCTAACATCTCAAACACAATGATGATTATA
>NW_022111305.1:6127856-6129104 GCF_000313985.2 Echinops telfairi
TCAATTTCAGAACACAGAAACAAGAAGAAAAGAAAAGTGAGCATAAGCAACAAAAGCTACTCAAAATCAATGGATTATTGTGAAAAGAGGCCCTGAAATGTTCAGTAATAGAATATAGACAAACCTTGTGTAGGTGCTTTCAATGAATGGAGGAAAGAATGTTCCAAGGAGCACTGGGTTTGAAGCCAAGTCCACGGAACTTCAATCATTTGTCCAATTATGATGATGTTATCTAATGGTTCCGTTGTGAAGATTTTGATAATTATCGACAATTGGAATGCAATCGTTAGAAATGGGGAGGAATGAACAGTAACTGAAAAATATGTCCTTGGTGATATAAAGGAAACAAGATTATGCGATAAAACTTTGCAAGACCAACAACTTCTTCATTGCAAATATCTTTTTCAACAGCACAAAAGTGATTATCCATGTGGATCCTAAGAGTAGTTAGGGAAGAAAGAACATCTTAGTACAAAGCGTAACCAATCAGAATAAGGTCAACCTTCTCAGTGGAAACCAGGTAGGCAAGAAGACAATGGCGTAGCATCTAAAATCCAGAAAGGAAGGAAGACAAACAAAAACTGCCAACTAACAATCCAATATCCAGCAACGCTATTACTGAAACACTATGGAGAAATAATTAGAGTAATTAGACAAGGAAAAATTAAAATAAAATTAAAGTAAATTATTAAAATATGGCCAACATTACAAATAATACTAACAAAAGTAATAGCAATCAACAGCAAAAGCACACAAATCCACCCATACAGCACAACACCACTCAGAAGCCAATGCAATGCTGACAATACTCAAAACAACACAGAAATAGACCAGGAATAAGCACATAAATAAAACCATAAAACACACACACACAGCAAACAAAACAAAACTGCACATATAAATGATGGTAATGAATGTCAATGTCTTAAATTCACCTACTAAGAGAAAGAACAAGGACACTGATTAGAAAATAGGATCCATCAATATTTTGGCTACAGGAGGCACAGATGAATCTCAAATACAAAAATAGACTGAAAATAAAAATGATAGCGAAACATTCACCTTGCTTATGGCAGCCATAAAAAAGGGCAATGTTGACACCTTATAAAATAGACTTCAAGGCAAATAGCATCACCGGAGGTAAGAAAAGACAAAACATAATGACTAAAGGAACATTAGAAGAAGACATAACCATATAAGTGTTTCCAATGAAAGACCCTCAAAATGCATTCATCAGATTGCCTGGCA
>NW_022111305.1:6130618-6137355 GCF_000313985.2 Echinops telfairi
TTTTTTTAAAAAAAAGAAAGAGACAGTGTCATTTAAAAAATGGTATTGCCTTACTTGGTTCTCTATCTGCAGAAGAATGAGACAGAATTCATACATCATTTCATGTACAAAAATTAATTCAAGATGGATCAAAGACCGAAACGTAAATCCCAGAGCCATGAGGATCAACAATGAGAAAATGGGGACAAAGTTGAGGGTGCTAATGATACGCATACTTCCAAATATAGAGAAGGAAGCAAACAGAAATAGAAGACCTGATAGATGACTGGGATCTGCTAAAAACAGCACATTTATGTGTGTCACAGTTACATCATTTTATGTCAACTTGAAGTAGGTTTGGTAGTCAACCTGTCAATCCTGCCACAGTCTGATGGTACCTCCTTGCAGATGTGGTGTTTTCATAAGGAAGGCCCTGGGAACATCACTGCCCCCACTCCACCTCTCTCTGCTGTTACCTTCCTGCTGGTAGACGTCGACTGTTGCCAGATCCACCAGCATTTGTTCCATATGTTACCTTCCTGCTGGTAGACATCGACTTTTGCCAGATCCACCAGTATTTGATCCATATGTTACCTTCCTGCTGGTAGACATTGACTGTTGCCAGATCCACCAGTATTTGAGCCATATGTTACCTTCCTGCTGGTAGACATCGACTGTTACCAGATCCACCAGCATTTGATCCATATGATTTTCAGCCTGTGATCTTCCTGAATTCTGCATCATTGCACGTGGCTGCGTGAGGTTGAAGAAGGACTTATGGACCAGTATTAGACTTATGGGCTTGAGTTGGATTGCGCTAGGATGATTTCTTGATATGTATAATTACTCCTTGATATAAAACTCTTTCTTATACATATATAAGTGTCTCTGGATTTGTTCTTCTAGTCAACCCAACCTAACACAATGCAAATCAAAAGTCTTTATCAAAACAGTAAAAAGATAATCCACTGATTTGGAAAAATTATTCAGCAATGACACAACAGATTAAGGACTAATCTTTAAAATTTTTAGAGCACTGAAATCCCTCATCAAGAAACAATACCAATGATACAATGAAAAATTAGCCAAAGGACATGAACAGACAGATCACCAAAAGTGATATTCAGATGGACAATAAACATATGAGAAACATTCTCATGATCTCTAACCATATGGGAAATGGAAATATAAACAAATGCCAGAAAGGCTTGAGAGTAAATGACCTGTCATACACTAAAGTCAACCTGTGAAGATGTACAATCACAGTGGAAAGTGAACTGTCCCTACCTGAAACAACGGGGAAGGAGAATCTCATTTGATTTAGTAATGCCTCTGCAGGGCATTGCCCTAAAGAAGTAAGAGACATAACACACATAGGCACATCTATTCATATGCCCATGGCAACACTATCAAGAAGTTGGATAAAAATCAAAAGCCTACTGGTAGGAAAATGGATATTTTGTTACATATACACAACGGAATAATATGCATAGCAAATAATGATGAAACCACCAAGCACCCCATGACGTGGTTACACCTGGAGAATATTGTGCTGAGTAGTTTGTCAAGTACAAAAAGACAAATACTGTATGAGACCAAGATAAACACGAGGAATGGCTCAGGTCATGTAATCATTCAATCTGGCCTCCCAGACAATGGAGGGGTACAACTATTTAGTACTTTAAACCCAGTTATCACTCCCTTATTTGAACATGTTAAAGACCTTCTTTAGGAGAGGCTTCATGTCATCTGGGACAGTTTTTCATTGGGGGGGGGGGAGTGGGATAAGATCAAATACTGCATGCCATGTGGTAATGTGATACAGCACCTTTACTGGGCGCAGACTCCTACAATGTTGCTCAGTACACACCAGTGGAGACTCATGTCTAAGAGGAGGGGGGTTCATGCGGCTGTCTCCAAGAAGATCTGCGCTGATGAGCAGGAGATTGGACTGCCCTGGGGAAACACTTGACATTACTTATATGGACCACCAAGGGTGAGAATCCACTTTGTACTACCAAAATCAATCACACCTTTATACGAGTTTCTTTTCAACTCTTAGCCCACCAGCACTCATACTGTAGTTTACCTGTAATTTAGACTTTGTCTGCTTGAGGAGTACATCTTACTAAGTAGACTATCTCAGAAGAATCTGTATTGGAAAACCCACTAGGTGAACCAGACTGTGCCTACACCCACCATTGCAGATCGAAGAAGCTGAGACACTCCTTTGGACTTAAAGTTGTAGCAACTTAGTGAAAGAAGAGGCGGAAGTTGGCTACCCAAGGCCATGAATTTGGAAATCATTGGATTTCAGTTCAAACCCCTTGCTCTTGAGGTTTCCCAATAATAAGGAACTTAAGGCTATCATATATTTACCACTTTCATGTTTTCTTAGCTTTTAAATATGAGTCTTAGTTCTGTAGACATAGTTCTACTATCAGGAATGGGTGCTTTTAAATGACTAATTTAATGATATCATTATTAGAATTCCCAAAGAGCTCCTGTTACTTACATTATCTCTCAAAAAGCTGATAATGCTGCCATAAAGTGGAACAAGGATATATACCAAGGGGGTACCCATCCTCCCTACAAAATGGATTTTTTACAAAGGTACATACTTAATTTTTTTTTACAAAACAACCTTATCACCTTCAATGTACTCTCCATTACACTTAATACATTTTTCAAATCTGTGATTCCATTTTTGCAAACATTTTTCAAACTCATTTATTTGTATGGCTGATACCACCTTCCTCTGTTTTATTTTCTCCACCTCTTCTACATCATCAAATCGCTGTCCCTCTTCATTTGAGAAAATGAAAAGAAGTCATACAGAGGGAAATCAGGAGAACAAGGTACATGGGACAAGAGCGGCATGCTGATTTTTGCCCAGAACTGGCACAGTGACATGGCTGAGTGAGCTGGTGTTTTATTGTGGTGGCAACACCATTCCCCCTGACCTTGTGGAATGAATTCCAAGTGCATTCTGAGTCAACATTTTTGTCCCTTAGAGAAATTGACGGATGACCATAATGTGGTTTGTTATCAATCAACATTTCACCCTTTTTGAAATGAGAAAAACACTCATACACTTGAGTTTTCACCAGTTCAATATCCTTGTAAGCTTCATTCAACACCACAACCATTTCTGTGGCACTTTTCCTGAACAGGAAACAAAATTTCACAGAGCAAAACTGCTTTCATGAAAAAATTCACTGTGACCAGGGAGAACCTGCCCAGGTGATGCCACTAGGTGCACTAACTCAGAGCAAGTTGCTCATGCTAGCCCAGAGGGAAAAATGCATACTTGGAAAGCTCTGCCCAGTGGAGCATTTTTCCATTTTTTGGGGGGGGGTAGTCCCTCATATACTTTATATATATGGATGGGTTTTGAGAACACACTTAACGATAACCCCTAACTTAGGAAAAAATAATTCATATGACGTTGTCTTGCTGGACATATACCCTCATGAAGGAATTGGTAAAGAAATGGGTAATATTTAGAGCAAAGTGTGGTGAAAACAGTAGATGGTGCTGTGCCACCAGAATAGCATCTGGGGTCTTAACAGCTTGTCTTTGCTTGTTTTGTGTCTTTGGATGCCTTTTACCTGGCCCATTGACACCTTATGATCACACAGGCCGGTGTGCTTCTTTCCTGTGGGCTTGTTGCTTCTCTTCTAGATGGCTGTTTAACTTCAAGCCTTTAAAAACCCCAGACGCCATATATTTTAATAGCAGGCACAAACAAACAAAAAAGAACACATTGTTGAGAACTAGGGGGGTCAGAGCAGAGACACTAAACCCATCTCTAGACAATGGGACATCCCCTCACAGAAGGGTCACCAGGAAGGAATGAGTAGTGCAGTGTAGCACCCATGAAACAGATAATATTTCTCTGGTTCCTTGAGGCTTCCTCACCCTCCACTGTCATGATCCCAGTACTGCCTTTCACTGCAAGCTAGACTAGAGCATGTGCACAGGTATAGATAAGAGATAAGAGCTCACGACGCACAGAACTCAGGAACAGGAATAGGGGTAGCAATACCAGGAGTTTAGGGAGAAGGTGGGAAGAGAAGGGGAGGAAGGGAAACCAATCACAATGATTGACACATAACGACACACACACCCCTCCAGGGGGATGCACCACAGAAACCATCGGGGAAGGGAGACAGCAGTTGGTGTAAGATATGAAAATAATAATTTATAATTTATCGAGGGGTCACTGGGGTGGGGAGGGGAAAAACAGAAGCGTTTAAAGATGATTTTACTGGGGGCTCTTAAAGCTCTTGTAACAATCCATACATCATTTGTATCAAGCATATTTGTACATATGTTGCCATCATTATTTTCTAGATATTTGTTTTCTATTGAGCCCTTGGTATCAGCTTTTCATTGAATACTTCCATGCAAGGAATTGGTCAGAACACTGAGAAGTTGCAATCTTCTTTGAGATCCTCTGAACAGTCATGTTTCTGAGATTCTGTTAAGATCCAGTACCAAACTAAAACCAAACTCACTACCGTCTAGTCAATCCAAACTCAGAAAGACCCCCTGGTAGCTTTCCAAGACCATCACTCTTGACTGGAGTAGAGAGTCCCATCCATCTCCAAGGGAGCTGATAGTGGTTAGGAAGTGCAGGCGATGTAGATCACAGCTCAAGGCATGCCCACTCCACCCCCGGGGCTCTTTAGGTTCCAGTACCAAGCTGGTTCCAATCCTCTGTTTTTCAGCCTTTTGTAGAAAAACGGTTTGGCTAAGAGACACAGCATGCACAAAAGCACAGGAAAGTTTGCTTGAAAGTCAAAGTTCAGTGGTACAACAAAACATAGGAAGTTTTAGTACACTTGACCGAGGTACAAGTCAGCCACGCAGGAGACAGATTGGATCCTTTTTATCCCTCACCTTAAACATTAAGTCAGCTTCTTTGGAGTTGTTTTACTGGTCAATTTCTCATGCTCAGTCCTGGGTTCCCTTTCCCTGGACTCTAGACTATCTCAGTAAGCGCGAGAGCCTTAGAATTTGCTGACATGTAACAAAGAGACTTCAGAAGGATATGATTAGGATATATACACCACTGCAGATGAGAAAAGCTTACAAGGTTGCTTTAGGGAAGGTGGTGTAGGGAAGGATGCTGACCATGTGGTCCTGGTGCTCCAGTGTCCAACAAAGGCATGCTCAGGCAAGTCCTTGAGGTGAAACCGCTCACCCCTTCCTCAACTCACCTGGTCTGTGGAGTAGCAGCAAACACACATTGCCAGAGGGTAAAGCTTTTCACATTTCTTCAGAGGTAGTTCAGTGGAGATAGATTCTAAGTGCAGACACAAAAGGGAATTTGGGTTCCCACTGTAAAATGGAGCCTTCTGCAGACCCATTCAGAATTTAAGCTCTCCTACACTTCAAACAAGACCATCGTTGATGTAGACAGTAACTGCAACAATGGCTCAAATGGAAGCCAGACTGTGAGGCTGGCACTGGACTGGGCAGTGTTTGGTGTTATTGCATATATGAGTCAGAGCCTATTGAATGACACTTAATACTAGCATATCATTAATGCATTTTATTTTGCCATGGGTGGGGCTGAACGGATTCCATCTCAAATAACTCATTAGCATAGTATTATATTGTTTAAAAATTGCATCCTATTGGAAATGTCACCACATAGCTACTAAATAAGCAAATCCCATGCACAAAAATTCAATGGTGCATGACACCTCTGATTAGACGGTTTATTTTCTGAGTGGTTAATCTTAAAAGGAATATTTTATTTCTTTTGTCTGATTTCTGTTGACACAGGATCTTTACGTTGAAACTTCATAAAGTGTGTAACCAAAGCATGATCTAAATCTGAGGGGGTTTTGTTATCTTGCTGAATCATGTATGTGATTGATGTACTCTGCTCTAAGTTGTGTGTCGCACCTTATTAAAGCTCTAATCAATTTAGGATAATGAATAATTTGTGTTACCCTTTACTTGAAACAAAGCAGTATTCTCTGTAGTATAGGAATCTAGCTTAATATGAGGAACTCCATCTCCCTTCAAACTGCCTTTACCCCCTGCTAGCAGTAAGTCCCCTTCTCCTCTTCCCTCTCCCGGATCTCCCAACAAGACCTTCACTCTTCCAAGATGTCTCCAAACCCTGCCTGTCCAACTGGCAAGAACTGTACACTATCTTGTAAGACCTTGACTTAGCAGCTGCAGCTGTGCTGTTCCCCAACCCCTTTACCCTGCCAACTTGATAAGAATGTAGTGGCTAGAACATCCCTCCTCGTAAGCCAGCCCCCTATTTTGAACTATAAAATGTTTAGGATTTCTTTGTTCTGAATGGAGAAGTTTCCAGGTGCTAGCCTACTCTCGGTCCAGCTGTTTAATAAAGATTTTAGTTATAAAAATAGTGGTGTGGTTGATCTCACTTGCTATCGACAGTAGTTTCCAGGTAATACATCTTTTTCCATTAGTAGTTAGCATTGAATTGTGTCCCTACCCTTTTCTTCTTCACTGTGTGTATATTAAGAGTACTGCTGAAGAATAGAACCATTGCACTGATTTGACCACACTTTATGTATATTATGTGTAAATCTTCTGTAAACATAATCAATACATTTGAACATTCAAAACTGAATTTTATCAGTTTAAATTATTTTTTAAAAAGTAAGAATTTAATTTAGTGAAAAGAATTCAATTTAAGACCCCAGAAGCTATTTTATCTGGTAGCCAGGCACCATTTAAATTCTTCACCACATTTTGCTATAGCACCC
>NW_022111305.1:6137640-6140207 GCF_000313985.2 Echinops telfairi
ATTTGTGGAACTGCACAGGAAATACGCCTCCAGAGAACTCCCACTATCTAAAATTGAGGGATGGGAGGAAAGTGGCTACGAAAATTGAGTTGTTTGGAGAGATGAATATAGAAGATCAAAGGCATAAATCTGACTTGAAGAGTTACAACTTTGGCAGTAGATCTCCCCTACGATGCAGGTTGGACCTGATCCAAAATTTCCAAAATTTTCTATGTTTTTGGTTTGCAATGTTTTTTTTGGTTTCTGCTTGTACATTTTAGGATGTGTATGTACAGAGGTGTTATATCATTGAAGGTCACCCTCTTAAAGTTGTCACATTCCTTTTTCAGTATATATACTTTTTTCAGTATATAAAGTTATATGTTGTCATGTTCAGTATATGAAACCCAGGATTGATGAACCCATAGGAACAGCAAGTAGAATAAGGATTTCAGGAGGAGAGGGGTACAGTGGTGGTGTGTGTGGGTAGTAATAGGGAGACAATGTCAAGGAGTCTAGGTAGAAAGAGAATGTTTGGAAACTGATTGTGGTAGCAATCGGACAATTTAACTAGAGAATGCTGTATGTACTAAATCCCAATGAATAATTAAAAAAAATAATTCAATTTAGTATTCTTAAAAACTTTTACTTACTTGTTTTTGTCTTACAAATGGTGACAATAGGGTAAGAATGTTGATCCCAGCTATTACATTGATTTATACCTTATGAATTAGAACTTAAATTCCAAAGTAATTGGTTGATGGAAGATTACAGTCTACAGTGTGAACTTTAACTCCATTTTGAAGTTCAGATGTTATTTGAAGGGTTTAGGTTATTTACGTAATTATGGCAAATCCTTACACCAGAAACGTGGCTAAGATTAAGCAAGTCTAAGTCAACTGAAGAGGGCCGTTGGCCCTCGAACAATGTGGCTGAAATCTTGGGAATGTACCTAGGTATTTATCTCAAGTGGTCAATCAGATGCCCAATCAAAGTAGGAATTGTCCTACTTTGTCCTGGGTTATCTTCTAGTAATGGTGGCTCTCCCTCAAGGAGTCAAGGTCATGAGTCATAACTGGCCCACCACATAGCCAGGTAATCAAAGCCCTAGAAGTAAGTGTGTAGCTTACTCTAACCTGCAATTATGTTTCTATCCTAATTGAGGCTTCGGTTTTCGTACTCCTACTTGCTAAATGCTTATCTGCCAGAAGTCATGATTTTGTGACTATTTTCTCTGTGTTCTGCTGTATATAATGTCACATTCCATCAGCCTCTTTTCTGTGTGCATGTTGATGAGTGACCTAATCTGGGATGATTGTATTTGTCCTGTTTAATGCTTAATAAAAAGGGTCCTATGGGCACATGTGATCTGGGATTTTTTTTCTCACTATCAAAATTATATGGTCTAAGATAGAATTACAATGTATAATATAGTAGAGATTAAGGTGATGAAAATACATACATTAGTATAAATGATAATGACATATAATACATATTTGTATATAATGTGCTAGGCCCAACTCTAAGAAATTTACATCAGTTATCTTACTAAATCTCAAAATTAATGATAGGTAGTCAGTCATTGGCATGATTGCCACTTTACAAGGGAAACCAGATAGAGTGAGTTTAGAATATGTTCTCAAAGTGAAAAAAATAATCAGTGTAGTACCAGTATTTGGACAAGATTGTCTTGGCAAAAAGAAATATCTAATTGCTATTCCAGAAGTAATAAATTTCCAGAATATGTATTCATAGTTAAAGTTAAATTTAATGAGCAACCCAAAGAAATTACCCTAAGGATGTAGCACACCCAGGATTTTGAGTTCTGTGACCAAAATGGGATAGCAATGACTTTGTCCAAATGCAAATGTTATTCCTTTTTAGGTTTCTACTAAATTGGAAGCATCTGAGTTTATACTTTAAAGATAACTATGACTCGATGTGAAACAATATAAGATCCATTCCATTTGCCATGCTGTGACCCCCATATCTCCTCGGACAGTTCAAAGAGCCAGTTTTTCACCTCTTTCTTCAGAAGACGTGCTACAGTCTCATGTTACCAGGACAATTTCTCTCTGAAACGATCAATAACATGTCACGAGGACTGCAAAGCTGTAAAGTGTGGTTTCTGTTGCAAACAATAATTTTTCAGTGAAATAAACTATTTTATTTAGTAGCATGAACTTTGTTGGGAAGAGAGTATCTTGCTACTGACCTCTCTGTGGATCTGAAAGTGATTGGTACCTCTCAGAACAGAAAGGTAAATCAAACTTAATAAAAATAAGTTCATCATAAAACAACTCCATTTCCCCTCAAATATTGAGTTTGAATTTCCAGACATTCTCAACCTCTGGGGAAGTCCTTGTTGGTGGTGAGATCTTCAACTCCTTGGGACCCATCTATGTAAAAAAGAAGGAAATCATGCCCATTTCAGTGCCAACTTACATTCTTTCCTATGATTTAACCCATTGCTTTAGTCTGGCTTCCTGAGGGTACTCCTCTTTTTAACTGAACCTCTACTTTGCCAACCAGAATGTCCTTCTCCAGGGATCAGTCTCTCCTAATAACCGTCCAGCATAAATGAGATG
>NW_022111305.1:6140585-6142443 GCF_000313985.2 Echinops telfairi
GGTCCACTTTTAAAGATTTTGTTTTCGTCATGTTGATGTATAATTCATACTGAAGTCTGTATTGTTTTATCTTCATCAATAAATTATTCAAGCCCTCTATTTTCCAGAAGGCAAGGCTGTGTCACCTCCATATGACAGGTTGTTAATGAGTATTCCTTCCGTATAATTCAGCTGCTCTAATTTTGCGCGTACTTTACAGACAGAATAAGAATTGTGAAAGGATACAATACTGATAACACACTTTCCTGATTTGAAAACACTCAGTAGACCCTTTCTCTAGTTGAATAGCTGCCTCTGTGTTTACCTTAGATTCATCCGACATCCCCAATGATATCCTCGACTCCATGTCCGCTTTTGCATCCTGCTTGAATGCCTGGCAGATGTTAGGTAGCGATAGATAAGTTTCTTAGCATTGCATAAGGGTCGACTAAAACATTGTGTAGTGGACAAACAAAAACTGCCTGGCAAAATTGGTTTCTAAATATTAATCATTAAAAATGCTTTCAAGAAGTTCTCTTGGACAAGGGAACAGCATTTATACAAAAGGAAAATCTGCAATTGATCTAACAGTTTTGATATAATTATCAAGCTCAATGATGAAGCTGCCTAGCAACACGTAGTTAACAGCCAAAGTACGGCTGATGGGAGATAAAGGTTACCATAGTTATACAAAAATAGCTATACGTGGCTATATGATTTGTGTGCATTGATGCTAAGATAGGTATTTTGTGTTCTACTGTTCCAAAGTACTTAAGAAATGGGAAATTTTTAGCAGTTTTACTTTTAGTGCCTTTAAACTAAAAGCATAAATAGATTCAGATGCACCTGTATGTTATTACACTTATTCAGTAGATAAGTCATTAATTATGTACAATACATATCCTCATGTACATTGAATGACATTGAAAAGTTGTACACATGGAACTAAAGTGAGATTAGGTACAACTTTTATGTGTTTTGAATACTCTTAATTTTAATTCACCACGTTATGCCCTGAGTCAATATTAATGCCTAGTATATAGAATAAATCAATATACTATAAACTGTACTATATACTATAAGCAGAAAATCCAACCAAATTTATTTATGCCAAACAATTCCAACTCATATTGACCCTATGGGAAAGACTAAAACTTTTCCCTGCCTTTGTGTGTGTGTGTGTGTGTGTGTGTGTGTGTGCACGCATGTGCGCTGTGGAGTCACAGGTGGATTTGAGTTGCCAATATTTTGGTTAGCAGTTGAGTACAAACCATATTAGTACCAGGGCTCAGGGAGTGAATAGCATGCTTAACAGAGTTTACTGGAAGAAGAAAAGAATTTCCAATACCATACTGGTCCAGCATGGGCTGCTTATATGATAGCATGAAGAAAGAAAGTCTGAACAACTTATATTTTTAGCGCTAGTATCACTCAGATATGAAACAATATCTTATTTCAGCCAGACTTTCAATACTTCTTTATGGACTGTAAAATGCAGAGATCAGTGGCATTTGATTCCAGCTCAGAGAGGAGTAACGTGAGGGAGAAAACAATATCAGCAACAACTTTACAAACAATGACTATACTTAAGTTTTTCCTACTTTCAGACTTGCCATTTGAAATCCATCCCTTTACCACAAACATGATCATTTGTATGAAGCATATGTGGCATTACGCTTTTCCCTACATGTTGTACCTGTTAGGTGCCTTCACGTGGATTTCAAATCGCAGCAACCTTATGTACACAAGCCTGGTGGGCCATCTCATGGTGGTTGTGTTTGGGCTCATTGTTGCAGCCATTGTGCTAATTCATCTCATTGAGGGTCTTCGTCCTTTTCGCTGCCTTTCTACTTCACCGCGCGTGATGTGTTTTCCAAGC
>NW_022111305.1:6143790-6144866 GCF_000313985.2 Echinops telfairi
AATTTTAAGATATTACATTAAAATAAATGATCAAATAATAAGATATTACATTTGACCTAACTATGTCTTCCATAATTGATATTGCAATGTTCTCTGTCTGATAAAAGGGCTATTTATATCCCTCCACTATCATCAGAGGGAATTCCCTGGAGGCTACATCCATGTGTGGACACTGCAAATGAATTTTGACCTTCCATTGTGATCCATAGCCTTCTACAAACCAGATCTTCACAGTTTACGGTCTAATACCATTGCCTCCTTTAGATTTGGATTATATAATTTAAAATTGTTGGATCACACAGGCTAGTGTGTTTCTTCCACGTGGACTTAGTTATTGTATCACTTAGATAACTGCTTGTTTAAAAACAAGTCTTTAAGACCCCAGGTGCTATTCTTTCTGAAAACTGTACACCATCTCATTTCTTTACCATCCTTTGCTATAGCACACCTATCTTTATGAGGTTTAGTATCAAGCAGGGCCGTGTTATAAGAATGAATTTTTCTTAGATTAGGGTTCAAATTGAGTGAAAGCCCAAAATCCATTCCTTCATCTACTGTGTGTGTGTGTGTTTATTTCACTGTAAAGATATTATTGACATTTTATGCTACAGAACATTGACAATTTCTCCCCTTGGGAATCACCTCTACTGCCATCAAGTTAATGCTGATTTATGGCAACTTTATAGAGCAGGGTAGAATTGTCCCTGTGAGTATTCTGAACCTCTAAATCTTCACAAGTATAGAAATCCTCACCCTTCCCTTATGGAGTTGGCTGGTTGTTTCAAACCGTTGATATTGCAATGATAGTTCTTGACTGCTGTTTCCATGAGCATTGATTTTGTATGCAAGCAAGGTTTGATAACTTAAGGGAGTACTTGAGTAGAGGCCCAATGTCCATCTGCTACCTTGATACTAAGTCTATAAATATATGTGCATAGATCTATTTCCCTATCATTATAGATTACATATGTACATGTCTGCATTTAGACCTCTATAAATGCCCTTTGCCTCCTAGTTCTTTCCTCTATTCCCTTTCTTCTTGTCCCTCTATCATGTTCGACCTTCATTCAGGTTTC
>NW_022111305.1:6145902-6147454 GCF_000313985.2 Echinops telfairi
TTGCTTAGTTAGCATAATTTCCTCCAGTTCTTCCCATGTGGCGATGTGCTTCATGTGTTCATCACTGCTTTTTAGAAATGCATAGTACCTCGTATGTATGTACCACAGGTTTTTAATCCATTCATCCGTTGATGGAAATTTGGATTGTTTCCAACTCCTTGCAATTTTGAACTGTGCCGCGATGAATATTGGAGCACCGATGTCTGGTCATGGTTTGTTTCTTGCCTCTTCTGGGTATATGCCCAGTAGGGGAATTCCTGGGTCATATAGCAACTCAATTTCCATCTGTTTTAGATATTGCCCAATCGATTTCCATAGTGGCTGTCCATACCTACAGGTCCACCAACAGTGGACAAGTGTTCCTATCTCCCCACCGCCTCTCCAACACTTGTTACTTTCTGAGTTTTTGAACTAGGCTATCTTGAGGGTGTTAGGTGGTATCTCATAGTTGTTTTAATTGGCATTTCGCTTATGGCTGCTGATCAGGAACATTTTCTCATATGTTTATTGGCCATTCAGATTTCTATCTTTGTGAAACTTCTTTTCAGGTCCTTTGCCCACCTACTCACTGGGAAATTAGATTGTTTTCTTTTTGGAAGCTAGCAGAGTATTGTAGATTTTAGTAATAAGGCCTTTGTCTGATGTGTCACTGTTAAAGATGTTTCCCCAGTCTGTGAGCTCTCTAATTACTCTCTGCCCTTCAACTAGCCCCACATGTGTTTATCGGCCAGGTTGGCACAATAAACCTTAACTATCTCATTCAGGTAGATACCCATTTTTTCTAGCACCACTTGTTCAAGACGGCATCTACTTCCCATTTGATATTTTGGGGTCCCTTATCAAAGATCAGTTCTCTCTATGATGATGATTTTATTTCTGGGTTTTCGGTTCTTTTCCATTGGTCTAAGTATGTGTCATTATACCAATCCCATGCAGTTTTGACCACTGTGGCTGTATAATATGTGCTAAAGTCATGTAAAGCAAGCCCTCCCTCCTTTCTGTCCTTGTTCTTGAGGAGTTCTCTGCTAATTCTGGGCTTCTTCCCTCTCCACATGAAGTTGGTAATCAGAATTTTTCCAATTGTTGGAGGAAAGATGCATTAGTGCCTTGGACAAAACTGACAGCTCTACTATATTGAGTCTTCCAATCCTTGAACATGGGATATGCTTCCATTTATTAAGGTCACTCTTGTTTTCTTATCATAGTGTTCCGTAGTTTTCCTCATACGAACCTTTTGTTTTTTAATCAGGTATATCCCTAGATATTTCAATTTGTGCTTGGCTATTGTGAAGGGTACTACCTTTTTGATCCCCTCTTCTGTGGTCTTGTCTGATATGTATAGCAGTTCATTAGACTTCTGTTTGTTGATCTTGTTTACTGCCACTCTGCCATATTCCTCTATTGCTTCCAGCAGTCTCTTTGTGGAGCTTTTGCGATTTTCCATATATAAAATCAAATCATCTGCAAATAATGATAGTTTCACCTCTTCCTTCCCCAGGTGAATACTTTTGATGTCTTTTCTTTGCCTTATGCTGTTAGCTAGGACCTCCAG
>NW_022111305.1:6147821-6148755 GCF_000313985.2 Echinops telfairi
GTTCTCCATTCTGGTGGGATCCTGGCCCGGTTTAGGTATCAGAGTTACACTAGCTTCATAGAAAGCATTCAGGAGTGGATTTATTCTTATGAATTCTACGAATGCTTCCTTATCAGAGATAATGTTAATACCCCCTTCACATTTAATGGAAAGCTTTGCGGGATAAGGATTCTTGGTTTGCAGTTGTTGTCCTTCAGCTTTGAGAACACATTGCTCCAGTTTCTTTTCTCCTGCACGGTCTCTGTGGGGAGGTCTGGGCCTATTCTTACCTGCTCACCTGTATATGTGACTGCTTTGACTCCCTAGCTGCTCTCATGATTCTCCTTTCCCTGGAAATTGGATAGCTTGATGACTATCAGCCTTCTTGTATTTGGGGGTGCTTTAATCTAATCGGTGTTCTTTCTGCTTCCTGAATGGTTATCCTGATATTGGAGAACATTTCTGGCAAGAATTCCCTTACTATTTTAATTGTAGACTTATCTCTATCATCCTGCTCATTGACCCAATGATTCAAATATTATTTTGTTTCTTGGAGACCCACATACTCCTCAGGATTTCTTCAGATTTTTTTTTTTTTTCTTCACTGTCTGCCTCATTTGGTGAATTCTGCCTGATTCTCTTTCAGATTGCTGATACCGTTCGCCATCTCTGCCCTTCGACTATCGATATCCTTCACCTCCTTATCTATTGCTGCTATGTGATTCCTTAACTCCTGGACTTCCCTGTGGTGTGAGGACTCTAGTGTTTCTCTTTTTGCCATTTGTTTTCAGGACTGATTCCCTCATTTCCTAAGCAGCACTAAACAATATGCTCAGGCATTTTTCCCCACTGGCAGTTCAAGGGCTGCTTCTTCTGTGTACACCATCATGTTTGGTCATCTTCAAAAGTAATTGACTTTTTTTTCCTAGATTTTTTTTTTTTTTTGCGGCAGCTG
>NW_022111305.1:6150053-6151200 GCF_000313985.2 Echinops telfairi
ATGTTCAGCAGCTACTCTTGAAATTTCCAAGGTCTGAAAATAAGTTGTTGCTATTCAGAAGGCGTTCAGTTTCTAACCCCTCAAGTGTGTTCAACCTTTGCCTTCTTTGTAGTTTGTTCTTAGTGTGGAACCTGCTGATACCTTTTCACACTGGAGGGATTTGCTTGCCTTTCAAACATCAGTGACATAGCTGCCAATGTCACAGCAACACACAAACCACCACTGAACAACAATTGGACAAACATGTGGCTTCCCACACATATTCCCTTCGGTTTTCTCCCATATTTCTCTCTTCCGCCATCTCCATGCTATTAGCTTTGAGTAATTTTCAATCTCATAAAAGCTCCACATGGAACTTAAGGAAATGTTCCCTGGCCCTACACCACCTTCCTAAATCTTTATAGGTCAGCCCGTGACTGTGACCACGGTGAAACACCAAATGTATCCTATTCTAGTAGCTCGTCTTCCAGAACAATGCCCCATAGCATTCTGCTATGACATACAGATTTTTCTTGGCTAATTTTCAGAAGTAGATTCCCAGAACTTTCTTCCAATTATGTTTTTATATGAACTCTCCACCACAATCTGTGTACCATTGGTGATTCTTTTAGTGTTTGAAATATTTTTGGCTTCAGTATCATATCAACATGAAAGTCTACACACACAATAGATGGGTGGTGCAGCTAGCTCTTTACCATTATTTAGATTGTTTATGGTTCAACCAGGCTAGAGATATTCATGCCTCTACAGGAAGGGGCAAAAATTATAAGAAAACTCTGAAACACTAAATAAATGAAGTATTAACATAAATTTTATAAACACGAAGATTAAAGGATGCATTTGTTTAAAGTTAAAAAAAAACACTAAGCCGTATCTCTGTTGTAGTCTTCAAAATTCAAACAAAACCTGAACACATACATTACCTCTGAGCTTTTTATTTGTTTCATAACAATGACTAATGATGGGCTTTTCTTTTCCACGGGTAGTCAAATCAGTCGAAGGTAAGAACGTACTTTGATAGGCGGCTTTGATGCCAATGGACAGTACAGCCTTTAGTAAAAGATGTCTATTGGAAAAGAATTGTGTTAGGCAAACTGCTTTAATAAATTGTCGTGGAAACTAAGTGGGTTTATTGTGACTATTATAT
>NW_022111305.1:6152631-6154174 GCF_000313985.2 Echinops telfairi
TTGTACCCTCCAGTCACGTTGGTTACTTTCTGTGAGTTGTGCAACCCTCCTCACGCTGCTTTTCTGAGTTGTGTCTCCTCTATTAGCAGTCAGGATTTCCTACACTTTCTATCTCATCTTTCTAATTGCTTGACAATTTGATGCCATATAGATACACTTAACATGAGTTGAGAAAAATCTGTCCTCCAAGATGTACCTATGGATTGGAAAATGAAATTAAAAAATAACTACAGTGCCTTTATGAATGAAAGTTATTGGAAGTTTTGCCCTATCACCATCCCCTAGTGTCAATGAAAATACTCCTCAAGTACTTCATAGTTTAATCTGCACACATTAACAATTCATGGAATGCAGCAAAAAGCCCTACAATGTTATCTTAAGAATATGCAGTAAATGGGTAAACATATGCAAACTTCAGACACTTAAAAGAATATTTTAAATTATGTCTATTTCTAGTATCAAGATTTAAAACATTAATTTAATGCATGATTTATTAAAGTACATGATATGATCTAGTAAAATATCAGGTTAAAATATTTTTCATCATTGAACCTTAAAATTCTCTTTTATACCTATTTGTAGAATCATAAATTCAATAAATAATCTCAATAATTTACTTTAAAAATAAATTTACCATGTACTTTTTATAGTTAAGGGTTTGTGTCAACTTTGCTGGGCTAGGACTTTCAGGTGTTTGGTAGTGAAGCCATACTAGTACCACATGATGAGATTGAACACACTGTAATCTTTAGGAATGTGGATAGCTTCCAGTGGATGCTGTTGAAAATCTTGCTGCCTTTTTGCTGGGTCTGGATGCTGTACCTGACATATTGTCTGATCTCCAGTTCTTTGAACTTGAGCCAGTGACCTGCTGATCCTGAAGTTTGCCAACACTCTGCCTTTTGACATGCCACCCTCGGGTTCAGTCACCTTTCTCCAGAAGCCTGACGTCTGACATGCCAGTCTTGTGGCGTCAAACCCTGCAGGTACAGGAGTGATGAAACATCGTGCCATCTGACCTATGGACTTGGAACTTGCCATCACTATGTGTGACTATTTTCTTGAAACAAACTATAAGCTTTACTTGTTTTGTGTCACTGGAGAACTTTGTATAAGACACCATTCATCAAATAAACTCTGATGATTTCATGTGATATTTGCTCAAACCCGACAAGTGTGATGTCTTACTTGTATTCACCTCCATCTATAAAAATTTAAAATTGGAAAGCATCATTGTTTTTCTCAGGTGCTTAGGTGTTTTTCTTAGGTCACAATGAGCCCACATCCAACAGAATGAAGTACTGTCCGGTCCATCACCATCCTCACCATCCTCACAATTGTTCTTTATGTTTGAGCTCATTGTTGCAGCCCCGGTGTCAATCCATCACCTGGAGAGTCTTCCTCTTTGCTACTGCCCCGCTACTTTGCCAAGAGTGACTTCCTTCTCCAGGGACTGGTCTCGGTGATAACATGTCTAAAGTATGTGAGATGAAGTCTCACCACTGCTGCTTCTAAAGAGAAAGCGCCCCTTTCTACGACTGTA
>NW_022111305.1:6155981-6159877 GCF_000313985.2 Echinops telfairi
CCACAAGGTGCTCATTGATCAATCTTGTTCACTTTACATTCCTGAATATTGCCCTGATGCCTGGAAAAGAGAAGAGGTGGCCCAAAGACTTCACTAAGAGGTGATGGGAGCTGAGTAAAGGAAACTTTGACACATACCAATTAATAAATAATAATTAAGTGAAAACAATACATTTTGATTGTCTTCACTTAGACTGAGAGAACACATCTTATTGTGCTTTTATTGGCTTTTGCAAGATAGCTTATCATAGACAGAGATTATTATAAAACAAGTATATCAAAACAAAAATCCCCCAAAACCAAGCACTGTCATTGAATCTATTCCCACTCATAGTGATCCTTTAAGCCTTATGAGAGTATACATATTTATGGGAAGTGAAAGTCTCACTTTTCTCTCACAGAGTGACTGGTGGCTTTTCATCACCTATATTGAGGTTAAAGTAGCACACTAATTAACCCAAAGCAGCAACAGGGTTAAAGAAAAATTACACTCTGTATACAAGCCAAAGAGCCTTGCTGGTGTAGGGGTTATGCATTAGGCTACAATCGCCATGGTCAGCAGTGAGAAACCAGCTGCTCGGGAGAACTCTTGAGGAGAAATACTGGACGTTCAACTCCCATAAAGGGTCAGTGTCTTGCAAACCCACAGGACGTCACTATGAGCCAGCATTGACTCAGTGGCAGAGCGTTTGGTCCATGGAAACCAAGAACACAATTTTATTTTGTCCTGTTAGCTATGCCCATGAGATCACGTGCACTGCTTTGAGAGTGTGTAGTGTTTTCTGTTGCTTGTAAGAGCTACAACATTTTGATTGCTTCTCTCAAGAGAAGACAGTTTTGTTTCTTCTGCCACTAATTTTTCTGAAGTTTTCCATCTTGGGAGAAAGATGAGACTTTCTACTTCAGTAAAGTGCTACAGTCTCAGAAACCTACAGTGGCAGTTCTGCTCTGTCTTGTGGAGTCCCTGCTAGTCAGAATTGATTCAACAGCAGGGAGGCAATTCAAGAGAAGATTGAAAGAGCTTGACGTTTTGTTGCACACATGACTTTAGTGTGCGAGAAGCCCCAGCTTTTTGCTACTATTATGATCCTCTCTTCTCCTCAAATATTAGAAGAATAAAAGACAAACACATACCATAAGGATAACCAATCATATCTATCTGAGTATTCATCCACCTATTTAATAAAATAATACTGCTTGATGAGATTGAACTATGGAATGATATGATATCTGTATTAGCTCCCAATAAAAAATGGTGTTAGAAAAGAGAAAGTAAAAGTAAGTCCTGATGGATGAATCTTGAAAATATTATGCTAAGTGACATAAAAGAGAGAGAAAGGTAAATATGTGTGATACTACTTATATAAAATATCTAGGCTAGCTATGTGCATAGAAGAGACCAAAGATCATTAGTGGTTATCGGGCACAGTGGGAAAATGGGAAAGGGGGATTCACTGCTTAGGTCTCTTTTCTTCAGTCAGAATCAACTCCATGGCAGGGGTTTGGGGTTCTATTAAAGGTGAAATATGACAGACATAAAAAAATTCATTGAAAAATGCCATTATACTTCACTTCCATTTTTTCATAATTTTTTTGTTTTAATTTAGTTTTACTCGTTCATTTTAGCATTGTAAGTCGACATCCAGATAAGTCAGAATCCATGACAACATATTGTATTAGGATGGAAGACTCTGTTTTGCTTACAAAGTCAACAACATATTCAAATGCAGTAGCGCCATAACTGAGAAAAATTACCCTATTCCAATGAGTCATGGCAATTAAAGCAATTCAAATTGTTTTAGTTACATTTACTTATTTCTTTAAATTCTTTTTTAACAGTTTTATTGGGATATAATTTATGAGCTATACAATTCAGTGATTTAAGTTTATTAAAGAGTTATGCAATCATTATTATAAAAAAAAGGTCAAAAGGATGTGTACCCACTGATTCATTCGTTCACACCATAGCAAGAATCATGCCTTCTAATAGTGCCAACCAATATGCACATTGCTTAGTTATTTACCTGCATCGGATGACTAGGAAAAGACTGTTATAACGTGGGTTGCAGGGACAGTGAATTGTTTATTGTGACATTTCTAGTCAACGTTTTTAACTCCCACCAAGTGAAATCTCCCTGCCTGGGTCTGGTAAGAACTTGGGGGTAGATACCGATTAGACTCCCCTGTGAGCACTAGTGAACACAATTCCCTGGAGATACAGGAAGCTGCATAAATAATCCCTCTTCGAAACAGGAGGAGGGACTTCATTACCAGCAAGGCGCAGCAGTGGAACAAGTCCTCTAGACCTTGTGCAGTGAACTTCCCGATGGAACTGAGAAGTAGACTTCCCAACTCACAGCACCAGTGAAGCTGCGTGCTTCTGCACAGGAGGCTGGCTTTGGAGGGAGGTGTTTGGGGGTACTCAATTAGGGAGGGAGGCATTTGGGGGCACTCAATTAGAGGAGCTGGCCTTACTGAGCCAAGGAAATGGAACTGAAGGTCTTTGGGCTTATTGAAGTGGGGTGCCTTTGGGCACTTAATTCAGGCAGCTGAGTTTGCTAACCCATAGAGCTTGAGCTGAACGCCTTCAGGTTGAGGTTTACAGTGCTGCAGTACGCCCTTTGGCATATTTATTAGCATACCTGAAAGAATTTGTAACGTGCCCTGATAGACAACTATCCTGAGCATCTCTTACTGGTATTACAAATTGTTAATTTCTTTATTAAAGCATTTCATTATGTACTTTTTCTGTGAGTTCTGTGTAGCCATTTAATGGAAATAAGACCGAGAAGAACATTAAGACAACCCTCTAATTACTTGTGATATAAAATGGTTGATTGATAAAATACATTTGAGTATCTAATCTTTAGGAATTATATATATACATACATATATAGATATATATATATACTGACATAAACTTGAATTACAAATACAAAAATATTTGGTAGAATTATGGAAGAGTAGAGAATCTTCCACAGAGGAAAATGAGGTTGTAGAAAAATCAAAACAATATTGAAATAATGTTAGTTTTGTGCCAAGTACTTTACATAATCTGCATCACATGATTCTCACAAAAATTTCACCACGTAGCAATTTTCAACTCTATATTTCTCAGCAGGGAATAAGGTCCTAACAGCGTAATACAACACTCTTGTTGACTCCAAAGCCCACCCTTATGATGCCTTGGGACAGACTCTAGAACCTTCGCTGCTCAGCAGAGGTTCTCACTGGGGAACGTGAAGGGCAGACGATAAGCATCAGGCAGAGGAGAGCGAAAGTCTTGACGTGCAACACGAAGCTTGTCTATAGGACAAAGGACATCAAAACCTCTCGTTCAAATTTGTGCAACACGAAGCTTGTCTATAGGACAAAGGACATCAAAACCTCTCGTTCAAATTTGTAAGGGGAACGAGATGGCTTCTTCAGACCTTTAGTACTTTGATTCTTAATCAGCTTAAGTGTGGGTTATATGGACACGATAGCTCTCTGAAATTATATTTACCTGTATCCTCCAATTTCAACCTGTGGTAGAATGGGTTATACACTGGACTGCTAACGCCCAAGTCAACAGTTTGTAAACCACCAGCCGCTCTATTGGAGAAAGATGGGGCTTTCTCTACCTGTAAACACGTACAACCTCAGAAACACAAAGGTGCAGTTCTATTGCTTCCTATAGGGTTGCTATTCGTAGGAATAAACTAAATGAAGGTAGCTTGGTTTGGGTTTACTTTCCCACCTCTAACTTGTGTAAATGGGTGTTTGTGTGTGCCTCTCTTCAATAAAATTAACAAACATACTTTTGTGTCTATTATAAACTTATGAAAATATAACCCAGGCCTAGCCTGTACGCAGAAATTCAGGGAAGGCTCATTCAGTATGTCATTTAATTTTTGA
>NW_022111305.1:6160353-6161696 GCF_000313985.2 Echinops telfairi
GAAAAACTGGAACAAATTTAAATGGATCATAAGGAAGATCAAATGATCGGATTCTAAATATTAACCTAACTGTACCTGCAACAATCCATTCTCCAATGCGTTCTCTGTGCTAGCAAGGCCAGTCACCTCTCGGGTCCGTCATCAGAAGAGATTCACCAAAATAAACGGAAATAGCTTTAAAATGGGTATACAAGAAATCAAGTGATATTACATTGTTACGTAGCTAAGTCTGCCGTATACCGTTTTCTAAATGGTTGCTGTCTGATACCGTGGCTATCACATCCCTCAATGGGAGGAGATTCACTGGAGAGGAAATCCACGTGTGGACTCAGCAAATGGGATCGGGCTCCCGTTTTCATCCCTAGCCTTCTGCAAAGCATGTGTATCTCTGATCCCATCCCCATCTTTAGCTTTGGATCATATTACTTACAATCCTTGTGTAACATAGACTGGTGTGATTCCTCCATGTGGAAGCCTCACTTAAATGGCTGCTTGTTTGAAAACAAGTCGTTTAGACTGCAGATGCGATGCTTTCCGACAGCTGAGCACCATCTAGGTTTTTCGCCACACTGCTGTAGCACCCATATCTTCACTGATCTCTTCATGAGGTTTAACATCAAGCAGAGCTATATCAGAAGACCTATTTGTTCTTAGATTAGGGCTAGAATTAGGTGCAAGCTCAAAATCCATTCCTTCAACTATTGTTTACATATGTCTCTGGTTCGCCTTAGAGACGTCATTGTCATTTTATGTTACAGAACATTATCAATCATTCCTCTGGCACATCACTTCCACTGCAATTGAGTAAATGCTGACCTACAGACTCTATAGGGCAGGGTAGAACTATCCCTCGGAGTCTTCAAGCCTGAAAATCTTTATAGGAGTAGAAATCCTCCTCCTTTCCTGTGGGGCTGCCTGGGTAGCAAGCAACCCAGCACGTAACCACTACACCACGAGAGCTCCCTGTAACTAGGGCATAACTAGACAGAAATGTGTACAACATGGCATAAAGTTGGAGAGTGCGTTCACAAATGGACACATGGGTTGGGCGAGCAGCCAGAGGCTCACTGGGAAGATCTGGAACTAGCCAGCTGTTTTTGTTAGAGGTATAATTTGTGAGTACAATAAACAACATTGGCTAAAAATGTACAAAGTAAGTTTTATAAGGAGCAAGTGTTAAAATCTCACATCTTATATCTAAATACTTTATTAAAAGAATTTTTAAAAAGCCCTCGGATTGGGAAAAGATACTTAGTAATGGCATAACACACAAAGCACTAATTACCAATGTCTACAGAATCTTCTAAGCTGATAACAAAAGAACTAGTAGCCTTCTGAGAAGG
>NW_022111305.1:6164689-6177352 GCF_000313985.2 Echinops telfairi
AAAGGGAATATAGAAGGGTGGGGTTGATAAGAGGGAGATAATGTGAAAATATCCAGGGAGGAATAATATGTTGCAGAAAACATGTATGATTGTGGAAGAGCTTGTACAATTATATTTGACACAATTGAACTCTGGAATGATCTGACATATGTATTGGCTCCCAAGGTACAACAAATTTTTTAAAGGCATAGATTCAATAATGGGTTTGGGGCTCACACTAAATTCTGGCTCCAATTTAAGAAAAATCAGTTCTTTCATTATGACCCTGCTTCACACACACCTTGCTGAAAGGACCACTGACGATAAGGGTGCTACAGCAAAGTGTGGTGAAGAAAGCCTGTAGTACCCTACTATCAAGCACATCAGTGTCTGCAGTCTTAAAGGCTTGTATTCAAACAAGCAGCCCTCTCAGTGAGTAGTCAACCAAGTCCACATGGAAGAAACACACCAGCTTGTGTGATCCAAAGATGACAACTACAAAATATGAATATGGTGAGGGGAAAAGCATCAAAGCAAAACTGATGAACACCCTATTTGTATATGGCTGTGGAGAACGGAGGGAGCCCAAACCCATCTGCAGAGTATCAGTCAACCCCAGCCATTAGCAGATCCACTCCATTCACCGGCAAGAGTCTTCAGCAGCCTTAAGATCAGGCAGAGACCATTGTAATCTTGATTATGCTGATCGAACTCGACACTTGGCCAGTTGACCTCCCTCTAAATGCAATCTGGATTTGTTCTTGGTGCAAGTATCTCTTACTGGCTTCATGAGAGAAGTTCCTTCCCTGGCTTTTTGAATGTTATTGGGGTCTTTCCCTTCTTACACATAATTTGGGTTTTTGTCTGTACACTATTTTTTTTTAACCTTACCACCTTAGCGCAATTTTGTTTTCTGTTTGGTCCCCCAACTGTGAAGCCCAGGAGGAGTGGATGCATAATGATAGGAGGGGATGTGGGATCTCAGGGGTGGGGGAGGGGAGGGAGGGCCATTGGGGGAGTGAACGGTGACAACGGGAGTGGGAAGGGAGTACTAGAATGGTTTGTGATTGCACAACTCACCTTAAAGGCTGTTTAGCCATGGGGGAGGCAGGGGTGGGAATGCTCTAAAATTGATGTGGGGATGAGTATACAATTCCCCTTGATATGATTAAATGATTAGACTATTGATTTACATGATATGTAAATAACTTGACAATAAAACTGTTGAAAAAATCTTACACCTTAGTATTATATTAGTCACAATCAAACTTTTTCATAACTACAAGAAATTCTAGGGAAGCGGGGATAGAAAGGGGGGACCAGTTACAAGAATCTACATATAACCTCCTCCCTGGGGGATGGGCAACAGAAAAGAGGGGGAAGGGAGACGCCGGGCAGTGTAAGATATGATAAAATAATAATTTATAAATTATCAAGGGTTCATGAGGGAGGGTGAGTGTGGAAGGACATGGAGGGGGCAAGAAAAAATGAGGAGCTGACTCCATGATCCCAAGCGGAAAGTGAGAGTGTTGAGAATGATGAGGGCAATGAATGTATAAGTGTGCTTTACACAATTGATGCATGTGTGGATTGTGATGAGTTGTATGAGCCCCAATAAAATGATTTTAAAAAGAAAGAAATTTTTATGATTAGATTACTTAAAGAGGTCTTGCCATGAGAAAAGTTTTTTGAATTGGTTGCTTTTCTACATTTTGTGAAATGCATTTTTATTAAACTAGTTCTTTAACAACAAAATTGACATTTTGCAATGTGTGTAGAGGCACTATTATAATGTGGCATAGGTACATTCCCAGGGATAGAACTTACTAGCTTGTTGGAGATGTATATTAAATTTTAAAAATAATTAAGTGAGAACACAATTCTTAAACTGACTCAAGATCTTGTAGTTGCCTCTGGTTAAGTACTGTTTGTAAGAGAAATAAGGAATGTTATTAAGACTTAACTGTCCTGAATATTTATTCTCTATAAGGGAGTGGTCTCATGTTCATCACCAACCTATAGTCTTTGCATCAACTGGGAACTTGTTCGATGACAGTTCTTGGACCTAACACCATACCTAAAGACTCAAAATTCCTGGAATGAGACCCAGCACTATCTTTCTTGTTTGCTGTTATATTTCTGAACTTAAATAAATTCCTTTCACAAATTTAGTATTTAATAATATTGTTGAGAGTTTGCATGAAATAATTATTATCACTGCTCATCTATTATATATTTTTGAAGCTATTTGCAAGGTGAACTTTCTTTCTTGAAATAAACTTTCAAAGTCATCAAATTTCCACTTTTGATTTCAAAGCCAGATCAGTTATCTGTCTTTCTTTTTACTTCATGTGCTAGATATTGTTTTGCCTTTGTTTCTGGGCAAACGTATCAGTTCTTAGTGGATCCTAACATCGTAGTAAAGCAGAACAAAATAGTGATTTAAGGAGACAAGATTGGAAGTCAGATCCTAGGCAAATCCATTAAAGTTTTCATCTTTATATTGTTTCAGCTTCACTGTACTTTAAAAAAAAACTGCATGCTGCTTATTTTTAAAAACTGTTTCATGACTAAATGAGGTTATATATTAACTATGATAAGAGGTCTGATGTTCGGTTTGATCAAGTCATGGCGCTATATAATTTCTCAGATTATTTTCTCAGCATATAGATTGAATGGGTATGGTGGCAGGGTACAGCCCTGATGTACACCTTTCTTGATTTTAAACTAGGCAGCATCTCTTGTTCTGTTCAAACAACTGTAAAGTTTATGCAGGAGCACAATGAAGTTTTCTTTCCTGTTCTTCTCAATGTTATCCATCGCTAGTTATGATCCACATGAGCAAATGCTTTTGAATAATCAGTAAAAGACAAGGAAGCCTTTTCCCCGGTTTTCCCTCCTTTAAGCCAAGGTTCTTCTGACTTCAGTAGTGACATGCCTTCTCCTATGTCCCTGTTCCAATCTGGCTTGAATTTCTAGCAGCTCTCTGTTAACTTACTACTGCAACTGTTGAATGATCTTCAGCAACATTTTATTTGCATGTAATATTGTTCAATTATTTCTGAATTCTGGGAGCTCATTGTACTCTTTCTTTCGAAAGGGTGCAGATATGAATCTCTTCCAGTTGGCTGGTCGGGAAGCTGTATGTTAAAGCTTACATTCTGAGCCCCTCAGTGTCCAGAAGGCTATCGGTATCAATGACAGGCCAAACTCCATGTGCAGAGTCCCCTCATAGATTGGGCTTGCTTTGAACTCTTTCTAATTATTAACCAAGGGTGTAGAGACTCTCACCTTCAGCCAGAGTGCCCTGGAAATTAGATCCTACCCCTCTCCAGCCAGCCCAAGGAGGGGCAGTCTCTCTCTTAGAGCATGCTCCTGTCCTCGATGGAAGTCACCTCACTGATGACAGTGTACAGGAGGTGTTACTTAGACATATCATACCCTACCAGTCTCACCCTAACTGTGTTGGTCGTAAGGCCCTGAACCAATCTTGTTAACCCTTCTACCTAACAATGTCTGTGTACCAGTCATGGCCCCATTCCTACTTCTGTAGTCCCACCGGTACCCGTGCTGTGTTGGGCTACCACCAATCGTGTGTTTATGACCGTTTTCTTTGCCCTCCCACTTCCTTTGGAAAGCGTGGTACTCAACAAGCCCTTGGATACCATTTTGATCTCGTTCTACATATCAGTACATGTTCACAGCTTCTCTTCTCATTTTGAGATGTGTCCTACCAGAAAATGAAGGTCCACACTCCTTTGGCTCTCATTTGGATGATGTGTCTGTGTCTGTGTGTTGTCTATTTCAAGGCTTAATAAAAGTTCTCCTTAAATTATATTGGAGGTTAGCCCTCTTCTGTGACCTAAAAGACTGTCTGACACATTTCTCAGCATTGGTGAGTGTAGTGCTTCATCCTTGTGTTAAAATATGTGATTGTTATTACTTAATTTCTGGAACCTTTCTTTTTGCTAATGTCCTGAGCAGCTTGGACTGGTCAACTCCATTTTAACTATTGTCATTGTCCTTCTGGAAGCTCCTAATTGTCACAAATGCTTAGTTGTTATCCAAAGGGCTGAAGGTCTGTGTGCAGCCAGAGACGCGTCAGAAGAAAGGCTACTGTACTCAAAGACTCACTGAGACCATCATGGAACTCCATTCTACTCAGACACGCGGGTCTCACTATAAGCTAGAACCAATCCAAAGGCAGTTGGGTTTTTTTTAATCACTTGTGGTAATAATTTGTAGAGGAATTGATACCAGATTAGTCCTGGGGAGGTAGAGATTAAAGATGTCCCAAATGTCTTACTTTCCCAAGATGTTAACCAAGACTTCTTTCACTTAATATATCCCCTCATGTCTCAAAAATCCGAAATGCGCTGCTACATTTCAAAACTCAGTCAGAAAGTGAAGGTCACAAAAAGTAGACTGATTGAAGTATCCTTTTTGTCTTTCAGCAGATCGATACTCTGAAGGAAACATAGGGTGGTGTTTGAGTCACAAGCTCTAGTAAAGTGGAGACTCAAAGTACAACCCACCTGAACTAGTTAAGGTTTATTGAGCCAACTTAGCTGATAAACACATGTGGGATGAATTAAAGGGCGAAGAGATAAGTGGCTCAGTGAGCCTAGCTTTTCTAGTTCTCGGGTCTCTTGCTTTGTGATGGCCGGGCCAGGGTGTAGCTGCCTTAGCCAGTTCCCTGCTTTAGCTGGCAAGGCTGACTTCCTGAAAGACATCCCCGAGGAGAAACCACATGGACCTACCCTGATGCAGCCCTGGGTGCTGGAGCAGCCATGTGGAGAACCCTGCCAGCGCTGAGATGCTTATATGTTCACTGACTCGACTTTCCTCCTGCAGTCAGCATCATTGCTTGTCTTTCGTGAGATAGAGGAGGACTTTGTAGATCGGTGTTGGACATATGGGCTAATGTTTGACTTATGGGCTTGGACAGCACTGGGTTGGGATGATTTCTTAACGTACACTTATCCTTTATAGAAAACACTCTCTTATATACATATATGAATTTCTGTGGATTTGTTTCCCTAGTTTACCCTGACTAACTCATCACCTTAATCTTATCACTTAACAGACAACCACCAAAAATGGGATTGTAACCATAGACCTAAACATCCAAGCTCGATGTCACCAAATTGATTCTGACTTATAAGGACCCTATAAGACAGAGTAAAACTGTCCCTTTGGGTTTCCAAGGCTTTAAATCTTACGGAAGCAAACAGTTTCATCTTTTTCCCGAGGAATGGCTAGTGGGTTTGAACTGCCAACTTTGTGGTTAGTGGCCTAGTGCATAGCCCTCTATGCCACCAGGGGTGCTGACCAGACTAGGATTTACAGTACACCACAAAAGAGAGTATATCTATAGGAGTCATAATAAGTAATTAACTATATCTCATTTCCCATCTGCAAGTGATTGGAATCTCCAACTCCTTGTTTACTCTGATTTCTGCCTTAGCATGCCTTTGCACGCAAGCCATGTTCCCTCTGTGAGTCTGTGTGCTTTCCTTATACAGATATCCATCATATTGGATTACAATCCCTGCTGCCTACTCAACAATCTCATCATAACTTGATTGCATATGAAATGATCTTATTTACAAATAAGATCACATTCCCTAGAACCAGGGATTAATACTTCAATATAGAGGGGGCACTATTCAACCCATAGCAGACAGACAGGACTTTAACCTGAAATCTTCTCAGGGTATGAGGTAAAATAGTTTCTCTGTATGTTTCTGATACACTCAGGAAAGAAAGTAAAAACAATACAAATTAAGTTGAATGTCTAAATCGTGTTGATTTAAAAGATATCAACCCCCCCCCCCACCTCACACGCAGGGTTTATCACTGTGCCTTGTCTTGCCCTTCCCTTTTTCTTTCGTTTCATCTCAGCAGGAATAGTCATTTCCTATTTGAAAACTCATGACTAGTTTTATATGAGCTGTTCAAACAAACCATGGTGTGCCCTGGTATATGAATCGATTTGCTGTTCTCATGGTTTGAAATATCCTTCTCATTCTTCTTCACCTCATAGCTAACCAATGCTGTACCTTTTCAATTATAGTCTCCTCTCATCCTGGACTAAGTAAATTATTTCTATTATTTTGTACTTTGATAGGTCTGTACATTTAGGTACAGGATTTAGAGTAAGTACTCAGTAAATGTCAGCAAAATAAGAATGAATAAGTAACTTTATAAATATTTTTTTGTAAAATATATGTTCTAGGTTTGTAATCTATATCGATTATTTTTCACATTCTAATATTATTGTTTTTGTAATAAGGACAAGGCCTTAATTCTCAGCTCTGATGGCAAAACTTTCTGACTCAAATTTTCTTCTTTGATACTTCATACTTTCTGCTGAATCCAATGATCTATTCTCAAGTATCAAATACGAGTATGCCACTGTTCTGCTCAAAATCCTTCAGTGGCTCTTTATAAGCAAGGAGGTACAACTTCATCTCACATACTTTGCACACATTAATAGGAGGGCCCAATCCCTGGAGATAGACATCATGCACGATAAAGTAGAGGGTAAACAAACAACAAACAAATAAACAAAAAAAGGAAGACCCAAATGAAATGGAAGGCATAAAGATCAATAACCTAGGCATTGATTAATTGAAGTCAATCGGTGTAGGTCACTTTGAATTGGATGATCATCTAATTTACTATACTATGAATGACTTATTCTAGAGGAGTGGTGTCATATTCATCACCAAGGAGCATTTCAAAATCTATGTTTAATTACAATGCTGTCTGTGATAGAACAAGATCTAAGATATAAGACTATCCAGCTGAATACAACGGGTATACAAATGTATGCACCCATATTAAAGCAGCATGGTGTCAATCCATCTAATCAAAGGTCTCCCTCTCTTTCGCTAACATTCTACTTTACCAAGCCCTTTTCCTCAGACTGATCTCTCCAGATAACAGGTCCAAATACTCTTCCCACAAATGTAATCAGTTTGATTATATCCATCATTGATGCTATTGGAAAAAAGTTATTGGCAGTGAGGAATTCCTTGATCTTACATAATGCTATCATATTATCATTTCTATCATGAAGACCATGTTTGAGTAGTAGTTATACTCACAAGATTTCCTTCCAAACATATAGATACTATTCTATCATTTATAACTTTGAACTTCAAGATAGATCTTGAAATGTACTTCTGACAATGAATGCCAAGCCATTTCCCTTGAACTTTTCATGCCTAGCATAGTAAACATTATGATTCTCTGATTAAAAATACCAGTCCATTTCAGCTCACTCATGCCTAGAATATCTATCTCGATGCAGTCTTTCATTTTTGATAACTTTTAATTTTCCTAGGTTCATGCTTTGTGCATTCCAAGTTCTACACATCAGTAGATGTTCACAGCTTCTCTTCTCATTTTGAGATGTGTCCTACCAGAAAATGAAGGTCCACAATCCTTCACTCTACCCATGTCATTCTTTGGACATATCCTTAGTGCCGTCCAACCTGAGGCGCTCATGTTCGGGCACTGTATCGGTCAGTCTTCAGCTGCTATTTTTGAGGTTTTCAGTACAATGTTTTGATGCTAGTCATAATTTTTTTCAGAGGATAATTCCTCAGAAGTGAACAGCTTATTTCCTCCTTCATAGTCTGGAAGCTCTGCCTACACGTTAACCTTGGATGATCCGACTGGTATTTGAAATACCAGTGACGTAGCTTCTGGCATCATAGCAACATATAAGACAAACTGACAAACCGACAGACAAATAATGGAGAAAAGGACATTAAAGGAAGGATATCAATCTTGAATTCAGATGGATCTTGGCTGAAAAGAGGGGATTACCAGAGAGATGTTTACTTTTGATTTATTGACTATGAAAAGGCATTTGCATGGATCATGACAAACCATGAATAAACTTAAGAAAATTTGCAGTTCAAGAACAAGTCATTGTGCTTATGTGGAACCTGTACACAGATCAAGAGGCAATTGGTCAAATAGAACAAAATAATATTTCATGGATTAAAATAACAAAAAACTGTGCATCAGGATTGCATCTTTCCACCAGGATTGTATCTTTTCACCATGTTTTTCAATCTGTATGCTGAGCAAATAATTGAAGAAACTGGACTATATAAAGAAGATTGTGGAACCAGGATTGGAGGAAGGCTTATTAAAAATCTACCATATGCAGATTATATTAGCATGCTTGTTGAAAGTGAGACAGACTTGCTGGTGGTTTTTTTTAAAACTACATTCTTCAGTTTGTATTATACTTCAATGTAAATAATACAACAATCCTCAAAACTTTTCTAATGGACAACATCATGATAAGCAGAGACAAGATTTAAGTTTCAAAGATTTCATTTTACTTGGTTCCATGATTAGTGCTCATAGAAGCTGCAGCCCAGAAGTCTCAGGGTGCATTACATGTGGCAAATCTCCTGCACAAAACCTCTTTAAAGTATTCAAGAAGAAAGATGGCACTGTGCGGGCTAAGCTGTGCCTGACTCAGCCATGAAGTTTTCAGTCCTACTGTATGCACATGGAAGCTGGCCAATGAGTAATGACAGCCATCGAAGAATTGATGCTTTGGAACTTTGGTGTTGGTGAGAAGATTGAAAATACCATGAAGTTCCTAAAGAATCTCTTTTGGGGGAAGTACAACCAGAATGCTCCTTGGGATGAGGACTGTGAGACTGTCTCACTTACTTTGAACATGTTGTCAGGAGACACAACGTTAGAATAAGACATCACAGTTGGTCCAAAGGAACACAAAGGAAAAGGACTGGCACAGTGGGTGCAACAATGGACTCAAACAGAGCAACGCTTATAAGGATGGAGCAATATGGAGCAGGACTGGGCGGGGTTTGTTCTGATGTTTTCACATAAGGTTGTTGTGTCAGAACCAGTTCCTTACAACCCTTACAAAAACCTGAACAGCAGTATTACTAATCAGAAACATATTCTAGTTAAGAGTTTCTGTAAAGCTTGTGAGCCGTAAACCGTTATTTCTTAGCAGTATACTAATCCAATCTATCTGCATTGGAAATCATCCAAATAATTAGTCTTTTAGTTTGACATTGAATCAATTCCTACTAATAGTGGTCTTATCTAAGGTTTCTAAAATTGTAAATCTTTACAGGAGTAGCCTCATTTTCCTTCTGTGGAACAGATGATGGGTTTGGATCACCGACCTTGCGGTTAGCGGCCATAAGTGCACAGTGGCAATGGGACTCTGTTAGGTGGTGTATTTTGAACTTACAGAGTTGTGTTATTTAAAACGTTTTAAAATTTTGGACAATTGACAGTACAGGTGTATTATATCAGAACTGATAAGGTTGCTTAAAAAGCACAAATAAGTCATCATTCAGGAAAGATTTTGAATACTGTCTTAGTTATTTTTACAATTAACTGAATTGTATCTGTATGCTTAAAATGCCAATGTCATAAATTCTGTATATATTTTTAGCTTGAAGAATCTGTTGCAAAACTAACAGAGCATTTGTCACAAATTTGTCATTTTATATTGTTGTTCTGGACATAAGTGTACTACTTCATACAAATCTATATATTTAAATGGAATTTCTTTTTAAGTTAAATTAAATTTCTAAAAAAGTTATCTTGAATTGGGTGGTTTCAGAGGAAACCCATTTTCTATTCAAATATTCGTATACATTTTTATTATCATGTCATTGTTTGCAATCCACAAATGTAATAACATTCAGTCTACTCCCTTCATTGTTTCCCATTTAAATACCTCTTTCTTAAACAGCACTTTTTTTCTTCTGAGACTGAATACATTTTATTCTTTTGATCTTTGCCAAGGAGCATATTTTATTCTTTTGATATCAAACAGTTGGTTATTTTAAGGAATGTGAATCTCCTTCCTTAATAACAACTAGACTGAGTCAAGACTCTTAGTAGTTAGGCAGCTGAAGTCTGCACTATGATATGATCTAACATGATGTAATTAATTCAATTGTGGAATCTGTTGTGAGCAGCCAAGCTGTTGTGGGAAGATTAGAGTTGAGCAGTTTTCCTTTAATCACGTCATAGACTCAGTGAAATTGAAAGGATGTTTCCTCGGGGGTGTGGTTTACTCTTAATTTAAGCAAATTCTGTGAGAAGGCTTGTCTCTTCTTGCTAGTAGGATTCAGTTGCTTACAAAACTACCTTTGGAGAACAAGGTAGTCCGAGGACATGCTGTGGCTGCTTGAGGCTGAAGGCTTTGCTTTTCAGTATCATTGTGATTCCAGAGTCACTTAGGGAAACTTTGCTTGTAATCCTGACCAGACCAGACAACTGCACCGCAGATGCTTGCTACGACTTTGTGTGTTGCTAGTTTGAATTATTAACAATGGGACTGCTCCATTTGTGCCTTCTTTCTAACTGACTCACACTATCATGAGGCTCTATGAATTAGGATATTGATTTGTTAGCCCTATTGGACAAATACCTATAACATTGTTGAAAGACACAATTCTGTGTAACTCATATTTTATGACTCTTGCTTAAAACACCTACTGATCTTGGATTCATTTGCCTCGGCCTCCACTAGCCATCTTCCTGCTGTTTCCTGCTTTCCTGCTCAAGAGCCCTCACCAATACGCAAGTCAGGAAAGCCTCTAGCTTAACATCAGATGCATGAACTCCAACCAGACTTGACTTACCCACTTTTACAATTTTGTGAACCTCTTTTGATGTGAAGATATATATATGTGTGTGTAAATTTATATCTATCTATAATCTATCTATCTGTTTTTGCTTCTCTAGAGATCAAAGCTTAACACAAAAGGCTAATCCCAAATGAAACTTTAAAGCTATCGTGAGACTTCATGATTCACCCAAGCAGGGACAATAGGGTGGGTTTTATTTGTAAATCTTAGTCCAGCACTTGAGGAAGGTTGCCTGTGAGGTGCCTAGTCTTGGACAAGGCAACTCTCTTTAGCTGAAAGGAACGCATGAGTGTCTTTAATATCTCAGTGACAACACTGGCAGCATTTCCAGCAACAGTCTGGGAAACAATTAATTCAAAAGAGAAGTACAACCCTTTCTTCCACTTAGATCTATTTAGTCATGTAAATTCTGGCAGTAGACATGATATAGGTGAATCTCTTTTACTTAAAGAGAATTGCATAATTAATTAATTTTTCCTATTACTCTTTAGGCCTTGATTCCATAGACAATACTTATCCTTTCCTCTCTGGTATTCATTCCTGATATCTCTCATTTTAAAATTTCATTTCTGGTCTAATATAGATTCTCCACTCTAAAGAGTTTGAGTCTCATCATCCTGTCTTTCAAATCATGGTTGCTGCATTTGAGTTAGTTCATTGCCAATTAGGATTAAGAATTTGAGTATCTAGAAGCATTCAATATGATTAACAGATTCCAAACATTCCTCCTTACCAGGATTGGATAACAGCAAACTACACCCTCCTGCTAATCAGGATTAATTACCCCTACCAAGATGATGATGTCATTTCTTTCTTTTGGTTTCCTTGGCATGGGTGTGCTAAATGCCCAGTGGCAGTTTAAAAATTAATAGGAATATTAGTTATTTTCCTGGTAGAATCCCCCACTCCCCATTTGAGAAACCAAGATTTCTTAACCTGCATAGGGCCATGTCCTGAGGAGAAGCATAAATTCCAAAGTGAGCTATTATGAGTGACTGTAAATAGGGACATTATAGTTTCAACTTTGTTTTCTGGATCTATGTAATATGTTTATTGGGGGCAGAGCAAAATTATTAACTCAGAACGAGAAGCATACTCCATCAGATGATATCCATCTAAATTTTCACCTCATATGTGCCATCATTGCAAATAGTATAATAGCTAGACACTTCTTTTGGGTGTGGTACTTGATAAAATCAGTGGATACAGTGGCTATGGACCAATTAACACACATTCATTGCTACAAATTGAATACTGGGTCTGATCCAGTCTTATGAACCAGACAACCCATACAACCTTTAACAATCATACATTTTAGGGTGTGAAGCAAGAAAACCAAATATATACCATCTAAATAATTTCCGGTAATAATTCCTGGGTAAAAAATGTCTACCGGGTTGATTTGTCCTTTACTCAAAGGACAATGCTATTCCAAGAGCCACAAATGTCACTCTCTTTTACTGGAAAGTTGGACATTGAGAGAAACAGTAGTTAGTTCAGATTTGCTACATAAATCCACTATGGTTGATGCCATAATGGCAGAGACTGGCTGGAAAGAAAACACCAATTCAATTTGTCAACTTGTCTACTTGGACATTTATTACCTTTTCCATAATGAATGTTCTCTAATAAGCATTGCTACAAAATAAAATGAGCTTTTCCTGTGTTTTCCAACCCTTAAGTCCATTAAGATGTTTCTACAGGGGAACAGGGCACTAACCCACCCAAGGGGAAGACATTGTTTATATCTCCACAGGGAAAGGGGGACCAGACTTCAACCCAGTGCCCCAAGATGTTGATGCAATGTAGGAGCATGGAGTAGGGAACCAGTGGAAAGGTCTGAGGGGCTGGCCCCAATCCCACCTATTTGGACACCTGCCCCTACCCCCAGAAGAATTTATTTCAGAGGACAGCACTGAAGCTGTAGCTCAGGGAGAGGGATATGTCTGATCAGAGCACATGGGAACAAATGAAGGGGGAAGAAGAGAGAGTGGAGTATATCCTGGCCCAC
>NW_022111305.1:6179130-6181337 GCF_000313985.2 Echinops telfairi
AAAGATGTTTCTACTCAGACTTTTGGTGCTGGATCAGCTAAACTTTGTTCTAGGCATTACTCAAAACATTAATTTACTCCATTAATTGGTATACCTACTAAGCTCTAGTCATTTTCCCCCTTAATTACAACAAATGAATGATTAAGTATACCAGTCAAAGTTGTGCCCATTAGGGCATTTTTTCATTAGTTCTGATTTTCAAGTTACTTGAGTGAAATTTTAGTTTAGTTACATTTTATTTTCAGATTGCCCTACTACACTGAGACACAGCAAACTATTTTATTAATAATTGAAGAGCCGTGGTGGTGCCATGGTTAAACACATTGATGCTAATCAAAAGATGTGCATTTCATACACAGTTATTCTGTGGGAGAAAAATACTGTAGTCTGCTCTTATAAAGATTACAGACTTAGAAAGCTTATGAGGTAATTCTACTTTGTCCTCTTGGGTCACTATGAATCAGTAGTACAAAAATTTTTAAATGCCAAAGAACATTGAGTACTTTTTGTGTTTTAGAGGCAGTAGGCCAAATAAGTTTGGAAACCCATGGTACAGAAACTTCCAAAAAAGAATGATTTCTCATACAATCTCCCACTAACTCAGTGACCAGGGCCCATTCGGGGGTGGGGGGTGGGGAGGACCTTAGATCAAAAGCTTGCACAGTTCCAGAAGGAGATAATAGTTAGAAGCTCGCAGTCCATCATACTTTTTGCAACTTGGCAGCAACTGAACAGTCAGAAGATCCTTTCTGACTGACCAATGACCCGCCCATGTCTAGCTCTTCCATTCATTGACAAAAATTAACTGTGTTTCTATATAGCTGCAGTGAAAACAAACTGGGGTAGTTACATAATTTCACGTCAACCTGAAGAGATATGAAAGTAGAGGGATGTGGTTTCGCCTGTCAATCAGGTCGCAGCCTGGTGATCTCACTTGGAGGTGCACCAAGACATCCAGCCCTCTGGAGGCCAGCCTCCCGATCTGCTTGCACTTTCCACATGATTGCATGGGACTGTGTGAGTCTGAACAGGGACTTATGGACTAGTATTGGATTTATGGACTGAGTTGGATTGGGATGGGATGCTTTCTTGCTATATAATTACATCTCGATATAAAGCTTTTTCTTATACATATCTGAGTGTTACTTCTTTTGTTTCTCTAGTCAATCTGGTCTAACGCACAAACCTACTGCCATGTAAGTCAAGATAGAAATGCCCCTATGTGTTTCCAATATTGTAACTTTTTACAGGACTATAAAACCTCGTGTTTATCCCATATCTACAATAAATAACCAGAACATACAATTTGTATATATGCTCTCGAAAACTATTTCTGAGTTCTTCCAGGTATGAATGACCCCTGGAACAAAAATAGATGACAGAAGAGATTCAAGACTTGCTCTTGAATGTAGATTAGCTAATGCAAGTGGAAGAAGCGATGAAGTGAAAGAACTGAGCAAAACTTTGCCAGTGGTAAGGCTAGAACGCACGATTCTATTGCTGTTCTTGGGTGCCATTGAGTTAGTTCTGACCACAGCAACTTTAGGTATACGAGAACAGAGCTGCTAGGCTTGAGACCATTGTTGCAGCCACTGTGTCAAGCAATCTCCTGAGGGACTTTCTCTTTTTCACTGCCCCTCCACTTTACCAAGCATCATGTCCTTCTCCTGGGACTGATCGCTCCTGATAACTTGTCCAAAGTATGCAAGAGGAAGTCTGACCATCGTTGTCTCAAAGGAGCACTCTGGCCCTACTGCTTCCCAAACAGATACTTGTGTCCTTTAGCAGTCCACGGTACTTCTAATAGTGTTCGCCATGCCAAAAGTTAACATTGAGAAGAACCGCATTTCCAGAACACATCACTGAGCTCATCCACAACTTGTGCATTCGCCAAGAGGCAGTTATGGAAACAGAACAGTGGGATACTAAGTGGTTTAAAATCAAGAGGTGTGTATCTTTTGACTATACTTATTCAATTTGCATGCTAAGCCAATAATCTTTGTTAGAAGTACAGTCTAAATGGTCCTTAAAAATGAGGATCAGAAAATTTCATCTTACATACTTTGACCACATTATCCAGAGAGACCAGATCAAGGAAAAGGACATGATGTTTGGATGAACAATCTGGAGGAGAAAACAATGGGACTGACAGTTCCGGGGGGACATGGGAGAGGGGGAGGAGGGGGGAAGGGAAGAGGTGTTAACAA
>NW_022111305.1:6182562-6200122 GCF_000313985.2 Echinops telfairi
GGGAGGGGGGAGCGGGGAGGGAGGGGGAAAATGAGCACCTAATGTCAGGGGTTTACGTCGAGAGAAAATGTTTTGAGAAACGATGTGCAAATGCGCTTTACACAATTGATGTGTGTATGGATTGGGATGACAGTTGTATGAACCCCTAATAAAATGTTAAAAAAAAATAGGGGGTGATTGAAAAAGCAGCAGACTCTCAAGGAGATGGATAGACACAGTGACTGAAAGAAGTGGACTCAAACATAATAATTGTGTGGGTGGTGCAGGACCTGGCAATGTTTAATTCTGTTGTGCATAGGCTACTAATGATTTTGAACTGGCTAAGTGGCACCTAACAATGACAACAACAATACACAGCATCAAATATTCATGGAAAGCAGGTTTCAATAATTCAAATAATGTAATTTATGCAAGACCCTTTCAAAGTGTCAAAGAGCGAGGATGGATGTCACTTTAAGGATTAAGGTGAGTCATGGAATTTTCTAATTGCTTATGAAAGGTGATCAGTGGCTAAGAACGGAATTGATGCACTTAATTGTGGTCCTGGCACAGAATATTGAAAGTATCATGATCTTCCAGAAGAATAAATGGCTGTGTTTCGAAGGAAGCAAAGCCAGCATACTCCTTAGAAGAAAGAGTGGCAAGCATTTGTCTCAGAGACTTTGGACATGTTGTCAGGAGAGATTAGTCTCTGGAAATGGACATCATGCTTGGTCAAGTAGAGGATCAACTGATTTTTTTTTTAAGAGGAAAATCTCTAAGAGATGGACTGATACACTGGCTTCAACAGTGTGCTCAGGCATAGCAATGGGGAGGATGACATAGGTCTGAGTGGTGTTTTCTATCTGCAGATGGGGCTGTTCTGAGTCCGAGTGGACTGGAAAGCACTGAGGAACAACAGCAACAACGAGGCCTATTTGTGATCGCTGTAAATTCCATCCTCTCTATCGCCTCTTGCTTTGTGTACACTGACGATTTCACTCGTAGTTATAGGATCTGTAACACGTTTTATTGGACTCGGCATATTGTAAACATTTTTTATTTTCCTAAGGTGGATTCTCTTCTGGTATTGAACTGCATTACATTGCATTACGCGAAATAAGTTTGTTCTTTTTTGGTTTGTTCTTGTCTAAAATCTCAAGGTGAGTCTATGACAGTCTTTATTCTAGAGCTAACTTAGTTTCCTGTGTATTAGGAAATCTTTCTACTCTGGTGGGAAACAAATTATTCTCAGTTCTGTGTGGGTTTTAGCCATGGTTTGGCCTACTTATTTCTGATGGTTATATCTCTGGATTCAGGTTATTTTTTCTTACGCATATACAGATCAACACTCAGCCAAAGTTTCAAAGACAAATATATGTGCTTCCACTATAACACGCCTTTCCCAGCATTCTGTCTCAAGAATCTAGCACTGTTGGTCTTGCTGGATTTCTATCTATATGCTTCCTGTACTCAACTGCATGTCCAGCCTCTGAGTAAGTTTTAGCATAACCATCTGGCAACTAACTCCAAGTAGTGAACCCAAACATTCACTGCGATTGAGTCAATTCTGACTTCTCATGATCCTGTAGGACAGAGGAGCACTGACCCTGTGAGTTTCCAAGTTTCTAAATCTTCACAGGGGCAGTGCTCAATAATAATCCTCATTATTTCCTCCTGGTGTAGCTATTGAGTTTGAACTGCTGACCTATGGGTAGCAACCCAGTGTATAACCTTATACGCCAAGAGGTTTACCTTACTGCAAGTAGTAAGGAAGGGTATTTGTAGGGACCACAGCCCTGACCATTGGGGTTGCAGTCCTGATTTGCCTGTTTGCTAATGTCTGAAACTCATTGATTTGTTTACGGTTAAATATTTTTTGACATTTAGAGTTTTATTAGTTCTATTTTATATTTTTATCACAAATCTTGTTTAACTTGAGAATTATTTAGAAAGCATGGAATTTTCTGGATGTGGTTTCATTATTGTTTTTTTAACTTATGAGCATTATGGACAAAGTACATGGTCTACCTGATAGCACTTCTTTTTAAGAGAGAGAGAGGTTTTGGGGAACATAATCCTTGTTTCACACAATTCTGTAGTTCAGTCATATCAAGAAGAGTTGTACAATCATTACCACAATCAATTTTAGAACAATTTTTTCTGGTACTCCTTGCTATTTTTTCCCTATCTACCCACAACGTTCCCTGCCATACCCCCAAGCAGTCCAGTTACTGTCTCTGTAGGTACACCCATCCTGGAATTCATATACTTAGAAGCATACTAACACAAAAAACAAAGAATCAAAAAAGCTAACACCAATAACAAAATATAATAGAGAAAAATCCTAGTTGGATACAAAGCAGAAATATTAAAAACTGGAACTTTAGAGTGGATCAAAAGAGAAACCAAATGATTAGGTGTTAAATTTCAACCTAATTACATCTGTTGTAATCCACTTTGCAATGTACTTTGTATGATAGCAAGACTTTTCAAATCTTTGGTCTGAAAAACATTGTTTTGTACATGTTTTCTAGTTTCTTAGGTGTTTTCAGTGGAATAATATTGAGATAGTTAAAGTTTATTGTGCCAACCTGGGCAATAAACACAAATGGGGTTAATTGAAGGGCGGAGGGATAAATGGCTTGGTGAGACTTGCCTTTCTAGTTCTTGGGTCTCTTGCTTTGTGATGGTCGGACCAGGGTGCAGTTGTCTTAGCCAGTTCCCTGCTTCAGCTGGCAAGGTTCAATTCCTGCAAGGCATCCATGAAGAGAAGCCAAATGGACCTACCCCGATGCAGCCCTGGGTGCTGGAGCAGCCGTGTGGAGACCCCTGCCAGCACTGAGATGCTTGCACAGTCACTGATTTGGCTTTCCTTCTGCAGTAGGCATCATTGTGTGTTTTATGAGATGGAGGAAGACTCTGTGGATTGGTGTTGGACATATGGGCTAATGTTGGACTTGGAAGCTATGGCAGCACTGGGTTGGGATGTTTTCTTGATGTGCACTTACCCTTTATATAAACCTCTCTTATACATATGAGTTTCTGTTTCTCTAATGTATCCAGACTAACACAAATATTTTTGTTTATCCATTGGTGCTGAAACAAAATGTCACAAATATGACTTTTTAAAATATGCATTTATTCCCTCAGTTCAGACAGCTGTAAGTTCAAAGTTAGTGGACCACGACTAGGGGAAGTTCTCTGTATGTCCACTCTGGGAGAAGATACTTATTTTTTCAAGATCTGTAGTCCCAGAGTTTATTTTCTCCTGGGCTAGCTTCACGTGGTATCTTCCACCCTCTAATCTGTGCTTGCTCATCACTATTAACGATCTGTTCTTTGTATGCCCTAGGAGTGATTTGCTTTTGGACATACCCTACACTCGTATGGTTTCAGTTATACATTAGAATGCATTATGGAAGGTTACCTTACAGTACATCAATACGTATATGGGTAAAGTATCTAACATATGTATTTTAGGGGACAAAATGTAATCTATAACATAAGGCAATGTTTCCCAAAGTGGAAATGATTGTCCTTTGGTGGGCACTAGAACCCTCCAGGGGGTTGCAAAAGCAGATACCTACATTGTATCCTGTATTATGCGCTATCGTACAAATGTTTTCAAAATCCGGGGGTATGTTGAGGTTTTTTTTCTCCTTCTTGAAAAGGGGGCTCTAGCTAGTGCTGCCATTACAGTAATGTCATAAGTGGGTAGTTTCAGAGCAAACATTTCCCCACATCTAAGGCACTAAAATTTGGGATTTAGGGTATGATTGTAGAGGAAGTTCTTGTTGATAGCACTCTTAGTTCCCTATCATTCCTTGATGCACATTAGCATTCTTTGATTTTTGTTGTTATGTTTCTTGAGATTCTTTGGCATCTCTTTTCCCCATGTATGTGTTATATGTCTAATCTCTTCTTTTACAATTTAGAAGTGGTTAGATTTAATGCTACCAATTCAAGTATGCTTTGATTAAAATAGAAAAAGAAAATCTGTTTCTAAACAGCATCACATCTGTACATATTGTGGCAAGACATCAGTGAATATTTTTGGAGGGCGCAATTCAATTTGTAACACTGGATTATGATTGAAATCAGTAATCTAGAAAAAATTAAATATGTCAATAGCTCGTCAAAATAGCATCTTAGAAATTATCTAGAGAAATGCAAGGAAATCATAAATCAAAGTCATAATATTGGAATCCTGAAGGAAAATTTTAATCACTAAATGAAAACATAATGTTAAAATATTGAAAGACTCAAAGTTGTAAGGATATTAATGCTTTCCAAATAATCTCATGATTTTAATTAAATGTGACTTAAAATCCTGTAGTTTTTATAATGAAATTTAGCACAGTGATTCTGTCGTGTATGTCAAAATGCAAAGGGTCAAAGTATAGCCATGACGTTCTTGATGAACAGCAAGATATAAAGATTTAATATATCAGAAAGTAACAATTATTTTTTGGCTATTGGAATTAATACAGAATGAAATTGGAAGAAAGAATATGAAAGATATCAATGTCACAGAAATGACCTTTGTTTACGTAGACACTTGACTTATGACTAGAATGTCATTGTAAAGTATTAGGAGGAAGACATTCTTTTCAATAAAAGGCTGTGGATAAATTGGATCTTCCCATGAAATGAAATGAAACATGACCTTTATCTAATACCATACACAAATCCATTTTAGGCTCATTGTGGATCTAAAATATGTCAGACATAACATTAAAGTTTTAGAATATAGTAAAGGATATTTGGGAAAGAATAAGAGAACACAAATTAAGAAAATAAAACAGTTGTTAAATACTAAGTCAATTATGAGCTAGCACACTCAACAAGTGATGAAATAAACTATATAGAAGAAAAAAACATTTGCAATTCATATAACCCACAAGAGACTCATAGCCAGCAAATGCAGGAAACTCCTATAAATCAGTGTGAAAAACAGACAACATCAAAACAGACAAAAGACTTGAGCAAGGACTTCCCAAAATATGTCATCCAAATATTTAATTAGCACAAACGCTAGTTAAGCATTAACAGCTTAAAAAATGTTCATGAAGCATACAAGGAAATATTCTAAGAACCATCAGTGTGGTTAAAATAAACAAATAAAATAATTAAATACAACAGTGAAAATAAATGAACAACAGGTACACTCAATGGCAGAGTTTAATTGTGCACAACTAATGTTGGATGGAAGCCAAATATATAAGTATGAAAACTGTGACTCTATTTATAAATGTTAAAACAAAACAAACAGTAGCCAAAAATGAACAAAAGACACACAGCCAAAACTAGGTTATAGTTTTAGAAATTGAGATAAAGGTTTATGTATGAAAGAATCCTAATAACTATTCCAGTGGCTATAATCCCATCTAGGAATGAGTCGTCTGTGGTGTGTTAATGAGGCAGGATTGATGTAGACTGGTTTGAGTAAATATCTTCTAAAATGTAAATGGAATAGATTAAGCAAAGAAAGATGGGTTGGGGGTCAATCGATGTCAAGCCACGTCGAGGTCTACAAGGATCCAGGAAAGAAACACTGGAGGCCAGGACTTTCCCCCAGAGGAGACAGACAGAAAGCTTTCCCATAGAGCCAGCAGCCGAAATTCAGACGTGTAGCCTCCTCAATTGCAAAAGTAAATTAAAAAATTTTTTTCTCTGTGTTAAGACCTTCCGCTTGTCGTCTTTCTGTGACACTAGCCCTAGGTATCTAAGACAGATGCTTTTATTAAAAGGGAGACTATGTTAACTTTGTCACAAGGTTCTTGATTTTCCACACAGGTTTTCAAGGGCGCTATTTGAGTTAATAATAATGAAGGCAATAAAAAGAAACAGAAAGGAGGACCAGAAAAATGAGGAACTATGGGAGAAAGAAAATTACCAGGCCTAGTAAATAAGAATTTAAAATAAAGGTGATTTTTATATAGACATGCAGAGTACATTAGAAAAGTCCTACATGTAAACTTACCTTCTGAATGTTCGGTTTATGGGAAATACACAGGAACTGTCATAAATTTTAAGGCACAAGAGACAAAAGCAAGTCTTTTGTCTTCAAAGAAGGAAGGATAAGATCTGCATTCAAATAAGGACAGATGAGATCTTTTTTAACTCTGGATTCCAGAAGTCAAACACAAAATAACTTTGAAATTCTAAGGTAAGTGATATTCAGCCTGGAATTCGACACTGAGCCAAGCGATCCATCAAGTTAAATGACAAAATTAAGGCATTTTTCAACATGATAGCACTTGAAATGATTATCCTCGGTGCCCATTTCAGAGGAAGCTACAGAGAGTTCAGGAGTAAACCACAAGAGGGAATGAAGACTTTGGAATTGCAGACACAGTGCCCGTGACAAGACTTTAAGAAAATGAAATGCTGGGAGTATGGTTCTGGAGAAAGCTTTGAAGGTAGTCCTTCTATTAGGACAGAGAGGCTGAGGGCTCCCCAATTGTTATACAAAAGAGACCTTGGTAGTGAACAGCCTAGAGGTCTGATACATAAAAACTTATGACTGAAAATATATATAAAATGAATTATGTTTATTTTCTCTCCACAAGAAGGAAAAAATAAAATTAGAAAGTGGAGGAGAAGCAAAATAATTCAATATGAAACAAAATCAAACCAAACACAAATAACTGAAAGTCAAGGTCTACTTATAAAGCAAAAAACATTATTACCTAGGGGACAGTTCATGGATAGTGAAGAAAAAGAATTAGTTTGTCCTTGATGCCAGCAACATTCCTTCCTCTGTGAGGGACACTCTGATCCTGACATGTGACCTAGAGAAGCTAATAAATCAGAGGAGAAAATGCTTAACCCTGGGGGTATTTTACAGTGAAAATGATTTGTATATTCAGATTTATATAAACACTTCTTGGTTTTCAATCTTCAAAAACTATGGGAAAAACACCAAATATATCATTATTTTGAAAGAAAAAATATCAATCCCTAAAATAAATTAGTTAAAGCATTGCAAATATTGACAGAGTATAAGAGGTAGAGTGGATGTGAGAATGCTTATCTTCATAGACAGGAATCAATAGAGACTGTCTAAAGGAGAGTAAACAAGATTTACAAACTATATTGACATTTAGAAAAGAAGGACCTGAAAGACTAAAAGTAATTGAATATTTTCATTGAGTTGTGGTTGTTTTATAATCCTTTGTCAATCTGAGAGAATGAGGAGTGAAGGGGTGGAGTCTAGCCTGTCAATCAGGTCATGACAAATGAGACCTCTGGCTGAGCATGGCTTTCTCCTGAGAATTCTGGGAACTCCTGTAGTCCTCCTTGTAGGAGGAGTCTCTCTCTCTCTGTCTCTCTGTCTCTCTCTCTGTCTCTCCTCACTACCTCTGAGACATCCCTGAGGAGAAGCCACATGGACCTACCCTGATGCAGCCCAAGCCCTGAGAACTGGAGAAGCTACATGGAGACCCCTGCTCATGCTGAGATGTTTCCAATGCCACTGGATGCACAAGACTTCCCACCCCCTGGCCTGTGATCTTCCTGCATTCAGCATTATTGCATGTGTTTCATGAGTCTGAAGAGGAATTTATAGATTGGTATTGGACATATCAGTTAATATCGGACTTACAGATTTGATCTGGACTGGGCTGGGATGTTTTCTCAATATTGAATTGCTCTTGTATATAAAGCTGTTTCTTGTACACATATGAGTGTCTATGAATTTGTTTCTCTGGTCTACCAGACTAACACAGAGTGTAGATAAGGAGAAATAGGAAAAGTGACAAGATATAAAAGGGAACCTCATCTTTTATGAAAGAAGTCAAATATAATTGGAAAAAACAACACATTTTAAAAGGAGCTTTATACCCATATCTTTTTTAATTCTTTCCATTAGCATAAAAATGACTAATAACAGGTATGGCTAACTATACTTGCCTCTGAGGAAGTGGCAAGGTTCTGAAGGAAAATGTTGATTTTGATCGTAAGTTCTATATTTCTAGTTTTCAATTCTATGTGCTTTAAATCAATAAAACATTGATAATTTTTCATTATTTGCCTTCCACCAAATGTGAAACTTTTAATAGCACTTTCAGAAATGTTCCTTCTTTTTCTGCCATTCTTTTTCCTTCGAAAGTACTGGAGTATCATTTTTCTGATATTTAAAAACACTATTTCCTTGCTTTTAAAGGCCAATTCCTTTCCAAAATAACTGCCATTGGCAACTATTGCCACACACCGCTCTCTTGGATCAGTTAGAAACCTCCTTCCGAAGGAAAACACAAAAGTAAACAAAGTGAAAAGCTAAGACCTTCATTTGGAAATTCTTGCTTCAACCAAATGTTTGTATTTGCTTTTCTGTCCTGCCTGCTAGAAAGGCGCTGTCTACTAAATTGAATCAGCCAGAGCTTTCCACTAGCACTAGTTGATTTGAAAAGAGAAAAATAAATAAATAAGTAAATGAAGGGGACCATTTGGAGAACACTTTGAGTGTCAGTTGTACTTATTATATATTGTTTCTTCCCCCTATTCTGGGACTCTACTCTCAATAAGGCATTAAATGACCTTCTTCCCTGTATGTTTCAGTCAAGCTGAGCAAAAATAATTTCTCAAAAAACGCTCGCTTGGTAGGTTTCAATTTTGAAGAAAGTAACATAATTTACAGCTGTAAGTGCAAAACAATACATGCAGCAGTTAGCCAAGGGATTGTCTGGCATATATGAAAAATAAAATGGTATAATTTGCCAAAACACTTCCTGTCCTTTATGTGACAGAAGGCATATTATTGGCATATTGCTTCAATGAGACATTGACATTTTCTTTACGAAAGAACAGTTGTTGATGTTTTTAACATGGAATTTACTCGAAACTTTCCTTCACACGTCATTTGTCTAGCACACTGTAGAGGCAGTCATTGGGGTTGAACACAGTGTGATGTTGATCAATCAATAACATTTTCAACTAATGTTGTAAAGTGCATTTCTGACACATTTCCAGTTGTTTCCATTTTATATAAAAGCATCGTGCACATTCAGCATAAGAACAGATTGCTCATTAAATTTTCTATCAATCTTTTGTTAGGTACATTTAAAAGATGTAGAGAAAATTGAATCTGTAATGATGTAATCGCCCACCTGTTGATTTTCATATTTCCAGAGGTGCTGCTCACATTGACATAAGCAAGCAGGCTTTAATTTGCATTGTCCATACAGTATTTCATAAAGTTGGAACCCTAAAAGTGAGGAAAATCACAATATACTATCTTATAAGTTACAATTCAATAGGAAAGAAATAGTCACTACTAATATTCATATACAGAATTTCATTGAGTCCCAACAAGGCATATAAGAATAAAATTAAATATAGCTAAAATTTCCTAGAATAAAGTGAGTGATGGACATCTTAAGAAATCTCATAGCTCAAATTATTAACTAATTCATGGCCTAGTGGTTAATAGAAATGACTTGTGTCAAACTGATTAGGATTTAATATGGCTCTATGATTTACTAAAGGCGTGGTATTCAGCTTTTTCAAATTAATAATGTTTCCATCAAATCAAAAGTTGCTATAAATGTTAAGTGAATTAACATGTATAGCATGTAAAATAGGACAGAGGAAGGATTATGTATGTTCATTCTGTTAGTTTTTAATCATGTGTTCATGCATTTTATTCATTTAACAAAGGGATATAGGGCACCTGATATGTACCAGTAGGTACTCAGTGATGGTTAAAAATGTCAGGTATTTCAAGAATCACAAGCTCATCATTTGAAAAGAACAATATAGATTTAAGAAGTGACTGTCATATACAAAGTACTGTTAAGTGCTTAGAGTATGCATAAATACCTAAGACCCAGTAATATTACAAAAAATAGTTTTGTTTACTATATAATTTATGAATAAAAATATATCTCAAGTAGAAAAGAGGCTAAATGGGAAAAATCAATAGAGTTTAGTTACTATTTTAAATAAAGCAATATTGACTTTGGCATTTTTTCCCTAGCTATTGATGTGTCTCATCCCGGACTTTTTCATAATAATTCATCAACAATGGCTTCAGTTAAAATCCCAAATGCAGTTAAACTATGTGGGCACTTTCCTGTGACCCATGATGTCATACATCAGAAAATACTGAGTATTCTTGAATAATTCTACCAGCTTTCTCTCGGGCAATAAATTATTATTTTTTAAGTTCTATGTTTAGAATTGTAAAGAATGGATTCATTGGTGCAAAAATACTTTATTTTAGAATGATTAATACAATATTCATCGTCCCAATGAGGAGATTAAAGATGTATCAAATTTGAGACTTCTCTAAAATGCTGTATCACTCCATTTCCCTGATAAAAATCACTATTCCTCCTTTTATAATATTGCTTCGTATCCCAGGATTTCGCGATTCACTGCAAAATCTCACAGCACTCACAAACCATTAAGGAAATGGGTCACCTGGTTGTAGAGACTGGTTAATCTCAAATCCAACTTTCTGACAGCCATCTGGAGAATCCTTCTAATACACAAGACTAGCAACATGGTGAATCAGGTCAGATGATAGGCTGACACATAAATCCTCCAGGCACTGGGCTCTCTTCCTTATATGGCCAAAGGAGGCTAGACAAAGTCCTGTTATCTTCGGTTTTATGGAACATTCAGGCTATACTTCTTCTGTGCTTTCTAAATTACATAATGCTTAATTGTGCTCATGAGGAACTTGTATAGGGATCAAGTTGTGTGAACTTGATCACTTGAAAGTGAGGAGGACTTGATCACTTGCTGATGAAAGTCAAGAATTATAACTTTCCATATGGATGGTGACTCAATACAAGAAGACCGAAATCCTCACACCTGGAGCAAGAAATAACACCAGAAAAAATGGAAAACAAAGTTGTCAAGGATTTTGTCTTGCTTAAATGCACAGTCAATGCTCATAGAAGCAATCGTCAAGAGATCAAAATAATGTTGGACTAGGTAAATAACACCAGAAAAAATGGAAAACAAAGTTGTCAAGGATTTTGTCTTGCTTAAAATCACAGTCAATGCTCATAGAAGCAATCGTCAAGAGATCAAAATAATGTTGGACTAGGTAATTCTGCTGCACAACACCTCATTAGAGTGTTATAAAGCAAGGATGTTACTTTGAAACTTTAGGTACACCAGACCCAAGCTATAGCATTTTTCCATCGCCTCATATACATGTGAAAGTTGGGCATTGAACAAGGATGATCAAAGAAGAATAGATGCATTCGAATTGTGGTGCTGGAGACAAATATTGAAGATACCATAGACTACTAAAATGGCAAACTGATCTGTATTGGAAGAAGTATGGCCAGAGTGGTCCTTAGAGGCGAGGATGCCCTTACCTACTTTGGGCATATTGTCAGGAGAGACCAGTCCCTGGAGAAGGACATCATTTCTGGTAAACTGGAGGGGCAACAGAAAAAGAGGAAGGTCCTCAAGGAGGCAGGTTGAAACAGTGGCTGCAACAGGGGGCTCGGGTATAAGAACAATTGTAAGGAAGGCACAAGACCATACAGCGTTTCGTTCCATTGTGCATGATGTCTCTATGAATTTGGAATTGGCTCAAAGGCACCGAACACCACCACCACCACCAATCCTGTGTCGAATTTGCAAGCATAAGAGTTGACTGTAAATTCCATGGCTTGGGTCAGGTGCAGCTTATTTCTCAGAGACACATTGACTTTTGAACCCCTTTAAAAGGTAATTTGCAGCAGACTTGCCCCATGAATTCATCATATGATTTCTGGACTTCCATGGGTTCTGAATATGGATCCAGCTAATATGGAATTCTTGACAGCTTCAATTTTTTTGCAACTAGAAACTTGCCAAACATTAGCTGAGGGTGTGGCCCCTAGCAATTGATTAAATCTTTTTAAAGATCAGTCTATTTTTTATTTAAAAGAATGAATAAGATATCTATCTTTATATTTGAAAGTCTTAGTACATCCCACATAGTAAGGGCTCAACATTTATCATTTTTATCTTTTTCTTTTAATCAATGATCGTATCTTGTGTTCTTCCTGTTTTTCACAGTATGTAGATCAGTTTCTTGCCATTTACATTGGAATAGAATTGTATGGCATTGATTATGCTTAATTAAAGAAAATATGTGGCTCAGTAAAATATGGAAAGACACTCCGTAAATATTTTCTTATTTAAAATGAAGCAATGTCCCATTACAATTGTTCGAAGGAAGAGGCATCAGCAGCTAGGATATGATGGTGTCCATTAATCAGAAACAGGCTGTACTGACTAGATAAAAAAATAATAGGTAGCCAATGAGGAAAGAGGCAGAACGCAAAACAAATGTAAGTTTTCCCAGTAACATTCTGAGTTGCCGATTGGAGACTAAATTGCAAATATTCTCACTGGTGAAAAAAAGTCTGTAATACAGTTATATTTTAAGCTTCATTTATTCATACAAGTCATGCAATCCACAATAACACCATCGTAGAAAGAGAAATGTCGATCTTCAAAAACTGAATACATTCCAATACAAACTAGAGTGCTGCTTTGCTTGGTGCAAAGGACTCCTCTTGATTCAGATCATGTTGCTTTTTGCATCCACTTTAGATTATAGTTTCTTATGCCTGAGATACTAAATCAGAAAAGGAACGGAGATATATTTGATGCGGGAGGTATTGGAAATTTATATAGTTAGGATAGGAAGTGAAATTATTTTTATTTGAGGTTCAGTTGCTCTAAGCAGGAGAGATTGTTCTGGATAAAAACCCGTGGTTCTTCTCCTCTACGTTCCTCACATACTCTAGGAAAACAAATAGTTTCATAAGTAAACTCCAAGTCCACTGATTATCAATAGGTTACAAGTAGATCCTCAACTATAGCTGCTTTTTCTTTTGCCCCTTCTAGAACCATTGCTCTATAATTTGATTTGGATGTTTGGAATATAGAAAATTGTACCCTTTGTTGGAAAAGAAACAAATATTTTGAAGCTGATTTTTAAATACTCATAGACTGGGATCATAATGAACACTATACATTTTCATATTCTTCTAAGCCACCCTGGAATAAAACAGTTGAGATATGTGTTTTAAAGTAGATAGTGTTTTCTGAGGAAAATAAAGGTGTTTTTTTTTCATCATATATTTTTCTGAAGTATATGTTTGACCTTAAGATCAATAGCAATAAGCAATTTGATGGGGCCGCCAGAAAGGTTTAAATGATCTTTGACTAGTGACTGCTGTCACAAGATTGATGGTAAATGAACCAGATAACCTTTGGAGTCCTATGACTTCATGGCTGGAGAAGGGTGAGTCTGACATCATTGTTATTAATAGGATAGACTAGTTAAAAGCATCAAAGCTCCCTGAAATGTTGATCATGAGGAATTTCGTTGTTCAAGAGAGCTGTGTGTAGTCAGGGGTGGTTACAAGGTAGGCTGGGATTCCACGTTCTATTCCTTGCTTGTTCTCTAGCTGGCAAAGTGACCTCAGTCAGCTCAATTAACCTCACTGTGTCCCTTTCCGTGCATAGGAAATAGGGTGAGCAATACCTGCCGTTTCCAACCTCAAGGACTGTTTTCCAGCTTGCCTGAGATAAAACATGTGGAAGTGTTTGGGGAAATGTATTGTACAGCATACAAATGGAAGTTAATATTTGCTGCCAAGTCTGTTTAAGACTCTTTCATTCAAAGGCTGTCCTTGCTCACAATGAGTCATTTCTCTGACTGCAATTACTTGAAGTTGATAATTATTTGTTTATCTATCACCCCTCAACATTTTCCAACCATATTATATCCACTGAAGGCTTCTTACAGGTGTTTCTATAATTTTTCTTTTGTACAATACATTATGTCTGCTCAATCTAGCTTACCCTGCCATTAGGCATCTGTTTGGGGACATAGATATTCCCCATTAAATATGTTTTCTCAGCACAGTAGAATTAAATCTTAGTAAATGATGTGCCTATGTGTGACAGTGCACTATGTTCCCAAACCCACTCTTAGCCATATGGTGTTGGAAATTCACTGAGTTATACATGGCTGTTGTGTAATATTAATAACATTGCTTAGGGCATTTAATATGGTTGTTATAGGAATTTTATGTCTGAGACATCTTCAGACTATTGTAGCTGCTAAGTCAATATTTATAACATGAAGCTTGATGTTCCTCTACACCCAGCCCAATGTTGCTGCTGCTGTTGAGAGGTGCAGTCAAGTTAGCTTCAACTCATTGCATCCCTACGCACAGCAAAACTGCCTGGATCTGGCCCATTCTCATAATTGCTCACATGTTTGAGCGCATCAATGCAGTCATATGGTCAAAAGCTTTCCTCTTTTTTGCTGCTCGTCTACCTTACCAGGGATGATGTCCTTTTCTAGGGATTAAGCTCTCCTGCCAACATGTCCAAAGCACATGAGAAGTTGTCTTGCTACCCTTGCTGTGAAGGAGCATTTTCCTTGTACTCCTTCCAAGACAGACTTGTTGGTTCCTTAGCAGTCCGGGGTACTTTCAATAATGCGTTAGTCCCAGTAGACTAGAGAAACAAATCCAGGGACACTCAAATGTGAATAAGAAAGAACTTTATATACAAAAGCAATTATGCCATTGAGAAAACATGCAATCTCAGTCCAGATCTAGACCATAAGTCCTATATTAGCACCATATGTCTGATACCAATCTATAAATTCCTCTTCAGACTCACACAATGCATACAATGACACCGAATGCAGGAAGATCACAGGCCAGTGGGTGGAAAGTCTTATGGATCTAGTGGTGGTAGAGGCATCTCAGCACTGACAGGAGTGTCCACGTGGCTACTTCAGCTCCAGGCTCTAGTGTAGCTCCATTTGTCTTGTCAGCAAGCATGCCTCACAGGGCGTGAGCTTGTGTCCCACCTCCAGTGAGCTGTTTATCTCCGTAGCACCTCCAAATGAGGTCATCAAGCTGTGACTTGATTGACAGCCTAACCTTCTCCCCTTCACGTTTAATTCTCAAATTTATAACAGATTAGGAAACTACCTTACCAACAATGACTTCCTTTCCAGGGACTAATCTCTCCTGCCAGCATGTCCAAAGTACATGAGAAGTTGTCTCTCCGTCCTTGCTGTTAAGCAGCATTCTTGCTGTACTTCTCCCAAGACCACCTTGTTGTTTCTTTAGCAGTCCACGTCCTCTCAATATTCTCCACCAGTGCCATAATTTAAATGCATTGGCTCTTCTTTAGTCTTTCTTACTCCAGGTCCAATTTTTACATTGTATGAGGCAATTGAAAATACCATAGTATTAATTATATGCACCTTAGTCCTCTAGTAAAATCCTTGCCTTTTACACTTTAAAGAAATTTTGTGTACCCAATTTACCCAATGCAATGAATCATTTGATTCCTTGACTGGTGCTTCCATGAGTATTGATTGTGGAGAGAAACAAAATGAAATCCTTGAACATTGCAATCTTTTCTCCATTTATCCTGATGTTACCTAGCGGTCCAGTTGTGAGTGATAGGTACTTACCATACTATGTTCCTTGAAAACTACAGCAGGAAAAAATTAAGGATTATTGCTTTAGAATTGTAAGGCCTCAGATATGCTCCCGATTCATATTCCATATCCTTCATTTTTATAGCAGATTTGTCAGCGTCTGCCTTCAGACGTTTAAGACTTGAGATATTTATAATGAGTGACATTGATGAGAGGTGACAGAATCTCATGACACCCATATCTAGCAGGTCATTTATGTAGATGTAAGATGTTGAAACAAGCTCTTCTATCTGTAAACATTTTGGACTTCTGTGTACTGGAGAACATCCCGCTCCACTCCATCATAATATAGGACTTCAACCCAAGCAACTACCCTGCATAACAGGAGGCTGTTTCGGAAGCAGTCAAGATGCAACAGGTCTCTATTGGAAAAGAGGCTGCACAGTATGTGAATCTTCTGTTGCTACTGGCCATTTTACTCTCTTTTCTTCTCCAAAACAAGAGCGTCCCTCCAGCCTATTGCAACCTATTCCACAAAAAGCCGAGGAATCTGTCAGAAAGAAGAGGTGGAGAATCCATTTTCTATCAGAACTGCAATTGTTCTTTTGACTTCATGCTGGGCGTTTTGTCTCAGTGAAGAGCTTATAGTTGACTTTAAAGTAAAGGATCTGTGTTCTCTAGCAAGGGGGTTTCAAACTCTCAACTTCATTTGCTATGTTCCAGAAACGAAACTTATGCAAAAACTAGCCCGTGTCACCAAATTGGTTCCAACTCATAGCAAACCCACATGTCTTAGAGCTGTGCTCCCTGCCACTTCCAATAGCTTATTTTCTTGTAAATAGATCACTAGAGCTTTCTTCTGAGGTGAGTGGACTTCATTCTGTGTGGATTTCAGCCTCCAACCTTTTGGATCGCAGCTGAATATGTTAATTGTTTGCATCCTCCAATGCCTGTGGTAGAGATTTGACCTAAATTGAAGTTACTACTAGCTCAGATTTACTCAGCTGCTTGTCAACACATCAGTGTCCCAGTCCCACCAGTGTCTCTGTGGACGGCAGAGGTGACAGTTAGTTCCAGGAAGGATTGCAGCTTTACAAAGTCCATGGAACAATTCTCAGGCCTATAGGCTCACTATGAGTTGGAATTGACGACCACACCAGGGTTGTTGTAACAATACTGGGGAGTGATTGGAAGTAAACAGGTAGCTAACTCCACACACACAAAATTAAATTTGTAACCTTGCTTAAAGAGCACAGCCATTGCTATGATATCATGATTTACGATGTGACTAAAAATTTACCTTGAACTCTAAAATACTTGTCCCTATGCTGTTCCACAACCTGACTGAGCCATGTCCTTGGTGACTGACTGACAGCTTCAGCATAAAAATACGTGTTCTGTGATGGATTTTCCATGTGTTCCATGTTTGGATACTAGCTCTAGGCCTTACAAAGCACTGTATTTAACAAGTTCACAGCTCAAATGCCAGGCAGGGCTGCATTCTTGAAACTTAAAGTAATGATTGCACTTTAACAAAGAGGATATTTTTGTTAAAAGTTCTTACCTTTGTACTATATCTGACATGTTTGTATTCTGGAAATTTATTGATATCTACCACAAATTAAGATTTAAGTGCTACGTATTTATCTCTAGAGTCTGTGGCACTGTGGCTACATGGTGGGCTGTACCAGCTGCTCTGGGAGACAGATCAGGCTTTCTACTGCCATCTTGGAAACTCACAGGGGCAACCCTGTCGTAGAGGGTGCATATGAGTCAGAATCGGGCTGATTCTTTGTTTGCTTGTTGTTTGCTTAGCCCTTATTCAGAAAGAAGGGCGTTTCTTTGGATAAAAGTACTTTTAGTGGTAAGGCTTCTATGACCCATAGCTGTATGATGACAGATACCTCCCATTTGAGAATTCCTGAAGAAACTGGAAGCTTGTTTTCATATTCCCTGGTATGTGAGCAGCTCCCATTATTTTACCCTCCATCTCCTTTGTTGCTGGCCACATTCCACATTACTAGATTATTTCTCAGAGAAAGTCTAGTCATAGGTTTCCAAACTGTGCCACCAGAGCTGCTTAGGTCTTTACCGTGGAGGCAAAACAAAATACTTGGAGGTTTGTAACTCATTTACTGGGTTGTT
>NW_022111305.1:6201388-6231688 GCF_000313985.2 Echinops telfairi
ATAATTTTTATCAAGCCTTCTTACTATTTACTGTTTATTTCTATTACTATTTACTGTTTATTTCTTCTTTACTTACCCCTATAAACCAAAACCCAAACCACTGACTCATAGCGACCTTATACTAGTCTCTCTTTCTCAAGAGATCACTCTTAGTTGTTCTATAATAAGACCAACTAATCAGCTTGAGAGAGCCATTGAAGTAGGATAGTATTTTCTTCCTCCCACAAAGATTATCCTCTCCCTTCAGTGTTACTGATGAATCCATGCCATTGAAGGTTTTTTTGTGACTGACAGCACTATCTTAGCACAAAGCTGACCTGTTGACTGTGATGTTAATCCCGGAAGTATAACTTTTTTTCAGCATTGAGTGAGTGGTTCACAGGAAATGATCACATTTAGTATGTAGTGTCAGATTACCTTTTGGAATATATATTTTGGTTTATTTCTCTACCCAAAAGGTATGTTAGTTCCTATTTCTTCACATCCTCTTCAACATTTTCTATTAGCAATGTTATTTTTAAGTACACAGTTTATAGCCTAACTCCTTATGCTTAAGTTCTACACCTCTTCTTTTCATCCTCTCAAATTTTAGTATTTACTTTATCATGCTCATTAATCTTGGTTGTGCAAGTGCAAATGAATGCTAATCTTACATAGGATAAAAATTACACATTGTATGCTGCTTTTGGTTGGTAGTACTTAATGACATAATCAGTAAAATCAATGAGTAGAAATTTCCTTATTTGTTTGATCAGACCTCTTTCCCTTTCATGCAATTGTTTATCAGCTTTGAAATGTCAATTGTCAGATATTTAGTATCATCTCAATGACTTTAATAAAGAGATAAACTATTATTTTTTCGAATTTATGGGGCCAAGTATCACCCTTAAAATTCATTGTGTTTTCTTCACCCTTTCTCATTCCCATGTGGATTGCTTTAACACATGTACACACACACACACAATAAATGTGATTCATGTTTCAGGAGGAAATTATTATTTAATATATGGTGTAAGATTTCTGGGCTAAAGTTTTCTTTCTGTTCTGTTATCTTTTCAATTTTAGTTCCCACATTTGTTGTTGTTGTTCTGAGCTTGTGTTGACCTAGGTAAAAATAATGAAAGTGCAATTGTGGTTTATTCCTCTATTTGGTCATTCTTAAAATAGTGTGCATGTGTACAATAAAATGCATTCTTCTCTCTCAAGGTTACTATAGCAACCAAATCTGTAGTGTACAATGAGTTTTAGAGGTTAGATGATTTAAAACTGGAACAAATATACCCCTAACATTGAGGAGAACATTTAGATTCTGTTCTCTCTTCAGTAAGCCAACAATGTAGGATTTTCCTATATGATGTACAGAGACCAAAACTTGTTTTTATGGGTACACAAATATATTTAAACCCCCCAAATGTGGAAAACCTGATACAATGATTTGTTGATACAGAGATAAAATTGTTAATAATTTAAGTTAGTGGTGATAAAATTAAAGGTTTTGTGAAATAAAATAATTTGAATACAAAGCTAAAATAAGTTATAAATTCTTTTTCTAAGAATCTTGTTGGAAGTTACTGTAATTTTTATGTTAGCTAATTGGTTCCAAAACAATAAATCGTGGTAATAAAGCCCAGCCCTTTGCTTTCAGGCTGCTCTCACCTGGAGCTATATGAAACCTGGTCTTTACTGCATGTGTATTTTTTGGATAACAAAAGGAAGATCTACAGATTTCTTCATAAACCTATACTTAAAATGGACCATTTTGCTTCATCTTTTTCTTCTTAGAAAACTTCCATTCTTTTAACCTGGCAATTTTCTAGCACTCTGAACACAGCCCAAAGCATTTGGTCCTTTGTGTCTTATCAGCCTTTCCACTTGCTCTTCCTCCATAAATAAGCCTTAAGTTTAGCAATCCTGACTCACCTCTAGTACGTATGCACATACATATTTCAGTTGCACTCATTCTTGCAATCACATTGCCACAGTATTTAATTAGTGTTTTTTTCTTTTTTATTATATAATAGTTCTATTGCCCTATTTCACACAATTCGATATATCCATTCATAGTCAATTCTGTTGTTCAATCCCTTCAAGTGAGGTTATAAAATCATCAATGCTATCAGCTCCCCCTCATCCGTGCCATTAACCCTTCCTATACCCTCAGGGAATCAATACTCCTATAACTATTTCTGAGGTGTTATCTATCTTTCCTTTCATGCAGTGCATAATCTCAAATATATAAATGAACATATGAAAATATAACTTGATTAATGAGGTAAAACAAGTAAAAATCCTAATAGTATGAGGAAGAAATAGTCATGAAATAGTAGATAGTTATATGGTTCATCAGTGTCAACAAATACCCTGATTTTTTTAAATCATTTTATTGGGGGCTCATACAACTCTTATCACAATCCATACATACATCAATTGTATAAAACACATTTGTACATTCATTACCTTCATCATTCTCAAAACATTTGCTCTCCACTTAAGCCCCTGGCACCAGCTCCTCATTTTCCCCCCTCCCTCCCCACTCCCACCTGCCTCATGAACCCTTGATAATTTATAAATTATTATTTTGTCATATCTTACATTGTCCAATGTCTCGCTTCCCCCACCATTCTGTTGTCCATACCCCAGGGAGGAGGTTATATGTAGATCCTTTCTACCTCACCCTCCTGGTATCGCTACTCTCACCACTGGTCCTGAGGGGATCATCCATCCTGGATGCTCTGTGTTTCCAGTTCGTATCTGTACCAGTGTACATTCTCTGATCTAGCCAGATTTGTAAGGTAGAATTGGGATCATGATAGTGGGGATGCTGGGTGGGGGGAGGAAGCATTTAGGAACTAGAGGAAAGTTGTATGCTTCATCTTTGCTACACTGCACCCTGACTGGCTCATCTCCTTCCAATGACCCTTCTGTATGGGGATGTCCAGGTGCCTACGGATGGGCTTTGGGTCCCCACTCCGCACTCCCTCTCATTCACAACGATATAATTTTTTGTTCTTTGATGCCTGATACTTCATCCGTTCGACACCTCATGATCACACAGGCTGGTGTGCTTCTTCCTTATGGGCTTTGTTGCTTATGAGCTAGAAGGCTGCTTGTTTACTTTCAAGCCTGTAAGACCCCAGATGCTATATCTTTTTATAGCTGAGCACCATCAGCTTTCTTCACCACATTTGCTTATGCACCCATTTGTCTCCAGCGATTGTGTTGGGAAGGTGAGCATCATGGAATGCCAATTTAATAGAACAAAGTGTTCTTGCATTGAGGGAGTGGAGGCCCAATGTCCATTTGCTACCTTAATACTAAACCTATAAATATATGTATGTAGATCTATTTCCCCATCATCATATATAAATATATTTACATATGCACATGCTTGTAGACCTCTGTAAATTACCCTTTGCCTCCTAGTTCTTTCCTCTATTTCTTTCTACTTTCCTCTTGTCCCACTATCATGCTCAGCCTTCATTTGGGTTTCAGTAATTCCTCTCAGTTACATTATCCTTGATCACACCCTAGTAGGACTCCTATACCCTCCTCACCACCAACTTGGATCACTTGTTGTTCCCTTGGCCCTGGGTTTATTTAACACCACTTCCTTTCCCCCACCTCTGCCTCTCCCATGTTCCCATGAACTGTCGGTCCCATTGTTTTCTCCTCCAGATTATTCATCCAGCCTATCTTATTTAGACAGACCTGCAGATATAATAACATGCACAAAAACAAGACAGAGTAAAACCAAGGAACAAAACAAAACAGCAACAACAATAATAAAAAAAGCCAATGACAAAACAAAACAAAAACACAATAACAACAAAAAAGAAAAGCTTATAGTTAGTTCAAGGACTGTTTGTTGGCCTTTAGGAGTGTTTTCTGGTTGAGCCAAGCCCTGGCCCCAAAGTCTATTTTTGGTATTCCCTGGAGACTTCATTGCTCTCTTCCCCTTGCTGTTCCGTTGCACGCCTTTATTCTTTTGCCTCAGTGTGGTAGGATCAAATCAGGCACAATTCCCACACTGTGCCTCAAGTGTTGTCCCCTGTAGGGCTATGGGTCAGTGAGGAATGTCCTGTCTCATAGTGGGGCTGGCCATATGGTCTTCTCTGTGGATTGGTTGCTCTGAGCGGGAATATCATTGACCCTGATGTTATTACTCACTCCATGTGGCCCTTCTGAGAGAGACCGCCCAAGTATCTTGCTTATGGGTTTTGGGTCTCCACTACATCCACGCCCCTTCACATCAATTTGTTTTTGTGTTTTTGGACTTCAGATACCTCTTCCCGTTGACACCTCATGATCACACAGACTAATGTGCTTTATCTATGTGGGATTCATTGTTTTTCTGCTAGATGGTGGCTCATTTAGCTAGAAGCCTTAAAGACTCCAGACACTATATCATTTGATAGCTGGGCACCATCAGATTTCTTCATCACATTTTCTTATACACCCATTGTGTCTTAAGGGATCATGTCAGAAAGGTGTCATATAATGCCACAATATTAGAACAGACTGTTCTTATACTGAGGCGAGATTTAAGTAGAAGATAAAGTGCATCTGCTTCCTTGCTGTGAGTGAATATATACACATGCACACAAATACATAAAAATGAGGGGATACGTTCCAAATTCCAGAAATGCACTGGGCAGAGCAGAACTTCTGTAATATGAATTTTTCCAACGAGGTAAGCGTAGTGCAACTCGTTCTCAGTTAGTGCACCCAGTGGCACCAGCTGGGTAGGTTCTCTCTTGTCACAGTGATTTTTTTTGTAAAAGCAGTTTCACTCGACCCTCATGTTTTGCAATGGCCGATTTAAGAGAACAATGTGTCGCCGTGAAATTTTGTTTCCTGCTCAGAAAGAATACCACAGAGACAGTTTTGATGTTGAATACAGCTTACAAGGACAGCATTATGGGGAAAAACTCAAGTGTACAAGTGGCTTTGTTGTTTCAAAATATCGATTGATGACAAACCTCATTCTGGAAGTCCGTCAATTTCCTGAAGGGATGAAAATGATGAGTTGTAGTGGATTTGTAGTTTGTTCCACCAGGTCAGATAGTTAATCAAGCTTTCTATTTAGAGGTTCTGAAAAGATTGCTTAACAGTGTGTGACAAAAAAGGCCTGATTTGTGGCAGACCGGTGACTAGTTTTGCCACCACAACAGTGCACCTGCTCATGTAGCCACCTCAGTGTGCCAGTTTGGGGCAAAAAAACAGTCCCTCTTGTCCCACGCACCTTACTCACCTGACCTCACTCTGTGCGACTTCTTTTTGTTTCTGCATATGCAGAGGGTCATGAAAAGACAGCTATTTTGACCACATAGAAGAGGTGAAGAAAAACTCGAGGGAGGTGCTGTCAGCCATCCAAACAGATGAGTTTAAAAAATGTTTCCAAGAATACTAAGGGCTCAAGGATAAAGAAAATGAGTTGAAACTGATAATGGCAACAAATGTACAAATGTGCTCAACACATGGATGGATGGATTGGTAAGAGTTGTATGAGCCCCCAATAAAATGATTTTTTTTTAAAGAAAAAAAGGAATGGAATCTCAGATTTGACAAATGTATTAAGTATAATTGAAAGAACTTTTGATGGGGATAAGGCTGCTTTGTTATAAAAAAATGAAATGCATACCTTTGAAAAAATTCCCTATTGAGAGTGCGGTACTCCCTCATATAGATATAATTTTTACTTCCTGCTACCCCACTGCTATGATCTCCCATCATTCATCATTGATATCCCGGCATTCCCATAATTCCTTCCAGATCCAAATCAGTTGAACAAACACAAGTAGAAAAGCTTCACTTGCTTCACTGTCAATTTTAGATCATATACTTCTCCCCTGTGCATGTCATTGTTCTCTCCCCTCTCGCCTTTTCACCTTCCTCCACTCCCAATCCCTCTTGACCTAATCTATCCAGTCGCTGTCTCCATGATATTACCTATCCTGAATATCATATGTAGATCAACACCAAACAAAAAGATAAAAGATGAACAAACAACAAAATGCAAACAAACGAACAAAAACACACAGATAGTCACAAGTCTAATAAGGATCAAAGCATATAACAGATGAATATCTCTGTTATGTATAGATAAGGGTATGTTATAAACCATATATCCTGACCCCCTTTCTTTCAGGTTTACCAATCCTGAGTCCCTCTTGTTTATCAACACATACACCTTGTTAGACTTCCTCCATCATTGTCTGAATGGTGAGCATCTATAAGACCATATTGTCAGTTCCTCAGTCAGGGATGGAGCTTTCTATTGCCCAGTTATGCCTATTGACTTTCAGTATGGCCCCCTTGTGAGCAATCTCCAACCAGTTCAGATTGTATCCCAAATGCTGTCCTCCACCCCCAATCCCATTCAGAAATCTATGATCAGGATTCTTCAAGAGACTTCCTATCTTCTCCACCAGCACTGGTCTGTTGCACTCTTATCTTTGTCTGCCACCAAGTGGGCAGGTCAAGCCAGCCTCTTTCCTCAAGCAGTATCTTCAGGGTTGAACCCTGCAACACTGTCATCTGGAGAGAGGATGTCACTTCTCAGTATGTGGCCGGCTATGCACGCATCACTGGGAATAAGCTGCTTCGAGCAGGAATATTGGCCTAGTGCTTGGCACCCCTGGATGAGGTCTACTCTTGCTTTCCATTTCCTGTGGAGATATAAACAAAACCCTCTCCTGGAGTTGGATAGCACCCTGATGCCCCATTGCTGTCATTATGCTTCCCCTACCTTTCTGTGGGCTTTAAAAACATATGAGAGAGAGAGAGAGAGAGAGAGAGAGAGAAAATATGCCTTTCAGTGCAGGTGCTATCTGCATTTGGTGTTGATGACATATGCGTTATTGGGTTTGGTCTGGCTTTTGTCAGAATATCTGAGAATTGTCTGCTGTGCATATTTTCCCTTTTGCCCATTCTGCTGTTTGAACTTATTTCAGTGAACTCATGTTATACTTGACCTTTGTGTTTGGTTAACTTCACTCAGCATAATATCCTCCGATCTTTCCACGAATTCAGATGTTTCATAGGTTTATCAACATTTTTCAGGAATGCATAGTATTCCATTATGTACCAGGCTTTTTTTATCCATTCATCTATTGATGGAAATTAAGCTCTATCCAAGTTTTTGCTATTGTAACCTGTGCAGCAACAAACACTGGAGAACAGATAACTGGCCATGGTCTGCTTCTTAGTTTTTCTGGATATGTGCCCAATAGTGGGATTGCTGGGTCATATGGTGGCTCGATTTCCATCTTTTTTGTGTACCTCCAAATCAATTTCCACAATGACTGTACATATCTACAAGACCACCAGCAGTGGATAAGAGTTTCAATCTCACCACATCCCCTCCAACATTTGTTGCTTTCTGTGTTCTCAAATTGGGCTACCTTTGTGGTATTTCATGGTTGCTTTGACTTGCATTTTCCAGATGGCTAATGATCCGGGAGCATTTTCTGGCCATTTATTTATATTTATTGGCCATTCAGATTTCTTCCTTTGTGAATTTTTTTGTTCAAGTCTTGTGTCCACCTCCTTAGTGGGCTATTCACTTTTTCTTGTACACTTTCAGGATTCTGTAGTTTTTAGTAATAAGCCCTTTGTCTGTTATGTCATCACTAAATATGTATTTCCCAGTCTGTGGTCTCTCTTTCACTCTCTTGATGAAGTCTGCTGATGTAAACAAGTGTCTAATCTTTAGTACATCCCACTCATCCATTTTATCTTCTTCTGGGTGTGTATCCTTCGGTATTTCTAGTAGCCCATGTGTTCCTTATGCTAAGGTTCTTAGTTCTGTCCCGTTTTCTTATTGATAAACTTTATAGTTTGGGGGCTTTACCTGGAGGTCTGTGATCCATCTTGTATTTATACTTGTGCAAGGATATCCAGTTTTTCCAGCACCATTTTTGAAAAGGGCATCTGCTTCCAATTTGATATTTTGAGGGCCTTTGTCAAAGATCAGTTGTCAGTATGCTACTGTTTTCATTTCTGGATTATCTATTCTTATCTCTTTGTCTGAGTATGTATCACTGTAATAGTGTAATGGTGTTTTGACAACCTGGGCTGTATACGTTTTGAAATCAGGTAATGCTAGCCTGCCCACTTTGTTCTTCTTGAGGAGATCTTTGTCGATTCTGGGCTTCTTCCCTTTCCATATGAAGTTGAGAATCAATTGTTGCATTTCTTGGAAAAGTGATGATGGAAGCTGTATCAGGATTGCACTGAATTTATATAGTGCCTTGGGAAGAATTGACATATTTGTAATGTTGAGTCTTCTGATCCAGGAACATAGATATTCTTCCACTCATAAAGGTCCCTTTTGGTTTCTTGTGAAAATATTCTACCCTTTTCCTCATATGGAATGTTTTTGTAGTTATTTGTATTCCTAGATATTTCAATTTATGCTTGGATAAAGTAGGATACTACCTTCTTGTTCTCTTTTTCCCATCAGTGGTATACAGCAATCCAATTGACTTCTGCTTGTTGATTTGATATACTGCCCCTGTACCATATTTCTCTATGGTTTCCAGCAATCCTATTGTGGAGACTTTGGGGACTAAATATATAAAATCTTCTGCAAATAACAATAATTTCACTCTTCTTTCTCTAAAAGAATACCTTTGATATCTTTCTGTTGCCTTGTATTATTAGTTAGGACCTTCAAGACGATGTTGAATAGAAGTGGGGAAAAGGGGCATCCTTTTTGGGACCACTTATTCAGTTGGAGTGTTTTCATCTTTTCTCCATTAATTATAATACTAGCTGTTGCATTTTCCCATGTAGTTTTATTATATTGAGGTAATTTCCTTCTGGTCCTATCTTCTTGAGTGTCTTAATTAGTAATGTGTGTTGAATGTTGTGAAATGCTTTTTCATGTTTATTGATATTATCTTGTGGCTCTTGTCCTTTTTCTTTTTAATTAGGTGGATAATGATGCTTTTTCCAATGTTGAACCATCCCTGCATCCCTGGTATGAATCCTACTTGGTCATGATGGATTTTACATAGACACAAACACACACACATACGTTTGTATTCCGTTGGCCAAATTTTGCATCTATGTTCATTAGAGATATTGGCCTATAATTCTCTATTCTTTTGGGATCCGTTCCCAGCTTTGGTATCGGTGTTATGCTAGTTTCATAGGATGAGTTTGGGAGTTTACTGTCCTTTTCTTTGTTCTGGAAGAGTTTATGTTGAGTTGGTGTCAGCTCTACCCCAAATGTTTTATAGAATTCTCCTGTGAAGCCTTCTGGGCCAGGGATATTTTTAGTAGTGAATTCCTTAACAAGTTTATCTATTTCTCTTTAGTCTGGGTCTGTTCAAACTCTTCGTGTTCAATTGAGATAATTTGGAAAGTGTTTGTTTTTCCAGGTATTTGTCCATGTCCTCCAAGTGGTTGAAATTGTTAGAGCACAGTCTTTCATAAGATGTGTAATTAGTCTTTTAATTTTATTGGAGTCCATTGTAATGTCCCCTCTTTCATCCTGCATCCTGTATATTGATAACTGTTCCTTCCTCTCTTTTATTAGGTTTGTTAGCGGTTTGTGGATTATCTTGATCCTTTAGAAGAAACAGCTTTTTACCGAGTTCATTTTTTTCCATTTTTCCCTTTGTTTGTTTGTTTTCCCACACTTTGATCTACACCCTAATTTTTGTAATTTATTTTCTTTTGCCATTAGATAGATTATTCTTTTGAATTTTCCAACTGCTGAAGGTTTTGTGTAAGAGTATCAGTGATAAATCTCTCTTCCTTCTTTATATGTGCATTTTTCAATATCAAGCATCCTCTGATGACTGCTTTTACTGTATCCCATAGGTTTCAATATGATGTATTCTCATCCTCATTAGTTTTTAGAAACTGCATATTTTTGTCTCTAATTTAGCCCCAGATCCAGTTCTTTTTCAGAAGTAGGTTAATAAGTTTCCATGGTTTTGCCTTTGTTTTCTCTTTCATTTACTTCCAGCATTATGGTGGAATGATCAGAGAAGGAAGTGTGAGTGACCTCTATATGTCTGAATTTTCACAAGCTTGACTTGTGTACCAGTATATACTGTATTTTCGAATATAAACCACAAAGTGCATGTGTGGAAGATTCATGCTTGCCTTCTTTTCTCCATTGGGTCAAAGATGTCTCGGGTGTTGCTTTCAGTGGGATGACTTCTGGATAGTGTTACACTATGTAGTAGTCTCATGTTTGTGTTCCTTGGATGCTAGTCTTTTGTCCAAAGTTAGTTGGAAAGTGATCTTTGTAGTGCTGTGTTTTTTATTGTTGTTGTTGTTTGGTTGGTTGTTTTTAATAATCTCTAAGGTGTTCTTTATTTGAGAAAACTCTAACCTCCCCTTCTATTTAGATGAATATCTGGTGGGGTAGAGGTTTCTCAGGCTGCAATTATTTTCCTTAATCTCTATGAAGATGCTACTCTGTTCTCTTCTCTACTTCATGGTTTCTGCTGATAAATCTGAGCATATTATGTTTACCCTTATAGGTAACAATATTTTTTTCTCTAGCTGCCCTTAGGATTTTCACCTTTTTCTCAAAGTTGAATAATTTGACTACGATCTGCCTCGGTGTATTCTTCCAGCAGCACAGTGATAGTGGGTTCTTAGGTAACAGGCATGGAGCATTTAACAAGAGGAGGGAGAGGAAGGGCTAAGGAGCAACTGACAGGAAACTCACAGGCTGCCTGCTGCATTGGCATGGTTCAGGCAGCTGAGGAGAGTGCTTGTAGCCTGAAGCCTGGGAATACTGAGGCAGTTGAGGATACAAGTGAGCTGCTGTTCACTCAGGAAGAGTGAATTGGCAGCAAGCAGACTTGGGCATTTCATGGGGGAGGGTGATGGAGCACATGTGGGTGTCTGGTGGTACTGGTAACACAATGCCGGACGTGTTGCTGTGGGTGGAGGGGGCAGAGAGCAGTCCAAATGGCCAAGACACACTGGTCTATGGGTAGGGAAAGCAGCACACACTTATGTGTGGGAGTTGGCATAGGGAAACAAGGTGCATAGGGGTCCCTGGGGCCAGGGAGAGCCTGGGATAGTTGGAGAGAGCCAGGGAACTGTGGTTGTGTATTACTGGCACCAGAGGACAATGGGGAGGCGGGGAGAGGAGGAAATGTGTCATGGCAAGTATAGCTGAGCTGTACAAAAGGCCCCCCAGGTGTTTCGACACCAGTGCTAAGACTGAATCTCGCCAATTGGCCCCTTCACCCACAGATCTGGGGACCACTCACAGTAAACTGTAGACAGATATTCCTACCTACATTGATGTCATCTTCCCAGTGGTCTCTTAATTAGTATTTAAATGATGACATCTACAAAAATATTGTTTAGCCAATAGTCATTATTTTCTGGACGTTTCTTAGTTATTTATCAGCATAATTTTCAACCACATTGTGTGTCTCAATTTCTCAAAAAACGTTTGAATATTTCTATTTTAAAATGCATGTTATTGCTCTTGTTATCCTTTTCCTGTCCAAAGGTGGACTCGTGGATCTGTGGGGCTTCTGTCCTGCTTTTGCCTAGAGATTTCCTCTCTCCTAGGGTAGGACTTCTGAATTATTTCCCAAGATATATTCCCTTATTGAGAAGATAATTTTGAGCTGAGTGTTTATCTTTCCTTCTCTTGAAAGCATCTCCTGTCTTTTATCTTCCGTTGTCCTCCTGATAAACTTGATATCCTTTTGGTTTTCAATTCCGGGAAGTTATCTTGTTTCACTTTGAAAACTGTTGGGATTTTGTTCCACTGCTTTTGCCCCTTGGTTTGTAATTTCACAACGATGTGTCTTTGTGCAGTCGTTCTTCCTGGTGCCAGGGATAAGTGACCCTCTTGTGATATTGGATTTGTAACATTAAAAGTCTAACAAATATTTTTACTCTATTTTTGAAGTTTATATTCTCTACTTTCACATACCTTCTATAATACTCCTTAGTGTAATAGAAACATCCCTATGCTCTACATTTGTTATCTTTTCTCTGAAATTTTCATGTATATATATATACTGACATATATTTCAAAAAGTTTGTTTTTTCATTGATGATTCTGAAAACTTTGGGTTTTACTTTAGGTCTTTGATCAAACTTGAGTTTGTCTTTGTGCGTGGGTGAAATATGGGATATGTTTTATATAGATATTCGTCTGCACATGGATATCAATCTTTCCCAACACCTTTTATTGAAGAGGCCATCTGCTTCCCATTTAATATTTTTGGGTCCTTTGTCAAAAATCAATTGTCTTTATTTGGATGTTATGATTTCTGGATTTTCTGTCCTGATCCGTAGGTCCTAGGTTCTGAGGTCATGTAGAGCAAGACCACCTACTTTGTTCTTCCTTTTGAGGATTTCTTTGCCTAACCTGGGTACACCCTCTCTTCTTATGACTTTGGCAATCATTTTCTCCATGTTTTTGAAGAATGATTCTGGAATTTGCTTTGGGATTATTTCTAATATATATAGTGCTTTAGCTAGTATGGGGCTATTCAAAATATTAGTCTTCCAATCCATGGAATGGGATGTTCCTCCATTTGTGTAGATTCCTTCTGGTTTGTTTTAGTAATGTTCTATATTTTTCTTCACACTTTTTAGATTTTTTTTGGGGGGGGCGTTATTCCTAAGTATTTCAGATTCAGTGTGACTGACAATGGTATTGTTTCCTTGTTTTTTTTATTTTTCAGTATTCTCATCGTTGTTATATACTGATATGATCATGTGGTTATTATCCTTTTTTTGTTAATGTGATGGATTATAACAATTGTTTTATAAATGTTGAGCCATCCCTACATCCCTGGTATGAATTCCACCTGGTCATGATGTGTTATTTTTTTGATAGGTTGGATTCTATTTGCCAAGATTATATTGAGGATTTTGCATCTATGTTCATGAGGAATATCCTTGTAGGATTTTTGCCTGCTTTTGGTAACAGAGTTATGCTGGCTGCAAATAATGAGCTTGTGACTTTGTTATCCTGTTCTGTATTCTGCAATAGTTTGTGTAGGATTATGGTCAATTCTTCTCTGGATGGTTGGTTGACTTTTTCTCTGAAACCATTAGGGCCAGACTTTTTTTAGTTTGAGTTTCTTGATGGCCTTGTCTATTTGTTCTTTTGCTAAAGATATGTTCAAGTTCTTAATGTCCATGTGCAATAGTTTAGGGAGATGTTTTTCTAGGAGTTTTTCCATGTCCTCCAAGTTATTAAATTTGATAGCATACAGTCTTTCATAGTACTGTGTTACTGATGATTTTATTTTATTCGGTGTGTTGTGACATCCCTTATTTCATGCCTATTTCTTGACATTGACATCTGCTCTTTCTTTCCTTTGTTAAATGTGCTGTCAGTTTGTTGATTTTGTTGATCCTGTCAAAAATCACCTTCTTGATTGGTTAATTTTCTTCATTATGCTTCTCTTTTCCATTACTTTTATTTCTGCTCTTAGATTTATGATTTTTCTTCTTTTTCTGTTGGAAGGCTTATACTGTTTTCCTTTTCTAATAGTGGGAAGTGCCATGTTCAGGATGTAACCATGATGCTTTTCTCTTTTTTCATGCATGAGTTTATTGCAATAAAGGGACCTCTGATAACTTCTTTTGCTGCATTCCATAGGTTCTGATAAGATTAACCTTCTCGCTTCTTTCTAGGAATTTCCTCATTTCCTTTCTTATTTGGATTCCTTGTGAGAGGTGAATTATTGCTCCAAGTTATTGTTTTTGTGTCTATTGTTGATTTCCAGCTAAATGGTGTAGTGTTTGGAGAAGATGGATTGAATGACCTCTATGTGTTTGAATTTTCTCAAACATCATGGCCCAGCATGTGGTCTATTCTAGAGTCTGAGACATGGGCATTGGAAAAGACTGTGTATTATTTTGCTCTTGGTTGGAGATATCTCTAAATATTTCCTAGGTCAAGTTGGTCATTTGTCTTGATCAGCTCTTCTACTTCTTTATTGAGTTTATTATCTGTTAATCTATCTTTCCTTGAGAGTGGTGCACTAAATTCACCTACTGTAATTGTTGACCTAGTGATTTCTCCTTTCATCTCTTTGAGGATCTGATTGATGAATTTTGAGGGTCTTTTGTTGGGCACTTACATGCTTATTATGGCTAGGTTTTCTAGGTCTATTGACCCCTTGAGCATTGTGTAATGCCCACTCCTGACTCATGTTTTCTTGTGCACCTTGAGTTCTATTTTGTCAGAGGTTAATATTGCCACCACGGCTTTGTTTGCTTTTTTATTTCATTAGCTTGGTAAATTTCGCTATGTTTTTATCCTCAGTCTGTTTTGGTCTGTGAGTTTGAGACATGTCTATTGAAGGCAGCAGATCACTGGATCATGCTGTATAATCCAGTCTGCTACTCTTTCTCATATTATAGGTGTGTTTCTCCTGTTAACATTCAATGTCATTAAATCTAATTGTTGATCCAATACTGTCATCTCTTACTTTTTATGTTTGATATTTAACTTTCTTTCCTGCCCTCTAGGGTGGTGGATGTGTGAGGAGTTTATTCTTGTCTTCCATTTTCTGTTTGATGTATGTTATTTGTGTTCTATTTTCCATGTTTCAGTTTATAGGTTTACTTACACCCGGAGCATGAGTGGTACTGTCATGTTCATTTGTTGCAGTTGCTGTTTTCTGCCAATAAAAATCTAGATGGTATTTTTGTAATGCTGGTTTTTTTTTGGTTTTCCTATTTAAATCATTTTATTGGGGCCTCATACTACTCTGTTTTTTAAAAAAATACTTTTATTAGAGGTTCTTACATCTCTTATCTCAAACCATACATTCCTCCAATGTGTGAACACATTTGTACATATGCTGCCATCATCATTTTCAAAGGATTTTCTTCCCATTTGAGCCCTGATATCTGCTCCCCATATCTTCCCCCTCCAGCCCCGACACACCTTCCCTCATGAACCCTTGATAAGTTATAGATTATTTTTTCCATATCTTATATTGTCCTCTGTTGCCTCTCACCCACTTTTCTGTTATTTATCCCCCTGGGAGGGGCTTCTACATTGATCTTTGTGATTGAGTTCCCCTTTCAACCCCAACCCTCCCCAAATCCTCCTGGTATCTCTACTCTCTGTGTTGGCTCTGAGGGGTTTATCTATCTCAGAGTCCCCATGTTGTGGGCTCTTATCTGTAGCCTTGTGAAAGTTCTGGTCTAATATGACCTGTAAGGTAACCGAGGTCATGATAGTGGGGTGAAGGAAGCACCAAAGAACTAGAAGAAAGTTGTGCATTTGATCAGTCCTATACTGCCCCCTGACTGGCTCATCTCTTCCCTGTGAGCCCTCTGTGAGGGGCTGTCCAATTGTCTACAGATGGGCATTGGGTCTCCACTCCTTGCCCTCATTCACATTTGGTATGGTTTTATTCTGGGTCTTAGATGCCTGATACCTGATACCATCAACACCGCAGGAGCACACAGGCTGGTGTTCTTCTCCTATGTGGGCTTTGTTGATTCTTAGATAGATGGCCACTTGTTTATCTTCAAGCATTTAAGACCCCAGAGACTATATATTTTGATAGCCGGGCACCATCATCTTTGTTCACCACATCTGCTTATGGCACCCGCTTTGTCTACAGCAAATGTGCCGGAAAGGTGAGCATCATGGAATGTCAGTTTAATAGAACAAAATGTTCTTGCATTGTGGGAGCACTTGAGTAGAGGCCCAATGTCCATCTGCTACCTTAATACTAAACTTATAAATAGATGCACATAGTTCTATTTCCCCATCATATATAAATATATTTATATATGTATATGCATGTATTTAGACCTCTATAAATGCCCTTTGCTTCTTAGTTGTTTCCTCTGTTGATTTTTCATATATAGCTTGTATTATCTTGAGGAATTTTCCTTCCATTCCTATCTTCTACAGTGTCTTAAACAGGAATTGTTTAAGTTTGCTTGCCTCTCCTCTAGGTGACTGCTTCAGTTCTCTGCCTCCTCCATTCGGTTGGCAAAGTCTGTGAGTCTGCAACTGGCTTTTGCTATCTCATCCCTATGCTCTTGTATTTCCCTTTGGTGTATCGTCTTTATCTCCTCTATCATTTCATTCTTTTTCTGTATTGTTTCCCTCATATCCTATATGACTCCAGGCAGCATTCTGAAAATTTCTTTCTGTGGCAGATCAATGTTTGCTTCTTCTATGCACATTAGGTTTAGGACATCTTCTGCCATTGCCTTTTGATTATCCTGTTTTTTGTAGAGGTTGTTGGGGCTGATGGCTGTTTGCATTGCCTTGTTTTAGAGGAGCCAGGTGCCATTTTCCATGGAGTTGAAGAGCCCTGGCTCTTCTGGGAGACTCATAGGAATGCTTTTTCGAAATGCCTGTAGCTAATTGCACTATGGAATTGGCCTACCACTTTAACCTCCTGTGGCTTCAATCTCTCCCTAGTCAACCAATATTCTGGTATTTGGAGGGCAAGTTGGATGGTCCTCTCAGGGGATGCTGGTTGGGTGGTTTTGGACCCGTGAGCATGGTAGTGTATGCTGGGTGATTTCATAACAAGCCAAGATGGTGTTGCCCACTGCAGCTTTGGGTGCCGCAGAGGGCATGCAGGGGTTTCTGCTGCAACAGGAGTGCCACAGAAGGCTGGTGGGTTGCTTGCTTTGGTGTAGAGCACAGCGAATGATGGGAGGAATTGCCCAGGTCAGGTAGATCACTGCAGAGGTTGGGCAGAGGTTCCCGAAGCAGCATGGAGCATTGACAAGTGTTGGCCGAGCTTTCTTAGGCTGTGTGAGGCATTGTGGCAGGCAGGAGGAAGTTCTCTGTCACGTGGACCACAGAGGACAGGTAGTAGCTCCCCCTGCCATGCAGGCAGTATTTCCCCTGGAAGAAGGTGGGCAGGATTTCCCCCAGTAGAAGTTGGGCAGGATATCCCCTGGTGGAGGGTGGGTGGGTTCCATTGCAGAGGGTGAAGTTCTCCCAGCTGGGTGGAGGGCAGGAGTACATGTCCTAGGCTAACGGCAATGGTCTGGAGGTCTGCAGTGGCGTGTGAGAGAAAAGAGAAGAGAAAAATAAAAAAGAACAAAAACCAAAAACACTAAGCCTGTTGAGACTGTGGGGAGACAGAGAGAAGAGAGGGAACAGTAATAAAAATATAGCTGAGCCCTGAGCCAAGACTGTGGGGCTGGAGGATTTAAACCCTGCTCTGAGGCAGTGGCAAGCTGTGGCTGTATTGAGACAAAGCTCCTGTTCCTGCTCCAAATAATCCCAGCTCCAGCAGAGACAGTCACAGGGGTAAGGTTAAACCCTAGCCAGCCTCCACTGCAGTAAGCCTAAAGCCCCCATCTCCTCAAAACCTAGTGGATCTGTGCCTACTTATCTTAATGATGCTCCTCCTGTGGTACATCTGTGTTGATTTTCCCTGTTAGTAACTCTCCTGGGCTGATTTCTGTGGAGTCCCTCTTGTAGGTGTTACTCAGTCACCATCTTCTTGGAAGTCACTGGGTTTTTTTTGTTAGTTTGTTTGCTTTTGTGTATTTTCTAAATATTTCTTTATTTGAGAAAACTTTTATCCCTCCTTCAAAATAATAGAAAGCTTTGTTGGATAAAGGATTCTTGGGATGCAGTGGTTGTCTTTCAACGTTTGGAATACGCTGCTCTAACTTCTTTCCCGCATGTTCTCTGGAGAGATCTGATATTATTATCTATTTACCTTTATGTGTGGCTGCTTTTTTCCCTCTAGTTGCTTATGGATCATCTCCTTTTTTTTGAAGTTGGATAATTTGACTACTATATGTTTTGATGTGTTTGGGGTTTTTTTTTTGGGGGGGGGGTTGTCAATCTAAGTGATGTTCTCCCTGCTTCCTCGATGGTTATCATCTCCTTTTTTGTGATATTGGGGGGATTTTTCTTCCAAGAATTCCTGTTCTATTTTAACTGTAGGCTTATTTGTTTCTTTCTGCTCAGTGACTCCAGTAATTTGAATATTGTACCGCTTCATGGAATCTCACAACGTCCTCATACTTTCTTCAGATTCCTCTACTTTTTTGTTTGATTTATTCTCTCATTTGCAGAATTCTGCTTGGTTATCTTTGAGATTGCTGTTCCAATTTTCCATTTCTTGCATTCTATTGTTGAGATCTTTAACCTTGTTCCTTAATTCTGCTACCTCATCCCTAAACTCTTGAATTTCGCTTTGGTGTGAAAATTTTCATATCTATCTTTTTTTCATCTGTTTTCAGGACTGATTCCTTAAATTCTTGTATGATTCTCAACAATAGTCTCTTGAATTCTCTGTAGGACGGTCTCTTCTTTATAAACCATTAAGAGTGGGTCATCTTCAGGAATTGAATTTTGTTTCTCTAGATATTTTTGTGGTAGATGCAGGTGTTGGCTGTTGTCTACATCACAATGTGGATGAACTAAGGCACTGACTCAATTTGTTCAATTTGTATGGAGGAGGGGCTTATTCTATAGGTTATGGGAGCATCAGCTAGGTCCCACAGAAGGTGCTGTGAATAGATAATGTGGGTGTGTTAGTTGGATGTTTAGGAAATTATATTTGAGTTAGTGGTATTACGCTTAGGAAGCCTTCCTTTTAAGTGTATTAATTTTCTATAAGTTGGTGAAAAGCATTATGGGGGATATGGTTTTTCTTGATAAATTAGAGGAGAATGGGTATTGTCAAGGTGTAGACAGCAGGTTCTAGTGGTTGTGATGGTTGGGAGGGTGTGAGGGGTATATTAAATCTATGAGAGTCCCTTACTTACTCTGTAAATTATGAAAGGGAGAGTGCTGTTCCTCAATCACTTGTGTTTATAACAGAAGACCCCTTTATAGTAGATTGCGGCACAACTCAGCATTCTCCATTCCGTATTTATGGTCCCAATGTGGATATAGGCTATTGTAGCTAGTATTCCAAGGACGAAGGACCTCTGAGCAGAAAGCAATCTGGATAAGCCAATGTGATCCCATGTTTGTTGTTTACCATGTCAGAGTTTGGGAAGGCCACTGAGTAACCCTGATGTGCTAAGTTCCTGTTCCTCTAGTGGGAAAAGTAGTCCTGTGTTGTTGTTTTTTCTTTTTCACAGAAGCTAATTAGAATAATTCTAAGAACTGCCTGGATCCAGCTATGGCACATGTTTGAGCTGCATCTCTGTCTCACTGGGGCTGACTCTCTCTCTATTCTGTTTGGAGGGTTCTATTTGGAGGGCTTAGTTCCACCCTTTCTATTAGTATAATATGTAGGGGCTTGGCAATGGAATTATCACAATTGGAATTCAGTTGTGCCAACTTCAGTGGTCTCCAGGGTCTATGACCTTCAGAAGTCCATGGTGATGTCCTTGTCATACTTCAGAAGGGTAGTCTATTCTGGGTCTCCTGCCAGCAAAGATGTGTCTATGGGCATCATGGGAGGGGTAGTCACAGGCAGTGCGATGGTGCTGGGTGGGCTGGTTGCATGCATCCGGGTGGTGCTTGATGGGTTGAATGCATGTAATTCAGACACTGCTCAGGGGCTGCCGGGTGTGTATGTGGGGGTTGCAGGAAGCAACTCAGTTCAAGATGTGCTAGTGCCAGGGTGGGAAACACAGGGATCAAGACACATGTGATGGTGGGTGGTGGGAAGGTGCACAGGGAAACAAGATTCCCAGGCGTCCTCAGGGCCAGAGAAAGCCAGGGAGTGCAGGCCATGTATCACTAGAGCTTGTAAATAACAGTGAACATGGTGCCCTTGTCTCAGGTGTCAGGGAAACCCAAAGAGATGCATGTCACGGCAAGCACAGCTGTGCCATCCAGGGGGAAACCACTATTAGATCCCAGGGTGCTGAAAGACTAGGGTTCGGTCATAATCCCCCAAATTGGTCCCCTTACCTGCAAATCTGACAACCACTCACAGGGAACTGCAGATGGGAGTGGGTGGGGTCTGTGATAGGTAAGTTTGTTGTGCCAACATGATCAATAAACACATGTGAGATTAGTTGAAGGGTGGAGAGATGAAAGGCTTGGTGAGTCTTGCCTCTTTCTTTCTTGCTCTTTGATCATCAGATGATTGTGTGGCTACCTTGCTTGTTCTGTGCCTCCTTTTGCAAGCTACACTATCTGTGGGACACCTACCCAGGGACTGTGTCACTGTAACTTGAGGTTACTTCATGACCTGCTTCTCCACGCTTCTGGAAGGTACATTTCTTGAGCTGAGCACTGTCAGACCCTGTCATCCGGCTGACTGTTGGCGACCTGCTTGCTGTTTGCTGCCTGTGGCCAGATAGCCTGGATTGCTCCACAGATGACTACTCCATCGCCCTCAAGACTTGAAGGACTGCCAGTGTATTAGCTGTCTCATGGAAGTGAGTTGCCCTGAGCTATTTGTACTGCTTTATAGATTAATTGTTTATTTCTTATGTTATCTATCTATCTATTTAAATATATAGAAATTTATTAGTGTCCTTGTTTTGTTTCTCTAGAGAACCCTGTGTAACACAGGGTCCCTACATTCACACCATCTTCCCAGATGTCTCATAGTGAGATATTATTTCAATTGCACTGCGATGTCTATGATCAAGCAAACAAATACAGATATAAACAAGAAAACCTAAGGAAAATCACAAATGTTGACAATGATATAGGATAATTGGAACCTAAGGAATTTCTTCTACTTTGTTAATTCTATTTCTAGAAAGAAACATCTAATTTGCATACTTGAAACTGAAAGTACTCAAGAAAACATTCAAGCATAGAGTTGCAATCTTGAGATTCTATAGGCAAAATATTGAATGATGCAGGAAGCATCAAAAGGCGATGGAAAGAATACACATAGTCACTGTACCAAAAAGAATTGGTCAACATTTCACATTTTCAAGAGGAAACATGAGGAAGAACCAATGATGCTTAAGAAGTTCAAACTGCACTGATTTCATTAGCCAAAAACAAGGCTTCAGAAATTGCTGGAATAGCCACTGAAGTGTTTTATCAAGCTGAAGAAGCATTGGAAGCACTTACTCGTCTATACCAGGAAATGTGGAATATAGTCATTTGGCCAACTCACTGGAAGAGATTCATTTGTGGCCATTTGAAAGAAAAGTTACCCAACAGAATGTGCAAACTCTAGAATGATATCATTGCTATCACAGACAAGTAGAATTTTGCTTAAGATTGTCCAACCATGGTTGCAGTAGTACATTGACAGGCAACTGCCAGAAATTCAGGCTGGATTAAGAAGAGGACATGGAACAAGCGATATCACTACTAATCTCAGATGGATCTTGGCTCAAAGCAGAGAACACAAAAAAGATGTTAACTTTTGATTCATTGAAAAGGCCAAGGCATTCAACTGTGTGGACTATAATAAACTGTGACTAACTTGAGAAAAATTAGAATTGTAGAACCCTTCATTGTGATATTTTGGAACTTGTATATGGATCAAAGGCAGTTGTGCAAATAGAATAAGGGAATTCTGTATGGTTTAAAATCAAGAAATTTGTGCATCAGGGTTGTATCAGTTCATCATATTTGTTCAATCTGTAGGCTGAGCAAATAATTAGAGAAGCTAGATTATACAAAGAAGAATGTGGCTTGGAGGAAAGCTTATTAACAACTTGAAATATTCAAAATATTCAGATGACCCAACTTTGCTTGCTAAAGTAAGGAGGAATTGGAGTACTTGCTAATGAAGTTCAAGGATTATAGCCTTTAGTGTGAACTACAACTTAATGTGAAGAAGACCAAAATCCTCACTACTGGACCAATAGGTAACATCATTATACATGGAGAACAGATTGAAGCTGTCAAGGATTTTTGTATTGCATGGATATACAATCATGAGGTGCATTGCATTAGGTAAATCTGCTGCATACGACCCGGTTAGCTATTTCAGAACAAGAGTGTTGCTCTGAGGACTAAAGTCTCCTGCGTCAAGCCATGGTATTCTCTATTTAGTCACACACATGTGAAAGTTGGACATTGAATAAGGAAGACTGAGGAAGAATCTGTGCGTTTGAATTGTGCTGCTGGAGAAGACTATGGAAAGAACCAGACTTCTGAAAGGACAAAGTGATCAGTATTGGAAGAAGTAAGGTCAGAGTGCTCTTTAGAGGCAAGGAAATGGAGACATCATCTTATATACTTTGGACATATTGTCAGGAAAGACAAAACACGTTATGTTTAGGAAAGCGGAATGGAGGTGGAAAGAGGAAGGTGGATTAACAGCATGGCTGCATCACTGGACTCGGCATAAGAACAATTGTGAGGATGGCATGCAGTGTTTCATTCTGGTGTGCACAGGTTCTCTCTGGGTTGGAGCTGAATATATGGCACCTAATAACAACAAGAGCAAAACATTGGTGGTACTAACACAAAATGGTATACTGAAAAAATCCAACTCACCAGCAGGGAATTGATTCTAACTTATAGCCATCCTGCACGACAGGATAAAACGGATCCTGGGGCTTTCCAAGGGTGTAGCTCTTTCCTGGACTGGAAAGCCTAGTGTTTCTTCATCAGAGAGGCTGGGGACTTGACCTTGCGACTTTTTGGGTTAGTGGTTGTGAAAACCATTGTGAAGATGCCTCCAAAAAGTAAAAGTAGAATTAACCTATTGTGGTTTTTGTTAAGTGCTGTCAAACTGATTTCGGTGCATTGCAACACCAGTATAACACCAAACACTGTACTGGCTACTCCTGTGCCATCGTCATAATTGCTGTATTCGAGCCCATTGTGTGACAACCGTGTCAATCCATCTCCTTAACGATCTTCCTCTTTATGGCTAAGCCTCTACTTTGTTCAGGGACTGGTTTCTTCTGATAACATGGCCCAAATATGTCAGAAAAAATGTCACCATTCACACTTCGGAGGAGCATTCTGGTTGTGCTTCTTCCAAGACAGCTCTGTCTGTTTTTCCAGTAGTCCTGGTACTGTCAACAGTCTTTGCCCACATTGTAATTCACATGCATCAATGTGTCTTTATTCTTTCTGGTTCATTACCAATCTTTCACATATATATGATATAGTTGAAATTCCATGGCATATGTCTTCATGTATGTTTACCCTCAGTGATATCTTTGCTCTTTAACCCTTTAAATGGGTCTTGTGCAGCAGATTTGCCCCATATAATACATTTTTTGAATTTCTGTATGTCCCAGCAATTCTCTCCTAGGTATATACTGGAAAGACGGAAAATCAGAGATTAAAAATATATACGCTACTCTTGATTTTCCTCCTGCTAACATATTTTCAGCACAACGTTTTTTCTACAATGTTTCATTGATGGGATATAAAATCTTTTTGCACAGATACATTTCCACTTTTTTTGAGGATATTAATACTAGCTGTTTTTTTCTTCCGTAGCTTGCATTTTTTGTTGTTGATCCTCTGTAATTCTACTTATTTCTGAATACTTTACTTAGCTGATGGTTTTGTAATCTCAAATTCTGATGACCATTTCTTTAAAAGTTACCTTGAAAAATGGCAAGGTCTACAAAGGATTAAGTTTGTGGACAATATAAGAACACAGTGTTGTTAAGTAAGTTAGGTTTGAGACAGCCTCTTGGATTATGTAATACCTGTCTGAGCTAAATCTTCCTCACTATAGCTATCTTTGATCCAGTTACATGATGCACCACCTTGCAAGTGAATTTCATACCACATAGCCCATGCTTCAAAGATAAGTGACATGGGAGTATGTCAAAATGTATCTCATAGTTGTCTTTATGCAGGTGGGTTAATTATGGTTCCATCAATCTCTTCTTAAATTTTTAAATGATGCAATTTCTTTAGCGATGAGACTCCAAACACAGAATTTTCCAATTGAGAGGCACATTCTACTTTTCCTCTCACCTTGAGAACTCTGTCAAAACAACAATATTGTTTGTGAGTTTTATTGATCTTTCCCTCATCTTTGACTCTGAAGAACTACCTTCAGGCTGAGCTGTTTGCTGTCAATAGAGACCAGTTGAAAATGATGCTTATAAAGATCTTAATATACCTAGAGTGGCAAGGGCAGAGATAACATACCCAGATGGCTATGTTATCTTACCAAAACCAAGGTTTTTAACTCCATGGTTTGATAAATTTTTGAAAATCTTGCCTTGAATATATACTTCAAAAGGGTTGCTGTCAAATTCCATTATCTTTTAAACCCATGTCCCCACAAACTTTATGAAGTTCCTTCTTAGGTACACACACACACGCACATATTTGTTATGTCGATGTTCACATGTTTATATCTATAAGCTGATAAATGTAAAATAAATATGCTTTAGTCTTTTTTAACTTAAAATGATATCAACTAAGAATCATTTTCTGTTCTCTAAATATTCACATTAATAGTGGTTCATGACCAAATATTTAAAAATTTAGAATTTTGTAAATAGTTTTCCCAAAATTAATAGGTTTATCATAAAACAATAAGCAGAACTTTATTTTCTCACACATAGGAAACTAGCAGACTAAATTCATGGCCAGCTATAGGGATCTGTGGATTTCAATCATATCAAGAAATGTTGTCCAGGCATTGCTACTACCAATTTAATAGCTTTTTAATCCCCCTTCTTTGACTCAATTGATGTTGATTCTATATTTGCCCCTCCCTAGACCTCTGTGTTCCTAGGTAATCATTCCTGTTGTTATCTTCATATTTCCATCAGTCTCAATTTTCTTATACAGATAACTATAGAAGACTAGGCATATACTAATCAAGGATCCATCAACATTGGCCATGTAAAACTGATAAAGACCTACTCGGTCCCTGTAATTCTTTTACACATTAAATTTAGAAAATTCTTACTTCATGTAGTCAAAATTTTGTCTTTAGATCAAATAAGAAAATAAGAACGCTGTGCACTTTAATTACTCTCTTCAATCTCTATGCATTTTACTTGTCTTGCATATAGATATTGATGTCATTTGATCTCTTTGAGAAATGACAAAACACCGTAAGAGAAAGATACTCTTATTGCAAATGGTCCTACAGTTCCCGAGGGACTTGGGGGGAGGAGGCGTGTGAAGAGAGTGGTGAGCAAACAACATCATAGACAGGGGAACAACTAGGACATTAAAATCCACAATGAGGAGGATGCAGAGATCCTGGGGGGTTGGGAGCAAGAGAAATCTAGCTGAGAGGAATTACAAATAGGAAGGAGAAGGGCAAGCGTGATCATGGGTCAGGGGGAAAGTAAAAGGAAACAGAGGAACAATCTAGGAAGCAAAGTTATGAATAGAGGTACAAACATAGGTGTGCACATATATAAATACATTAATTCATAAAAATAGAGGTATTTGCCTATGTACATATGTGACAATACACTGAGGTAGTGAACGGGCTTTGGGCCTCTGCTGAAGCCCTGCCTCAATGCAAGAACACTTTGTTCTAAGAACAGTCTGTGATGCTCACCCTCCCAACATGATTGCTAGGGAAAAAATGGGTGTACAAACAAATGTGGTGAAGAAAGCAGATGGTGCCTGGCTCTCAAAAAATGTAGCATCTGGGGTCTAAAGACTTGAAATTAAACAAGTGGCCATCTAGCAGAGAAGCAACCAGACCACATGGAAGAAGCACACAAGCCTGGGTGATCATGAGGGGTCAACAGGATAGGGTTACAGGCATCAGAAGACCCAAAGCAAGCAAACAAAAGCCATATTGTTGAGAATGAGAGGGGTCAGGGCAGAGACTCCCAAACCCATCTGTAGACAACGGGACATCCTCTCACAGAAGGGTCAGAAGGAAGGGATGAGTCAACCAGGGCACATTACAACACTGATGAGACACACAATAGCTCTCTGGTTCTTTGAGGCTTCCTCATCCCCCACTAGTCCTGCCTTTCACTAAGGCCTAGACTGGAGAATGTGCACAGGTGTAGATAAGAGATAAGAGCTCACTACACATGGAATCTAGGAACAGGCATGGGAGTACAGATACCAGGAGAAGGTGGGGAAAGAAAGGAAGGAATAGAGAACCTATCACAATGATCGACACATAACACACACACACACACACACACACACACACACGCACGCAAATACACGGCCGAACAAGAGAAACCGTGGGGGAAGGGAGACAGTGGTCATTGTAAGATCTGAAATTAATAATGATTGCAAATTTATCAAGGGATCATGAGGGTGGGAAGCAGGGAAGGGAGGAGGAAAAGGAGCTCAAACCAAGGGCTCAAACAGAAAGTAAATGCTTTAAAAATAATGATGGCAACATATGTACGCTTGATGTAATTGAAGTACGGGTTGCTATAGGAGCTATAAGAGCCCCCAATAAAATGATCTCTTAATAATAATTTTTTTAAATGGGGGACATTAGGGGTAACCTTGATTTTTATAAGGTACTAAGTAAATTTTTTCTTAGGTTTCACACTTTTAAAGAGGTCTTGTATGAATTTTTACACATTTTAGATGTGATGAATGATCATCAATAATTTGTTATACTCCCACACTCAAAATTGGTAAATATACACATGTTTTGCGCTAAGTAAATTCAAAAGAAACAATTTGACATATTTACAAATTACAGTTTCACAATAATTAGTTCCATCCTGCCATTTTCTTTGAACTATCCAATTCATATTGGAACAGAGAGAAGTATTCTGACATATCACTAGATGTTCCAAAATAAATAAATAAATTATTATTATTTCACTGTGGGGGTGAGAAAATTTTAAGCAGGGCATACACTATTTAGTTCTACGATAAAGCAATTCTCAGTTGAATAAGAATAGGAATGGGACATGGACCGTACATTTTTCTAGTGGTATGTCGTCCTTCATTTCTAACACAGCTGCACAGACACGCCTTGTTTAAACTGGCCATGTGTCCTTTCACGGTAGCCACTGCTCTCGCTGCCATTGAGTCAGTGCTGACTCACAGCGACCTCTCTGGGTTCCCGAGACTTTCGTTGTTTGTGGGACTCTTTCTCCCTCAGAGCTGTTGGTGGTTGTGAACTGCCGATGATACGGATCGCACCCAACCTACACTACCAGGGCGCCTCTTTAAGCACTACTATAAGTTGTTCAAGAGGTTTTATTTTCAATGTACAAATTAAGTCTCCTGGAAGTTGTTTATTTCTGTCTACCAATATCAGTATTTGTGCATAAGTATATATGAACAGGTGCACTAATACATATACATGCATACATGTTTTATATGCTCATTTTGAAGACATTCACAATGCATGTTCAAATAATGATAAGCCAAATCTAGTTAAGTGTAAGAAGATAAATTCTAATCATAGATATTAATTTTGGATAGAATTTAAAACTTACCAAACAGAAGAAAGTATATATAGCAAATGTAATTGAACCTGAGGCTTAGGTAATTTCTCTAAGAAAGTGTCTTTGAGGAATATCAGACTTTATTTTTAAAATTACATTATGGTGATAAACTAATATCTATTACTGGTACAATTTCCTTCCAGGATTTAGAATTGCAACTGATCTTCACTTGGCATATTCCTTCTGGGGAACCTATAAGATGTAGCTGCTTTGTCCTTCTTGCAAATGCATTGTTTTCCAAATCATTAGAATTTCCATTATGTTTCCTAAATTATTGCTATGATTTAAATTTTTTGTGACATTTACCTAACATCCTGAAACAAAATCAAGGCATGACTATTCCATGGAAACTGAATGTTTCTCTTTTTCTACATCAAATGATCTTTCTTGATTTTCACATGCACATTACTTCATTTATTATTTTTAAAGTGATACTAATATGTTATATTGGTTACCAGAGAAAAAAATCAGGTGAATTTATTTATTACTTTTCTGAGAAACAAATACACACTCATAATGTTCCCCAACAGAGGTTTTAGACAAGAGCATACATCTGGCTTCTTTATAGATCCTTTGTTGGTTCTGACAGTTAAAGGAAGTAGAAATCACAGCTCTCTTAAAGAAGATATTTAAAATGCTTCCCTCATATTCTAAATGCTGTAGATATTACTCACTTAGATTTTCTAAAGATAACATTTTAAATTCATCCACACTATAATTTGCACATGCAGTATTTTATAGAAATACCAGACAGCATAAACATAATATTTAAATGTCTGATACTTAAGTGGATGATGATCTTTTTTTTTTCTTTTTACATATTTATTGACACCTAATCCACATATCATACAATTCCATAGATGAGGAATTCACTTTTCACATAATGATCCAACCTTCTTCAGACTGTCTTGTTCTCTTAGATTTTACTAGACAATTTGTTTCTTTTTTGTAATATGAAGGTCTGAGTGACACAAATATTTTAGACTAAGCTACAAGCTAAAATGTTGGTGGTTCAAATCCCTTTTGTGGTGGTACCATGAGATAAATACCTGAAGAAAACACTTCCAGCAAAATCACAGCTACTTAAGTCCTATGCACTATAATTCTACCCAGGTACACGTGGGTTTGTCATGAGTCAGAATTAATTTTATGACATCACGTTGAGTTTTTGATGATGATCCTTGAAGTAGTTGAGGATACATTGTTCATGCATTATTCTATAGCTGATAATAGTTTTTGAAGTCTATATTTAAAAAACACAACAAAAAACTTTCCCTTGTCTGTCGAGTGGGTTCAATGATGGCCACAGACCTTTACATCACACTTGGGTTACTTAACTTAGAAACATTCCATGTTTCAGGCAGCAGTGAGTAATCACTTCCCATGGAAGCCACTTCATAACAGACTGTAGTCATTTGTATAGTCGTGTATTATTTTGGTAGTTGCTGACCAGCTTTGATAGACCATTCATTTGCTGAATGCTAAGTTATATAAGAAAAAAACTTCTCCCTTCAAGAAATATAAAGTTTCAGAGACAATAACTATTGTTCCTTGAAACTTCACAAATAATTCACTATTCCTCTTTTGTTAATATATGAGTTCCAATTTTTTGAAGAAAATTATGTTTTCAGATGTCTTAGTTATCTCTAACAGTACTCTCACATTTAGGTAACTACTAGAAGTTAATTTTCTCAAAGTTTAAGAGGCCAGTCATTCATACACAGAAAGTCATAGATAGAACAGCAAAGGAATAACTATTTCAAAGGACTTCTGATATTTCTTTGATCTTCACTGTTCTGTTTTAAACACTCAATTGTGAGATATGTGGCAGTCAAATATTAATTTTCACCTTATTAGCAGTCATAATGACATATTCATGACATTTATGTAGGCACCTTTTAATATTGCAAAGATCAGTGTTTCAAAAGTATCTTCATGACTACTGGCTATGTCTTTTCCTAGCTGTTTTCCCCATATCTACTGTGTTACCCACCTGCCACCCCCCCACCCCTGAACTCCCACCTCATGAATACAAATGGAAAATATTGGTGCCTGTATGAGTCTCCATAATAGTTGTTTCTTATAACTGATTGGATTAATATGTTTCCTCAATATTTTATTATTTCTTGTCCTATTGCTGTTTAGCATAACAACAGGGAAAATATGAGTTTTGCATTGCAAAATAATAATCAAATTGTATATGTTCAGTTCTAGACCATAGTAATGGAGGAAATTTTTTTTTAAGTTGTGTGTTAAAGCAAAGTATTTGAAATATATATATTTCTATTAAGAACTAGTACTACAACCATATTTAATTGATGGAAAATTTTCTGAAAGTATAGTAAAGCTAAGTTTAAAATCATATCTGAATGTAATGAAATGTTGCTTCCTCACAGCATTGTGATCTGCTTAATCAATAGTTTTCCCTTTTTTTATTTAGAAAGTCATGGAACACTTTAATCAAATGTCCTGAAGTTTCAATGTATAAATTAGAAAATGAGAAATATATTTGAAGTAGAAATAGACATATTAACACCCACCATCAATCTTGCCCAACACATAAGCAGAAAGTTATTTTCTCACAGTTTCGATTGAGAATGCTGGCTCTAGGAGGTTTTTTCTCTATATTGGTTCTGAAAGAAAGCCCTTGCTTCTTTAGCTTGGTTTCGTGTTTCTTTAGAGTTCTCCATGTGTCCTAACATGTCTTCTCCCATTTTTCCTCTCTCATGTGTTGCCATCGTGGTAAGGAGAACACATGAGGCCCCTTTAACATCTTGCTTAGAAATATCAACAGCTTAATACCCAAGTTCATTGCTTACAAGTTCTACCTTCCACCAAATATTTTAATATAATTCATACAAGTTTTTGCTACCACATAAAAATTATTGTCTTTCTACCACTGTTCATTAACATGTTCTTTTAAATTTTTTTACACCTTACCACAGCCACGTATGTCGATATGCACCCATATCCTGTTACTGGTGCCCTATGAAGTGGTTTCGAAAAGTTCATGGAAAAATGACATCAAATAATGATATGTTCCCATGAACTTTTGAAGTCCATTGTTAGGTA
>NW_022111305.1:6232856-6244097 GCF_000313985.2 Echinops telfairi
TTGTGTCAGGAAGGTGAGCATCATAGAATGCCAATTTAATAGAACAAAGTATTCTTGCATTTAGGGAGTACTTGAGTGGAGGCCCAATGTGTTAAGTATTTTTTATGATGATAGCCTTTCTCTATGGGACTCTTCCTCTAAGTCTTTATCAAAATCATTTTTGAGGTTCATAATTCCACCACCAATATCTTCAAGACAATTTAAAATTTTACTACTGAGCACATTGGAAACCTTCCAGCTTCTTACCCAATCCAAAAATTGCTTTCACATGTAAGGTGTTTGTTAAAGTAGCACCCTAGTAGATAGTACCACCTTTTGTATTAGTTATCTAGTGATGTTATGAAAGAAAAACAAGTGGATTGTTTCTTTTAAAAAAGAAACTCTTTTTTTTTTTTTTTCACAGATTGGGAAGTTTTCAATCCAAAATGGGTATGCCAACTTTAGAGGAAAGATTTATCTCTCTGTTGGTGCTAAAGGAAGGTTCTAGTCTCTTTTGAGCTTCTTTTGCTGACTAAATTCCATGTGGCTTGGCATCTCTCTTCTCCCATCTGTACTTATTTTGATTGCCTATTTAATCTCTTGTCTATCGCTAAATATAGTGATTTAAATACACCCTACATTGATGTCTTCTTATTAAAATAACAAAGCAACACATTCCAAAATTTGATGGTAATAGAAGGCATAGAGTTTAGGATTTGCAACATGTATTTTTGGGAGGCACAATTCAATCTATAACAATAACCTATAAATATATATACAAATAAGATTCAAATCTGGTATAAGTATACTTTATGTCTTGAATCAGAATGATAATACTAGATAAGAAAAATTTGGGGAATACTAGTCTAAATATTCAAATCCAAATATTTTAGATTAACAGTCACATTATTCACTAAGTAATCCGAAGCCTACTTTCCAATTTTATCTCCTATAACCCTTTGAATGAACATACCTCCTCTGTGAACATATGCCTCATTTCACAACATCTGTGAGTATGATTTTGCTAATGCTATGAGTTGGAATTATCTCAATGGCAGTGAATTTTGAGTGAGTTTTCATTCTTTCTATTTCTTTGATTTACCATCACTTCCATCTTTTCTTGAATGTTTTTGCCACTTTTCAAAGCTCACCTGACTATTTGAGATGCATAATTCCTTTTAGGAAGTAAAATTGCCTCAGAGTGGTTTGGAAAAGATAAGCATGCTAACAAAAAACTATTGTAAAAGCTACATTTCACCATGATAATCCAAATGGATTAATGTACATTAAAAGAGAATGAATGACAAGGACAATCTCAATGAGTACAACTTTTTGAATTCCCATGATTCATCACTAGACATATTCGTAGGCTGGTCACAATGTAATTCTGCCTGTCTAGTCTTAGGTGAATTCCTACCAACTTTGAGAGGAGATATTACTTAGATGTTTTTCTGTATTTCTAAACATTTCTGAAATAAGTACTTTATTTGGTGACACAATGACATCTCAAGGAGCATTGTATAACTATAATTGAATTATGGGTTTAGTTTCTTATCCTGAATAGTTTATTATATAGTATTGATGAGGCATTTGCCATGAGCAATTAGACTGCATGTGTTAGTCTGGGTAGACTTGAGAAACAAATTCATAGAGACTGATATGTATATAAGAAAGAGATTTATATATAAGATCAATTGAATATTGTGAAAACGTCCCAGCCCAGTCTAGATCAAGTCCATAAGTCCAATATCAGCCCATATGTCCGATATCAATCTAAAATCCTCTTCAGACTCACAAAATACACACAACGATGCTGAATGTAGTAGAATCATAGGCCACTGGGTGGGAAGTCTTATAGATCCAGTGACACTATAAACATCTCGGTGCTGGCAGGGCTCTCTACGTGACTTCTTCAGCTCCTGAGGTTTGGTTGCATCAGGGCAGGTCCATGTGGCTCTTTATCTCCCAGGGCAGAGCGCCATAGCCATGTGTCTTGTAAGTAGAGCATCTCCCAGGAAGTGAGCAGAGAGAGAGGTGTCTCTTGCCTCCAAGGAGGAAATACAGGAGTTCCCAGAATTCTCAGGAGAAGGCCATGCCCACACAGAGGCCTCATTGGTTATTTCCTAATTGACAGGCCAGACTCCACCTCTTCATTCATAATTCTCTCAACTTGACACCAGATTATGTAACTATCACACTGAACGATGAACGCTTATGTGAGGAATTGTTTGTAGGGCCTAGAAGGGTTTGAGAATGATAGGACTGTTTATTCTTAGTTGCATATTGCTATTAAATTAAAGTGCATACAGAAAATTTTCTTCATAAATGGTTTAGAACATGTATTCCTAAAGGAAATATTTGTAAGCATTTCCTTTAGTTCCAGACTAGCACATAAATAACTTCTTGTTATTTTGTTATCTTTGTAATCTCACTGGGGTCCGTTGTGATTCCCTGATTTCATCCCTCATTCTGGCTATTGATGTTTGCTTCTTCCTTTCCTTGGTTAAGTTTGCCAGTGATCTATCCATCGTGCTGATCCTTTCAAAGAGCCAGCATTTTGTGGCATTGATTTTTTTGTATTCTCTCTTGTCTTCCCACTTGTCTAACTCTGCCCTGATTTTTATTATTTCTTTTCTTTTGCTATTGGAGGGGTTGTTCAGCTGACTCTGCTCTAGTGGCTGGAGGTTTCATGACAGCATATCAGTCATAAGTCTCTCTTCCTTTTTCATATATGGATTAATCTCTTTAAAATTTCCTCTGATAACTGCTTTTCTTGAATCCCATAGGTTTTGGTACATTGAATTCTCGTTTTCATTAGTTTCTAGAAACTTTCTAATTTCTTCTCTAATCTGGACCAGTACCAATTTGTGTTGCAGAAGATAGTTATTCATCCTCCAGTTGTTTGCCCTTCTTTTTCTGGTCATCCTTTGTTGATCTTCAGCATTATGACATGGTCGTCCGAGAAGGACACCTGAGTGACCTGATAGTGGTGGACTAAAGTCACCTCCTATGATTGTTGAGTCTGTGATTTCTTTTTCCATTTATTAAATTGTTTGTCAAATTTTGTGGGTCTCTCGTTAAGCATGCGTATATTTATTATACGTACAGGTTTCTGGTCTACTGCTCCTTTGAGCATTATACATAGTGTCCATCCTTGTTTCTTGTTATGGTTTGAACCTTGAGGTCAATTTTGTCAGAGATTAGGATTTCTGCCCCTGCTTTCTATAAGTTGTCATTTTTCCTGGTATATTTCCCCCCAGCCTTTTATTCTTATGCTATTTTTGTCTGTGAGTTTATGATGTGACTCTTGCAAGCAACAGATTGATGGGCTATGATTTCTGAGCCAGTCTGCTAACCTTTGTATTTTAAAGGCCATTGACATTCACAGTTATTACCACCATCTGTGAATTCATTGCTATCATCTCCATACCTTTTGTGTTGGGTGTTTTCCTAGCTCCTTTCCTATCAGTGTGCTGTGTTTAAGTCTTGCCTTCTTTTCCCTCTGACCCAGTGTTAGCTTGGTAATTGCTTTCAGTGTGCTGACTTCTCTTGTGTTCTAAGGTGATCTCCTGCTTGTGCTTAGTGGATTTGGTCTTCTGAAAGCAAGTCTTCCAGGATTTCCCACAGGGTTGGGTGTCTTATGGCACGTTCTTTGAGTTTTTGCTTGTCCTGGAAAGCTCTTACCTCACCATCTACATGGATAGTTTGGCAGGGTAGAGGATTCTCAGAATGGCATCATTTTCTGTAAGCTTTCAGAGGATGTTACTCCACTCTCTCTCCTCTTCATGGTATCTTCTGATAGGTCTGAGCATATTCTTACCTGAGCACCATTTTATGTAACCGCCATTTTTTCTCTTGCTCTCTTAAAATTTTCTCTTTTCCCTTGTGGTTGAATAAGTTAACTTGTATGCGTCTTGGTGAGTTCTTCTCAGGGTTTATTCTAATTGATGCCCTCTATGCTTCCTGTATGAATGTCTGATTCTCATTCATTAAGGTGGGACAGTTTGCTTCCAGGAATCCCCTTGCTAATTTAGCTGTAGACTTCTTTGTTGTGTCTTGTTCTAGGAGACCAATTATTCAAATATTGTTCCTATTTATTTCATCTGTCATTGTTCTCAGGCTTTCTTCTGCCTCTTTGATTATCTTTTTTGACTGTCTTCTCGTGTGTTGAAGTCTGCCTTGTTTTCATGATTGCTGGTATGATTTGCCATCTCTTCTAGGCTGTTGGTGAGGTCTGTTATCTTGTGGTTTGCTTCTGTTACCTCATCCATTAGTTCCTGTATTTCTCTTTGGTGTGTAGACTTCATCCCCTCTGTTGTGGACTTCATCCCCTCTTTCATGTATTTCATCTCCTCTATCATTGTCTTTTCTTTGCCTTGCTCCCTCATATCCTGTATTATTCTAAGAAGCATTCTTAAGATATTTTTGGTTGCAGATCAATGTCTGATTCTATGAGCATTGTTGGTTTTGGGACTTCCTCCACTGTCGAATTTTGTTTTTCTTGTGTTCTAGTTGAGGATGTTGAGGTATGTTGCTGTCTGAATGTCATTTTGGAAGAACTGAGCTCCATGTTTCTGGGAGATCCAGGGGCCCTGAGCTTTTTCTCTGTGGGACTGATAAGAGTGGTTTCAGGGACTATCTGTAGCCTACTATGGTGGTTGATTTATGGCTGCTGTCTAGGTGAGGTTCCGTGACTTAGTGGCCAGAGGCAATGTGGAGCCTTGGAGGGTACTGAGGCTGGCAACTGTGCGTATGCCACTGGGTTGGGGTGAGGTGGGCCTGCAGCATGGGTTCGGGCTTGGTCTGGATCTCAGGCCACAATTTTCAGCCTTTAAAAAGACTCTCTGTGGAGCCCAAAACTGTTATAGCCAGTTTTTAGCTTGGACTGTGGCTTTCAACCCCTGACTTTTCCTGTTTTGTTATGTCAAAATCCAAAGGAGTGATCTGGGGATTTGAGTTCTGCCTGTCTTGTTATATTAATATTATGGCAATAGACCAGAACCAAGTTTCTGGTGGCTTCCATTCAAAACTACAAAAGGAACATAGCCTGGAACTATAAGTGTTTTTTTTAATTTAAATATTTTTTATAATGGGCTTGTGGGATGCCCTGTATTAGCGCTGTGCTGCCCTCTCCCCCCCAGAAGGAGGACCAGAGTAGCCGAGTGGTTTGGGGGCCGTTTGGATTTGGATTCTCCCCTGGCTGTACTCCTGTGTCACTTCTGGCTCTCTCCTGCACAGCTATGCCGTGGGTAAAAATCCCAGGGGCTCCTCAATTGCTGAAAATTAGTGATTATCTATCATTACTCCTGCTGGAATGCACGGAGCTGAGGAGAGGTGGAAAGTGGATGGCCAATGTAGTCATTCTGTTCCTGTCTGGGGAGGGAGGCTGCAAAGCCTGGAATGCAGGAGCAGAGTGGATAGCAGAGAGGGTGAGGTCTTATGGCTAGTTCTTGGAAGCGGTTTGTGAGCTTGGGATTATGACCACCTTTAGATATCAGTCTGAGGAAATTACTGCATGCTGCGGGTCTTGGATCTTGGGTGTAGGAAGGGGTGGTGGATGCCATCTTGCTGGGTTTGGTGAAGGATTACTGGAGCCCGGGGGCAGATGCAGTGAACTTTGAGCATTTTGGCGAGTTCTCAAATCATTCATTGGGCAAAAATCGCAGAGGGAGTTCTGAACCAGACCGTAGGACACTGAATCTATTTTTAGCACCCAGCCTCCCACTATTGGCCGCCTCACTTCATAATTTTCTGATCTAACAACAGGAGCATTGATTCTACCAGAAGGTCATCTTGGGTTTCAAACCACTGACACTGAGTGTCAGTTCAATGTGATACCAATTAGCCATCATGGGTCCATATACAGCTTCCCTTGAAAATACATTAGCATTAATTTTTTTAAAATACATTTTACCATTTTGTCTTATCCTGTAACTTATAAGTCTGGATACTTCTGATATTTAAAGCTCAGATGATACATTAAAAGAATAATATATAACTAAATCACTGAAAATATCATAGAACACTATGTCTAAGACACTGGAGCAGATGCACACTATCCAGTGCAATTTTTCAAAAACAGCACCCTAAATCATCCCAGGGACAGGCCTATAAACCAAGACTCAGAAAACAATCATTTCATTTGTATTTTGGCTGAATTGTCTAAGGATCTGACTGTAATAGAATAATGCTAAGGCGTCTTCAGTAAACACCTTCTTCATGCTGTTAGTTGTCGTTTTAATAGTTCCATAATATTTCTAGGAATTTGGTAAATATATTGCTGGCTCGATGTTGGTACAATATTGAATATATTTGCATCATGATAAATCTGAAGAGATTATGTACTACTTATGGGATTTACATTTTTCCCAAACCACACACACACACACACACACACTATATATATATATATTTTTTTTCTTTTTTCACCACAAATCTTTTGAAGTTCCATTTTGCATATATAGGACATACCTGAATTAGTTCAATGATTCAATGTACTTTCATATGTCTTCATAATAATAGCTAATCTTGTAATGACATTCTTTTAAAATCAAAAGTGAACGTAAGGGTGCACTATGAGTTTATGAAGGTAATACTCGTGGTTCAGTGGTAGAATTCTCCCCAAAATCCAGGTTGAAATCTTTATAAGTGCACCATGTAATGAATGACAGGTTTTATTATTTTTATTATTCATTATGCCCAATGAAATACATAAATCAACATAACAGATTTTATTATTAATTATTAAATAATAATAGAACAAAAAGAATTAAGACTAGGAAGGATGGCCAGTGATATAACACTAAAAATTAAGCTATGTAAATTCTATGGATTGGACCCAAACCCATCGCAGTGATGGAATGGAACTAGACAACATTTCAGTGTGTTGTGGATACAGTCACCGTGCTTGGCAGTCTAAGTTGAGCAAGTTAGCAACAAAAACAACTTAAGTTTCTAAATACACCGTTGTTTTCTTGTGTTCTAGACTTAGAGACTGATTAGCTCTACTATGCTTATTGTCAGCTGGAAATATTTAGAAAAGAAACAATATTTCAGCTATGCAATATTGACCTTGCTTTCCTTGTTGCTTCTATGTTTCAGATGATCATCATTAAAATAGATCATTAATAGCGAATATTCATAAGAAGCGCTGGTGGCACTATAATTTTTGCAAATCTCAACTTCCATAAATATTTCCAGCCGTAGAAAGGGTAACCAGATCTCAGAGTCTACTCAATGATAATAGGTTTGCTATTTACAGCCTATTATATTTGATTTGTTTCTTTGTTTCTTAGATGCTCTGGACTTGGCTCCAAGAAGTATCTGCCACCTAACAAACAAACATTAAAATCTATAAATGTAAAAGCATTATTTTAGTAATAACAATTTTTTGTTTTCCTTCTTAGTGGAAGCATTTCTTGTCTCAACTACTATAGATATGATATTCTGACGTCCCCAGATAGTACATTCTAAAGAAAGAAGCTTACTACACTAAATGATATCCCCTATTTCTCTATTGTTTAAAGAATTTCAAATTACTTGAAGTGTGATGTTTAGTTTCCTGGTGACCCTATGTACAGCAGAATGAAATGTTATCATTCCCGTTACCATCATTGATATATGCAAGTCTGTTATAATCAGGGCATATTTTTTAGTGTTTTTCAACTCTCTCAGCGCTATAGGAGACATTATTGTCATCAATAGAATTTGAATTACCAAACTTTTGAAGTACATTAGCTATCATTTATTCCTACTTTTCCATGGTCTAAAATCTTAGTTGAAATATGTTGACCATGGGTGACCCTGGGATGTTTAAAATATTGGTGGCATAGTTTTAAGTAGTATAGCAACCAGAGTCACCATTATATAACCAACTTATAGATGAGTGGTGGACTTTTGAGATAGATTTCTTTAGTCAGATATATCTCTAATGGGTTCTCACTCTGACGGCTACTGAGTCAATTCTGACTCACAGTGACCCTATAGGACAGGGTAGAATTGCCCCTGTAGCTTTGCAAGATGGCAATTCCTTTAGAAAGCAGAAAACCCTGTCTTTCTCCTGCAGAGTAGCTGAACATTTTGAATTGCAGACCTCACAATTAGCAGTCCAATGCAAAACCACTTCGTCACCAGGGCTCCCTGCAAATGGGTTAGTGCTTTTCACTTTTCTGAATCGATCAAACTGAGTTTTGGAAAGAAAAAAGAAAAATTCAAATCCTAATCACTTCCATATTCTGCCAGCGCAAAATTCAAGCAAACTTTGAAAACTTAAAAAAACAACAGAAAAAACCCTTTAACTTTGAAAAGGTCATATTTGATTAGTGAAAAGATTGAATTATAGAATAAGTGTGAATACTTGCAGTTTCCCTACTGCAATTCAAACTATTTTAACAAAAATCTTGATTAGTGAAGCTGGGAGGCAAGACTAATTTAATGAGAATATAAGAAAGATTTATAATGAACTTATCATTGTTTATATGTAAATGGAATCAACTATAGTGCTTAAATAAGTTTTTTCTCTCAAGTTGGTATAAATATATTAAGCAGTATTATTTTCACTCTAAATTTTTAATCTTTTATTTCTGTTGTTGTTGAACCCCAAGTATAGAAAATTTAGTTAATTTTAACCTTTAGTTCATGGCACATCGTTATCCATTATTATCACCCATCCATGAAAGGATCCTCTTTTATCTCAACACGACTACAATATCACCCCATAAACATCCACTTTAAGGTTTTTAATATACTTTGAATTTATGTATATGTACATCTATGGCTCACATAATTATATTTTTGCTATACATATTACAATTGCTTCCCTTATTATTTATTTTTTACTCAAAAATATTATTTGAATTTGTAGTCCTATATCTCTCTGCGCATCTGAGGTACTTACTCTTTATAGCTGCTCCATAATACTCTACAACCTACATATATTCTGTCCAATTCCAAATGATAGAAATCTTGAATGGCCCCAGGCTTATTCGACCCCACCTACTGCTGTGATGATCATTCTTGCTGCTGTAATGTGCCATGCAGTTACTTCCCACTAATAGTGACCATACTTATAGTATAATGAAACTCTGTCTGGTCTTGCACAATTCTGTCAACTGTTATTAAGTTTGACTCCACTATTGAAAACCCTCTGTCGATCCATCTTATTAATATTTCATCCATCTTATTATTATATTATAATAATTGTATTATATTACTGTACAATAATATTTTTATTATTATCCATTTCCTGTTATGAGTATAGAATGCATCAGTTCTGTTCTGGAGCTGTTCTTGAAATTCAGGTGGCATATACTCAAGGTCAAAACTTGATGCACATGGATTTGTTTTCCTTTTCTTCAGGCTCACTCTGAATGTATGAATGCGCCTTGAGAAGAATGGGGAATCCAGAATATTTCCTTGTGCTCATGCAGAACCTGTACATGGATCAAGAGGCATTTGTGCAAACAGAACAGGGGAATTCTTCATGGCTGAATACCAGAAAGGTATGCTAAGTCAGAGTTGCATCCTCTCACAATATTTATTGAATATGTATGCTGAGCATATCATTGTTCAGCTTCAGAAAAGCTGAACTATATTAAAAAGAATGTGACATCAGGTTTGGATGAAAGCTTATTAACAACCCGCTTTATGCAGAGGACAGCCCTTGCTTGCTGAATATGAGGGGGTCTTGAAGTACTTGCTGATGAAGATGAAGGATTTCAGTCTGCAGTATGGGCTTTCAATTCAATCCAACGAAGACCAAAATCCTCATAACCAAGAGGTAACATCATGGAAAACGGAGAAAAGATTGAAATGCTCAAGGACTTTGTCTTTCTTGGCTCCACAATGCCCAAGGAAGCAACAGTCAAGACTTCAAAAGACATAGTGAGTTGGGTAAAAGTGCATCACAAAATCTCTTTAAAGTGTGAAAAATAAAGGAGATTACTTTGAGGATTAAAATACCCCTGACCCAAGCCATGCTATTTTCAGGAGCATCAGATGCATATGAACACTGGACAATGAATGAGGGAGACCAAATAAAAATCAATGCATTTGAAATATGGTGTTTGTGTTAAGCCTGGGTGTCTAGAGAAACAAATACAGTGACAATCACATATGTATAAGAAAGGAGCTTTATATCAAGAAGTAGTTATATATCAGGAAAATATCCCAGCCCAGTACAACTCAAGCCCATAAGACCGATACTAGTCCATAAGTCCTTTTCAGACTCAAACAGTCACAGGCAATGATGCAGAATGCAGGAAGATCACAGGCTCTTGGGTGCAAAGTTGTGTGGATCCAGTGGAAGTGACTCTGGCACCAAACAGGGTCAGCCAACAGGAAGGTGAAGGCAGAGAGAGAGGTGGGGGGTGAAGAGGGGAGATTTCCAGGGCCCATCCTAGAGAAGGCCATGTCCACAAAGAGGCACCACCAGGCTTGATTGACAGGTTGAATATGAGCCCTACCCTTTTATATAACTTCAAGTTGACATGAAATTATGTAATTACCATAGTGCTATTGAAAATGATTAAGAGTACCATGGGCTGCCAAAGGAAAAGACTAATTTGTCTTGGAAGGAGTATGGCCAAAGCGGCTCCTTCCTTCGAGGAGGTGTTTTATTTCTGTTCTATGTAAGGTGGCTATGAGTCAGAACTCACTTGAAGGCATCTAAGAACAACATTGAGTTTTTCCATCACCCCTTCCCACAGATGCGTTGCTGTTGCTACTTGCCATCCAGTTGGTTCCAATCCATAGCAAGCCTATGCACAAGATAACCACGCACTGCCCGCCCCGCAGCACCCTCACATTGGTTGTGATGCCTCAGTGCATTGTTGTAGACCACTGTGTCAATCCATCTCATTGAGTGCCTTCTCTTTTTCACTGGCCTTTCTTAAAAATATGTTTAAACTATGTAAGATGAAGTCTTACCATCCTTGCTTCTAAGGAGCACTATGGCTGTATTTCTTAAAAGAGAGATTTATTTGTCCTTTTATCAGTTCTTGGTACATTCCATCTTTTTCGCCAGCACCACAATTCAAATATATGGATTCTTCCTTGATCTTCTTTATTTGATGTTCAATTTTCAAATGCATATGAGGCAATTTAAATACCATGGCTTGGGTCAGTCACACCTTATTCCTCAAAGAAACATTCTAACTTTTCAATCCTCTAAAGAGGTCTTGGGCAGCAGACTTAATTAAAACAACATGTCTTTTGATATCTTAACTGCTGCTTCCATGAGCATTGATTGGGCATCCTAGCAAG
>NW_022111305.1:6244457-6251400 GCF_000313985.2 Echinops telfairi
CAAGACTGTATTTTCCAACTACTTTTTCTCCCTCTTTGTTTCCAACTTTTGCATTCCAATCAACCAGAATTGCACATTTAATCAATTTCAGACTGAAGTTGTTGGTAGAGTTCTTCAATTTCATCATAATATTAGCTGGATTTCCTTGTATGTCCATAGATATAATTATATCTATTAAGGCAGCATTGTTCTCCAAGAGAAACCTTGAAATGCCCTTTAGGACAATGAATGAAATGTCATTCTGTTGGAGTCTGTCATCCCTGCTGTAGTTAGCAATATGGTTTTCTGATTTCAAATTGCCAGTATTTGACTATTTCAGCTCATTAATGCCTAGAATATAGATTATTATGCATTCCATTTCATTTTTGATGACTTTCAATGTTCCTAGAGTCATAATTCCTGCATTCCAAATTCCACTTATCAATGAGGTTTGAGGCTGTTTCTTCTTGTTTTGACTCTTGCCCCATCAGCAAATGAAGCTTTATTCCATCTACATTATTATGATAGACTCTGCTTTGATACAGTAGCTCTTCTTCAATTACATTTTGAGTGCCTTCTAACCAGAGGGTCTTATTTTCTGCCAGTAGCCCTGAAAATGTGCTCCTACTCTTTCTCATTAGGCATTCTATATCTGACAATGTTTTGATGCTATCTATAAGATGCTCAGTGACTAATTACTCTGAAGTTGATAGCCTATTCTACATAGTCTGTTCTTAGTCTGAATACTTTGCTTAAACTTGTTCACTTTGGATAACCCTGTTGGTATTTGAAATACCATCATCATAGCTTAGAGTATCAACACAACACACAAGTCCCCACAATATGAAAAACTGACATATAAGTGGTACAGTAATGGTTTCAAATACTAGAACAATTGGGAGGATGGTGCAGAACCCAGTAGTGTTTATTTCTGTGTTTCTCAGTTTTAACTTGGAACCACTTGATGTCACCTAACAATAGTATTCCATTTTCCTATTTTTGCTAATTTGATCAATACAGTGTGGTATCTAGCATTGTCTGGTTTTTCATTTTTTTGAGTTTTATTTAAGTTTAGATTTTCTTTATATATGTTGTAGGTTTTAAGGTTTTTCTCTTGTATATATTGATTGTTTCTTGACTTCTCTCCCAGTTTCCCATTGTATTTCCAGCACTTTTCCTATGGGTGTTCAATGATTATTCATGCACATTCTATATAGTAAATATTATCCATTTTTTGGATACTATCAATATCATTTAGATTTTGACACCTTTGGCATATGTTGATGGTGTTCTCATTTGATAATAAATTCCAGTTTCTATGTCTATGATTTTGTATTTTATTTCAGAAACTCCATCTTTATCTAAGTCACTCTACTCAAAATCATACTTATCTTTACAATTTATCTATTACAGTGAGTCATAAATTCAGCAAGATTCCAGTTTTTTTTATGGCCCAAGAGAATCAAATCCTCACCACTACCACACGTACATATAATGAAACAGTATTCCTAATATTGTAGAGTTAACTATCCCTCTCTCTTTACTGATTAGGATTTGGGTTTTAGTCCATTATAGTGGCTTGAATATCTGCATATCACTGCCTAAGATAAGTTTTAGATGTGAATTTATACCATGTTATTAATTTTTAGAGTAACTTATTCTACTTTGCTGTTTTTCATATTTTACCAAGTTACAGCCCTTTATTTTTAATGTACATTACATAATTATTTTTTTCAAGTATCTAAGTCATTCTAGAATTCCAGTGCCCAAAATTAGTAAATTAATTTTTAAAATTTATCATAATGATTGTTAAACTATTTTTAAAGTGTTATATTACTGATACATTTTTCCATTACTTTAAACATTTATTTCTAAATACTCTATTTTTTTATGTTACATATTTTTCCAACAGAAGAATATTATTGATTTAAGCATAGTGATCTTTTACCTGGTCTTCTTTTTTTATACATAATTTTATTGGGGGCTCATACAGCTCTTATCACAAGCCAGACAACCAGACATTGTGTCAAGCACATTTGTACATTTGTTGCCATCATCATTTCAGATGATGCCCAGCAATCAGAAAGAATAGCTACTGTGGTCTTAAAGGATTGTCTTAAAACAAACAGCCATCTAAGTGCTGTGTTAACTAACTTTGTATGTAAGAAACATACCAGCTTTTGTGATCCAAGGATTGTAAATAATAGAATCCAGAGGAGGAAATGGTTTTAGAGTTTAAATTCTGAACACCTGGTTTGGATGACAGAACGCTATTACCTGGTCCTCTTATAAGCTGTAATACTCATGGTTTTCCAAGAGGATAATCATTTGTCAATAAAAAAAAGGCAGCTCAGAAGGTTTAATATTTGACAGCAATTTTCACTGTTTTTTGAACTATTACATCAACTCTGATTTTATATCCCGTGTCCTCCCTGCACACTTGCTATATGCATATTGCGACATCTACTTATGTTCCTATTTCTTAAAGTTCTTTTTATTTATTTTTAAAATATGTCTATGCTTCTTTGGTGCCTTATGACTGAGTTACTTAGCTTAATTAATTAAACCTTATTTTCCATTCAATATGATGATTTCAGTTTTATTCCTTTTGTTGTTGAAATGCTTGCTTTTCATTCCATGAGTATATTTCATACATTATATGTTTTTAGATTTGTGACTCTTAATATGACTATTTGTTTTGATTTTGTTTTCATATTTTATATAATTGCATATATATTAAATAATGTTTTTGTGATACACTGATTAACTTTCCCTAGTTATTCACGGGTTCATTTTTGAATAATAATATTATTATTAGGTGTCTCTTTTGTCCCAATATGAAATAGAATTTCTCTAAAAGATATTGTTTGACTATCAAAGTTGGGTATAAAATGGGCTAGAAAATAGGTGCTATTAATAATTTATATATATACATGGGCAGGAGCAGTGGGGAGTTCAGACTGAATGTGATTTTTGGTTCTAAATCAGCATTCCCCATTAACTCCTCGCTTGTGATACTTGTTGAGCCTGGTCCTCATATAGCCTTTGACCATCTCTTTCAAGGTTTTCCGTTTTGCTACAGTATTTTCCATCTTTGATCTGGACCCACATGTGACAGGAAAGATTGTACATTGCCGACTTGTCTATCTCATGCTTTTTAAATTTACTTTCCTTTCCAGCTAAGGTTCAGCACTGCTTGACATTAATCCCTGGACTACTCCAGAGCCACATTGATGCCCTCCTACATTCCCACATGCAACTGGCAAGTTAATCAATGATCGGCCAGAGAATTGTGGAGGGAAAAATTAAGGCAAGAAAATCTGGCTCCCTTTGTTCATAACTGGAGCTCTAGATCGTGCTGCTTCTTTCTACATCAGAATATTTCTTCTTTCCCAAGTAATTTTCACATGGTTATGATCTGAATTTCACAAATCTGCATTTCCCTCATTTCTGTTTTCCAAGATTACCTCTCAGGGGGGAACCATTATGTGGCAATAGTCTTCTCTTTCTAGAAAACATTAAGGAGCTATATTTATTTGTTTTGAACCCAATCACTGTCAAAGTAATAAAAATTTCAAAATAGTAACTGAAAATTGTGCAATTTTACTAGAAAATTCTACTACTAATGATTTTAATTTTAATTTTTCTTAGTTGTTAATTGCTAGTGAGTCTGTGCTGATCCATGGTAATACAGTGTATATGGAACAAAACATTGCCCAGTACTGTCATCTTCATAATCATGGCTATGTTACGTCCATAGTAAGCCACAGTGCATTTTGAATTCCTTACAATCTAGCATGTTCATCGTCCAGCATCCTGTTGTGAAGCACAGTATTTTCATTGACTAATTTTCTTTTCTTTTCTTTTTTTTTTTTTGGTGCCTAAACCTGGGAATGAACCATCATTGACTAATTTTCAAAAGTTGTGCCTGACTTCTCTTGCATGCTCGTGCTCACTGCCATGGAGTCACTGCGGACACACGCGGCCCTGTGATCTTCTGAGACTGTGATTCTTTAAGGGAGTAGAAAGCCAGTCTTTCTCCCGCAGAGCTTCTGGAGGTGTTGAACTGCAGATCATGTGGATGGCAACCCAGCCATAACCACTGCACCCCAGGGGCTCCTGGCTTTTCTTAATTCTGCATTTTCACCTAGAATCTCCACTGAAATCAGCCCACTATTTCTGGCTTTTATCTTAGTTGAAACAGTGGCAATGCTTCTAGAATCTTAGTAATGTGCAAACCATCACAATACATATCATTGATGAATAGATGGTGGAATCTCTCAGTTGTTAGGTGCCATAGAATCAGGACCAACTCACAGTGATATTATGCACAATAGAACAAAGCACTGTCTGGTCCGGCACCACCTTCATACTAGTTTCTATACCTGAACCCATGGTTTCAGCCACTGTGAGGGGCTTTCTCATCTTCTCTGACCCTCTATTTTACCAAGCATTGTATCCTTCTCCAGGTACTGGCCTCTCCTGACAGCATGTCTAAAATATGTATGCTGCAGTCCTGCCATCAATGCCGCTAAGGAGCAGTCTGGTAATGCTTCTTCCAAAACAGACCTGTGTGTCCTTTCAGCAGCCCACAGGACTTTCAATAGTCTTCTCCAGCACCACGATTTAAATACATCGATTCTTCAGTCTTACTTATGCAATATCCAACCTTAGCATGCATATTAGGTAACAGATAATACCATGGCTTGGCGCAATTACACCTTAGTCTTCAATGTAACATACTTTGTTTTAATACTCCAAGCAGGTCTTGTGCAGCACATCTATCTAATGCAATATGCCTTTTGATCACCTGACTGCTGCTTCCATGTGCATTAATTGTGGCACCAAGCAAGACAAAATCCTTGACAAACACAACTTTTTCTTTATTTATCATGATGTTACCTATTAGTCCTGTAGTGAGGATTTTGTTCTTTAGACTGAGTTGCAATCCATATTAAAGGCTGAAATCCTGCATCTTTATCAGCAAGTGCTTCAAGTCCTCCTCACTTCCACAAGCATGGTTGTGCCCTCTGCATATTGAAGCATGTTAGAAAGTTTCCTCCAATCTTGATGCCTGAATTCTTCCTCATGTAACCCAGTTTATCTGATTATTTGCTCAGCATACAGATTTAGTAAGCCTGGTGGGAGGATACACACCTTTTCTCAGTTTAAACCATGTATTATTTCTTTGTTTTGATTGCACAACTGCCTCTTAATCCATGTATAAGTTCCTCAAGGGCACAATAAAATGTTCTGGAATTCCTATTCCTCTTAAAGTTATCCATAGTGTGTTATGATCCACACAGTCTAATGCCTTGGTAGTCAACAAAATACAAATAAACTTCTTTCTGTTATTCTCTGATTTTCTTAAAGACCCAGATAACATCAGCAATGCTACCCCTTGTCCTAAGTCATCTTCTGAATCCACTTGAACCTCTGCCAGCTCCTGTACTGCTACAACTATTATTGAACAATGTGCTGCTACAACTATTATTGGATGATCTTTAGCAAAATTTTACATGTATGTGATATTATTATTGTTCCATAATTAGTGAATTCTGTAGGCTCACATTTCTTTGGCATGGTTACAGATATAGATCTCTTCTAGTCAATTGACCAAGTATCCACCTTCCAAATTTCCAAAGCACATAAATGACTTCCAAAGCACATAATTGACTGTTTCCAATGCTTCATCAGATTGTTGAATTATTTCAAACGGCATTTCAACAACTCCTGGAGGCTTATTTTTGGCTAATGTATTCAGTGGAACTTGGACTTCTTCCTTCAGCACCGCTGGTTCTTGCTCATCTGCTGCCTCCTGAAATTGTGGAATGCTGACAGTTATTGTAATCATACCGTAATTCTCACTAAATGAAGTAAATATTCACATTTTTAACAGATTTTTTTGACTTCTAGAAATTACTGTTGATGTATAATATACACATGCTAAATATTTAGGGAATTATGCATATTTTTACAATCATATATTTAAATCATAGATAAGAATATTAAAAACCACATAAAAATTTTCAAGCATTTCATAAAATACTTGGAAAGTTATAGCTTGTCTTTTAAAGGAGGGCAAGGAACTATTTAAATAGGATGGCAGGCCTTAGGGTGCAGTGAACACTTTTAATTGCATATTTAATTAGAAATATTCAGAGTGGTAGTGTTTGGGTTAGCTGAAGCTCATGGGTTTTGGAAAAACATTCTCTTCTAACTAATATTTTCTTTTACCTTTTCAAAAATTAGATTGAGTTGAATATAATGTAATTATATCGCATTTAATGTAATTATGAAATGATTATAAATTGTTATTTTCCAATGGAAAATAATTTGACAGGCTTCACAAATTTTATTTTTCCCTCTTTTAATGATATCCGGTCTTTATTTAATACTTGAATATTTGCTTGCTTAAAATTTTGGAATTTTAAAAATAACGTCTACATTATGCAAAATCCAGTGCATTATCCTTTTTTTTACACCTTAACTCAACTCTAAGTTCTGAGTGGCTGCTATTATGAACATTTAGGAATAAGAAAAATAGTATGAAACTTTGTAACAATTCAAATGAACTAGGTTGTGTTACTATATGTGAAGGAAGAGAATTAAGTCAACTAGTAGAATTAAAATAAAGATTTTTATGTACATATCATACAATAGAGGAGAAAAACTGTCCTATGCTATGCTATGTTTAGGAGACAAAAAGGGGTTGGCATTGGTGATGATGTCTGCATCTTTAAGGCAATAAACATAGACCATTTAAATGGTGATTGCAGTTTCTTTTGCCACAGTATTAACATTCATGGAAGAATAAGAATAACGTGTGGTAGACTACTGATATAGTTTATTATGCCAGCCTGGCTGATAAATACAAGTGGGATTAACTGAAGGGCGGAGAGATAATGGCTCAGTGAGCCTCATCTTTCTTGTCTCTTGCTCTTTGATCATCGGACCAGTGTGC
>NW_022111305.1:6251715-6253020 GCF_000313985.2 Echinops telfairi
GTTATATTTATCTGTATATAATTTAACAGTTCATTTCTTGTTATATATCTAATTATCTTTATAAATAAATATATTTAATTATCAGGAATTTGGTTTTATCTCTCTAGAGAACCCTGTCTAACACAACTACCCATATGGTTTGAGATTGTGCCCTTCTGTCTATTTTTTATGGTATCCTGACACGTAATTTCATGAGACACCGGTCAGTGCAAAGTCCAGTTACGATAGTCTTTCAAGAGATGTTTACTTTCGCAAACGCTTTTCTTCTTTTCATCAAATACTTCAAGAAGGCCAAGTGTATGAGAGGATACAGTTTGCTTCCAATAGTTTGGACATTCTCTGTCTCTGGAATAATCATATTGGAACACAACCAAAGCTAACTTCAAGAAATTGTTACCATAGCTATGGCAAACCATTAAAACGTGGCTCAGTTTTATTGGTAAGCCTAATAACAGGTAAGGGTCTTGTTGCAAATGCTTAGGATACTAGACTGTTAACTGAAAGACTGATGGCTCAAATGGACCCATTAAAACCGCAAAAGAAAGCCTGGAAAAGCAGCCATTGAAAACCTGCTGGAGTACAGTTCTTTTCTAATACACATAGTTTGTCTTGGTTCAGGGTCCACTGATGGCAGTTGTGGTCTTTTGTGTGTATGTGTGTTGTTTATCACAAATTTAATATCTTGGATAACATTTGTATACTAGGTCACAATACTATACATTAGAAGTTTAGCCATCCTAAGAGGGGATTCTCTGATTGAGATCATATAAGTCAAAAATCAATGTTAGCTGGAGTGAACTATAGTATAGTTCATTGGAGTATAGTTCCCAAATTTATTTAACCTACTGCCTCCTTTTCAGGATAAATAAATAAATAAAAATTACCCAGTCTCCCCCACATTGGCAATTAAAATATTTTGTACTATAGCCCATAATTCAAGAAAAAGTGTAGGGATCTGCTTTTTCAGTCTCCCCAAATTGTTCCAGCAATTCCCAGGGGCCATGCCCACGTTGGGAAACATTGATGTTGAGTTGTTCCTTTTCCATGCTCACATGGTGACAGAAGAATTATTCCTCTTGAGGATCAGGATCAAAGTCCTTCTTTCTTTCTTCCTTTTTTTTTCTCTGAAGGTGGACTTTGGGGCCAGGGCATGGTGCCCCAACAGACTGGACTGGAAAACACTCCTAAAGGTCAGCGATCCTTGAACTAACTACAAGCTTTTCTTTCTGGTTGTGTTTTAATTTGTTCTTTGTCAGTGGTTTGTTGTTGTTGCTGTTTTGTTGTACATTGTTGCTTGGTTTTGCT
>NW_022111305.1:6254649-6255988 GCF_000313985.2 Echinops telfairi
AAAATCAAAGTCCCTATTTCTTTGCTGACCCTAAACTAGGGACCATTATCAGTTTATTGAACTGCTCACCTGTGACCTACTCCATATTCCAAGCCACCAATATGGAATTTCCTATGGATTGGACTGCTCTCTTTTAGACTCTGGAAGTGCTCAGTCTCTTTGGTCAGATCCATTGTCCAAAATCTATTATTCTTCAAATCAACTGTGACGTATAGTATCCTAACCACAGAAGTGAAATCCATCATGTTCACAGGCCTATAGATTATATGTACACAACATATACAGCAAAGAAGGAAAATTGTAAGCCATTTTACAATTTTTGTGCTGTGAACTCACTATTGAACAAATCACTACAAGGTCAGGAGTTCAAGATCCACCACTCACTCCATGGAAAAAGATGAAGCTGTTTGCTCTAATAAAGGTTTGCCGTCTAGAAAAACCTATACAAGGGTTATAACGAATAAAAATCAACTATGTAGCAGTGGGTACCTTAATTGTATGAGCAATTTGTGTGCACTATTTTTGTTGTTTGTTCTTAAAATGCACATGGAACTGTTAAAGAATGAGGAATGTTAAAAAAATCCAAAAGCAGACTTATCAGAAATTCAAATTGGGAGAACACGCTTTTCCCAGGCCCATGAGCTACTACTTTTGAAGATTATCTTTAGGCAAAACCAAAATTAAAATATGCAGTAATGATTAGGAAAATTGTGATGATTATAAGGGTGTGGTACTTTTCAGAGTTCGCTAATTGTAACTGCCTTTCCTCTAGATTTTATTTCTTGACTGTCATGAAGACTGGCAAAGGTGTCTTTGCTAGTCTTTTTCCTTCTTTCGCTGTTGCTATCTCCTTGATGGTCATTTCTCTGCCTTTATAACAGAGACTGCCCACCCCCCCCTTGCAATCTGACCGCAAAGGCCTTTCCTGAAATATTGAATGCCCTCTCCTCTCAATTATTTTCACTGATAAATGCTCACTCCTGTGACTTCTAAAGTTTCTTCCTTCTTCATTTTAAAGTCAGTATCTCTAATTATGAACTGAGCCGTTTTCCGTCCCGCTTCCAGCTAAGACAAAACATGCATATTTACATAATGAACTCTCCTTTCAAGCCCAAAATACTTGCTTATAGCCCGATTTCTCCTCTTCAAGACTGGATCCCAGTGGGATCTACACATGCCGGTTATGTAACTATCTTCTATCTAACCAAGGTGAAAACAGAAAATCACTGAAAACATGTTACTTTTTTCTTTTACATTTTAACTTTCACTGGGGAAAACTGCCTTCTCCTTTCCTTTCTTTGGCATTTCAAGAATCTTCTCTAACCCACATAAAAATAAA
>NW_022111305.1:6257050-6258093 GCF_000313985.2 Echinops telfairi
TTGTTAAGGAGCACAAAATATTTAATAATGAGCTTCAAGGTACTCTCTCTAGTGGCGGTGGGGATTTGACATAGAAGATATATATGTATATTCACACACATATCACATACGTGCATACATACATATGCCTGAGAAATGGTTTGCTTTTAAACTATCAAAACCAAATTTCCTAAAGGTAGGTGCACATTTGGGTATACACAGTTAGTGGTCCATTTGTTCTTGAAGTGATACCACTTTAAACATGTAGGCTAATGTTATAGTAGCTATGATGGTAAAAGTTATGTGTCAACTTGTCTAGGCCTTGAGTCTCTGCTTTGGCAGTTATGAGATGAGAAGAACTGATATAATGTAAACACCTCTATAATGAGATCTGCTAAGTGGCCAATTTGAGATGAGTCAGTCAGGGTGCAATACAGCATCAATGAAACATACAAATTTTCTCTAGTTCTTTAATGCTCCCTGCCACCCCCACTATCATGACCCCAATTCTACCTTACAAATCTGGCTAGACCAGGACATATACACCAGCACAGATAAGAGTTCGCAACACAGGGAATCCAGTACAGATAAACCCCTCAGGACCAATAACGAGAGTAATGATACTGGAAGGGTAAGGGAATGGGGGGTGGGGTGGCATAAGGGGGAACTGATCACAATGATTGACATATAATCCTCTCCCAGGGGGATGGACAACAGGAAAGTGGGTGAGGGGAGACAGCAGTCCATAGAAGACATGAAAAAAATACATAAATTATCAAGGGTTCATGAGGGAGGGAGGGTGGGGAAGGAGGGGGAAAGGAGGAGCTGATACCAAGGGCTCAAGTAGAAATAAAAGGTTTTGAAAATGATGATGACAACATATGTACAGATGTGCTTGACAATGGATATATGTATGGATTGTGGTAAGAGCTGTAAGAGAGTCCCCAGTAAAATGACTTTTAAAAAGGGGAGAGAAGACAATGGGTGCACAAGGAAATGTGGTGAAGAAAGCTGATGGTCCCAGCTACCAAAAGATATAGCACCTGAAGCCTTAAAGACCTGAA
>NW_022111305.1:6259732-6261768 GCF_000313985.2 Echinops telfairi
TTCAACTTCATTTTTCCATGAACTTTTGGACCCCCCTCAAATTTCCCTTTTCTTCTTTATTTTTAAAATGAGGAGTGTAAAATTTAAGCACCACAAGTTAGTTACATTTCTCTTTAAGAAAAACTAACATCACAGGCCTTAAAACAATAGATCGTCTGAAGTTTTATAAAGGAACAAATTTTGGGACTTTTCATGTTAAAATCAGCAGATTTTGTTTACACTGCTGTATGCAAATACTTAGGAGCTGTAATAATAATTATGATATTGGCAACAACAACAATAATAATACATAGAGTGCACTTTCAAGGTACTATGTATTATTCAAACTTATTTGCATTTTATATTTTATTGTATTCTCACAATAACATTAGGAAGAAGCAAATAATATCATTATTTCAATTATGCAGACAAAGACATTGTAGCCTAAAGAGGTTAATTAAGTAAGTTACCCAAATCATATTTCATCTATTTATTTATTTTTAACATTTTTAATTGGCATTTCATTCACATGTCATATAATTCAATAATTGAATCATATAAAGAAGTGTTGTAAAATCATTACCAAAATCAATTTTAGAACATTTTATTCTTCCTTATACTCATTTTTTGTGTATTTTTTATTGTGGCAAAAATATTCTCCAGCTCGAGGTAAGTTTAAAAAAAAAATGGGGAAAAGCTACTGTATACATACATTCCTGGGGTGAGATCTAGCAACTATGGCAGGGGCCAAACTCAATCCAGGGATACATAAGGCAGCCAACTAAATAAGAGAGGGAAAGAAAGGGGGGGGCATGGTTAGGAGGGGATCAGGGCACTAACCCACCCAAGGGGAGGTTATTGTTTATATTTCCACAGGAGAGGGTGAGAGAGACTAAGCTTCAACTCGATATGGCAAGACATGAATACAACCTACCCGCATGTACCAGGGAATCAGTAGAGAGGTCTGCAGGGCCGGCTCCACCCACAACTATGTGGACACCCCTTTCCTCAGCAGAATGCACTTCAGAGGACAGCTCTGGTGCTACAGCTTGGGGAGAAGGGCATGTCGGATTAGAGCACATGGGAGAAATGAAAAAGAGATGGAGAGGAAAGAGAGGACATCCTGGCCCACCAAGGCCGGAGGACTATGTTCCTGCTCAGAGCACACAATGCACAGGGAGGACCGGAGGGCCGGCCCCACCACGGGACACGGCATCCCTCACTGAACCATGGTGCTATGGCAACAGCACTGGAGACACAGTGCAGGGATAGTGCACAGTCTGGCCCCATCACACTGGGGTGAGTCACAGAGGGCATGCAGCAGAGCAGCAAGGGAAGCAGAGTGACTCAACTGGAAAACACTCATAAAGGCCAACAAACAGACCTTGAACTATTTATCGATTTTTCCATTTTTGTCAGTGGCTTTCTTTTTGTTATTGCTATTATGTTTTTGTTTTTGGTTGTTATTATTATTTTTTTGGTTTTGACATCCTTTGTTATTTTATTTGGCTTTCCCAGGTTTTCACACTTATTAATGTATCTGGATGTCTATCTAGATAAGATAGGTGGAATAAATAATTCAAAGATAAAAAGAACAGGACCAATGGTTCCAGGGGGATATGGGGAAAGCAGAGTTGGGGGAAAGGATAGGGGGGTAACCAACTCAGGGACAAGGGAACAACAAGTGAACTATAATCAATGGAAGGAAGGTCGTAGGATACCTAGTGGGGTTTAATCATGGGCAATGTGACAGCGAAGAATTGCTAAACCAGAATGAAGGCATGGAAATACTGGAATGAGGAATTACTAAAGGCATGGAATGAGGAATTACTAAACCCATGATGGTGGGACAAGAGGAAAATAAAAGGAAATAGAGGAAAGAACCAGGAGACAAAGGACATTTATAAAGGCCTAAATACAGGCATGCATACATGTAGATACATATATAACGAGAGGGGAATAGAACTATGTACTCATATATGCTAAGAATTAAGGTTGCAGATGGACATTGGTCCTTGACTCAAGTACTCCCTTAACACAAGAGTAATTTGTTCTAA
>NW_022111305.1:6262581-6264548 GCF_000313985.2 Echinops telfairi
AAATGGGTAGCTGATATCAGGGGCTCAAGTGGGAAGAGAATGCTTTGATATTGATTATGGCAGAATATGTGAAAATGTGCTTGACACACTGGATGCATGTATGGATTGTGATAAAAGATGTAAGAGCCCTAATAAAAGTATTTAAAAAAAAAGTCTCCAGTTCAAAACTGCTCCGTGTATCTCAGTGCAGTTGAATATCCAAGTACTCTTCACCTTGTACAACTATTATTGATATCCTTTTCCAAATTATTACACAACCATTAACATAAAACCATATTTTATTTATTAAGTACAGTTTATCCATTTTTGCTGCTTCGTTGGTAAATGATGAATAATAGTTGAAAGAAATTAGGTATCCTTTTTTAAAAAGAGATTTTCTTTAAATTTTTCTTTATAGAGTGAACTCACCAATACCATCTCCCAAAAAGAAAATCTTTGTTTATTAAAATAATTCAGTACTTCTGTTTGCAAGTGAAGCAAGGACAAGTAACCCTTATTCACTGCTCTATACTGCTTATATTGATGAGGCTTTGTTTTTAAACCTTGTTGGAAAATATTCCATTATGTTTTTGTTCCATTTGTCCATGAACTATTTGACCCCTTGCTCATATTAATTTTGAAAAATCAAGTCCTGCAGAATTATTGAGGTCAGCTAGATAAATATCTACCTGCCAACATTACAGCATAATGTTATAGAAGCTCGTCTAGAATCACATGCCCTCTGGGCTGTATAAAACACCAGCACACTCTTACTATGTACAAATCTCCCTTTCTCATCTCTCAGAGCAGCTGTCCAACCAGGGGGAAACCTACACTTGCTAAAGTACACCTTCTGTACACAAAGCCTACCTATACCTAAAGGGTCAAAAAACTTTCCATTTTAGGGTTTTCATTTTTAATCAAGGAAGAAAAACAAGCAACTCTGTTTGTTTGCTCTGGCAGTTTATTTTAAGCCTTTTTCTTTCATTGTTGCATGTAATACTAAGAATCCATTGGATTGTCTTTTCTAAAATACATAAAACATGACATTTCCCCCTATGAATTTAGAAGCCTTATTGTTACCACTTTTCTCTGAGGTTATCACAGATCAAATAAAAAAAGCATACCAAAATAATGTTCCTATGATCAACAAGCAATGTAATAAGGGTATATATAAAATATAAAAAGAAAGGGATTGAAAAAATACGTGCAAAATTCTGAAAATGAAAGAAATTAACTAATGCCAAAGGAATTTCAAAATAAGAAATGTCTTTAAAATATTATAACTCTCATCATGCTTATAGTTTATATTTTCATTGATTATTTTTCCCATTCACTTTTAATTCTTTCTTGTTCAAGTTAAATGAGATTTATATTTTCATTTCAAAGCTTAAAGTCTAAAAAATGTCCATATTCTTGTTTGAAGACAAGACAATATTATGCTCAACATTCAGGCCTTTAATAAACTCCTGACAATAGGCTTCGTATTATTTTTTTCTAAACTTTATGCCCCAACTAGCTTCAGGACATTAAGTTTCCCCATAATATGGACTGATCTGTGATCTTTATTGTTTTATTTATTTATTTGATCTGTCATCTTTAAAAGAGTACTTTTTGCAGTAAACTTTGAGTGTGTTACTGAAAATCAGATGCACTTTTCTTTCTCAACCCAGTCACAAAGCCTCCAGAAAACCTCAGGTAACCTGTCATTCTAAATCTAAACCATTGCCTTCTCTCTAACACGCTTTGGCTCTTTGATGAATTCTAGTTTTGCAGCTGAGGATGCATAGTGATACCATTGGGTTGCTAGCCGTAAGATCAGCAGTTTGAAACCACTCAACACTGGGCTTTCTACTCCCTTAAAGAGTTACAATCTTGGAAACTCACAGGAGCAATTTTACCCTGCTCCCTAGGTTCAGTGTTAACTCAATGACTGTGCATTTGATGAGTGTTTTGCAGGCAGAAGCATTATGCACTAGTATCTCAGA
>NW_022111305.1:6264648-6266188 GCF_000313985.2 Echinops telfairi
GTTAACTCAATGACTGTGCATTTGATGAGTGTTTTGCAGGCAGAAGCATTATGCACTAGTATCTCAGACTCTCAAACACAAGAAGGCACTTTTTATATTATTATTTTTCTTATATGCCTTTAAGTGGACCTGAAATTTCTTTGGTCATTCTTAATTCCATAGCACACACCAGGTATGCTCACTCTATAATGAAGTTTAAAATGAAATCTTGCTGTGTTTTTCCAGGCAATTAAGAGATTCTGCACCCTATATCACTTTCAGAAGTAGAATAGCTTTTATTTTTTTACAGAGAAATGGTGAAAGCAAGTCCTAGGAAGTTATTAACAGACTTGGAAGACAAAAGCATATCTTTTGGAAAGATCGTGAAAGTTGTAATTTTTGAATTTATTCATACATTCTTTCAGTGTCTAGCAAGTCACTAAGTCTTTCCAAAATGCATATGTTATTATTTTATTATTTAAAAAGGCAAAAAATTGCTATGCAGTTGATTCTTACTGATGGTGACCCTATGTGAGTCAGTTATAATCCATCATGTGTTTTTTCAGAAATGGATCACCAGATCTGACTTCAAAGTTTCTCTTGAAAGACTCAAACCTCCGATCATTTTTACTAGCAACTTGGCACATTCTTAATTTGTAGATGCAGATGACTACAGAAAACCCAAATGTATGTTCTGATCTAACATAAGAGTTTTCATGCACTTTAATTATAGTAAAAAGAAAAGAGTGCGCAAATATAAGTAGCTAAAGTGCAGCTTTTCTGAGACTCTTTAATTTAAATTTCAAAGTTGCAATCATAATCTTGCAGAGTATAAGTTGCTAACTGACTAAAATTAATAAAGTGCCACATACCAGGGTTAAATCATAGGTTAATATAATCAGATACAGCTGTCCAAGGAAGAAAATCAAAAGGACCCCAAAGTAGGATATGTTCCTTCAGATAAGTCAGTGTGTAGGATCAAACAGGCTCTGAATTCATTGGCTGAGAAGCGACAGTCAGAAGTCTCATGGCAGTTCTGTGACAAATCAAAAAAGAACTCAGACCGAGTCATTCCTTAGGTTTGATATTTTTATAAAAACTCCTTTGGGAACTCAAATGGATGATTTCAGTAAATATTCATCAAAATTTTTATTGAATCTTTGTAAAAAGATCAGCAAAAAACCTCAATTCTGTACTGAGATATATCAGAGAGTTTTATTTACTGTATAATGATTTTAATCTTGATTGAATTTTTTGTTAAAGTTTATGCAGAAAATTAGATTTCCATTTAGTAAGTTCTATACATATTTTTCATTGACATCAATTATTTCTATTCTGGTTTTTCAGTTTCCATTAATTTAGCTTCCCTGCCATCATTCTGACCATCTCATGCTTGCCTTCAGGTAAGTGTTAACCATTCGGTCACAGATAGATGACTCTTTTAAATAAAATGAGCACAATAGTGATAGACTGCTCAAAAGCTTTGAAGACACTAGATTCCCTTTTCGGAACTATAGAGTTAAAAAATAAACATTTTAGATTATGTTGTGCCAGTAGATTG
>NW_022111305.1:6266288-6274428 GCF_000313985.2 Echinops telfairi
CCCTTTTCGGAACTATAGAGTTAAAAAATAAACATTTTAGATTATGTTGTGCCAGTAGATTGAAATGCTCCACAAGACTCCGGCCTTAAGCTTTATCAACCAGTAAACCAGTCCTGTAAGCTGCTTGATTATGTCTTAGAGGTATCCATCTGTAATTGTAGCTGTTATGTGCTTAATTGTATGTGGATATAGGCACAATATACACAGATTATACAGTTATATACTTGTAAACTTATGTATAAACACACATATATACCTTCTTATACTCACATATATGTATACATCCTACATAATCACACATTTTTATTGTTAACGCTGTTGTGAAATTATATACAGTATTAAAATAATTCTCACTGCCATCGAGTCAAAGCTGACTCATAGCGACCTCCCCATGGATTTCCAAGACTGTGTTTACGGGAGTAGAAAGCCCAGTCTATCTCCCAAGGAACTGCTGGTGGTTTTGAACTACTGACCATGCAAATCGCAGCCCAATGGTTAACCACTACGTACCAACAAATGATAAATAGCCTTTACGAATGATGCCTCTTTTTCTGGCATATTTCTTAGTAGCATCCTTTACCTTAGTTAAGTTGTTCTCAATTTCCTGACACTTTCCCAACAAAAAAACAAGTGTTTGATTCCCTCTCCCAACCCCTATTCCTGGTAATCACTAAAGAAGGTTGATTTTTGCATGTATACCTAATTTTCCCCCCATAAACATTGGATCATATAATATCTGTTCCTTTGAGCTCAATTTATTTATCATTTACTTATTTTACTTATCATTCATGCCATGAGATATTTCGCGTATTTTTCATTATACTGAAAAGCTACATAGCATTCCATTGTATGTATTTATCAGATTTTATTTATTCAACCATCAATTTATGGGCAATTGTATTGTTTCTAGCTTTTTACTATTGTAAAGAATGATGTAATGAATATAGACATCCATTTACTGCATTGTTTTTAGAATATATTTTTGAAGAGCAAGATTATTGCGGTAGATAAGAAAAAGACATAAATTTGAAGCTAAGGAAAACATACTTTATGTCAACTGTCAATTAAAAACTGAACTGGTTGGTCTAATAAATGACTTCCTATTAAACTTTAGCTCCAGGAAATAAGAAGAATTTTTATCATAATGCCCCATTAAACATCTAACATCAAGGCTTTTAGCTCACTTTTTTCCAGTTTTGTTAAAACATTATACATTAAAGAGCAGACATTCATCACCCGTATGTTTTACACTAGAAAGAAAGAACTTGATATTCTTTAAGCCAACAACTGTGAACCTTTTCTGGCTACTTTCTGAAAGTGTTCATGTTTTCGTAATGATGGTAAAGAACTACCAGTCAGTTATGTCTGGAGAAAGAGCAATTGTGGCTTGAAGACCTTTCCTGCAGAAGAGATTTAGCATCATTATTCCTAAAATATGACCTTCCCCAGCAGCATTTCTAATTATACTCCCAAATTAGAACTAATACACTCTGAAGACCAGACTCATCATTATTACTCAGACTACTCGGTTCCATGGAAAAGTGAACAATCGTTTAAGCAAAAATAGTGTTAAAAATGATGGGGTTTGAAATGTCTATTTTTAAAATTCGTATAAAAATGTATAATTCCCTTCCTTGTAAACAGTGGCTGTAATTATAGACCATCTGAAGTCCGCACTCTCGAGCGTGCTTGAAAAAAATCCGCCACAGCTGCACTGCCAAGTGTGCTTTTCCTCCTGAGTCGCAACACAGGCAACTGGAAGGAAAAAACATGTATCTATGAAATGAGCGAATATACTGTAAAAAGTTCTAAGAGGAAAATAAAGGACATCATTACAAAATTCCTTTCATACAAGCAACTGTTCTATTGTATAAACTGGAATTCCTTTATGCAGACATTTGAAAACAGAGGAATATTTATTAAAAAATGACATAATGAAATCAGATGAAAAACGTGCTTTTAGATTATACAATCTCTTGACGTTTTTGCCATTCTAACTTTGTCTTTTTCATTTTTGATGCTTTAAGTTTTTCCTCCAGATTTTTGAAATTTCGATTCCATAGGTACATCTTTTTTTTTTAGCTCTGCCAGTATACCATAATTTACTTTCACTATCTCAGTAATTTTAATATATTTGTTTTTACCCAGACCACTTATTTGTTGAAGATAGTTCTGTTTGTCATTAAACTTTAAAAGCCCAGAAAACAAAGGAAAAGAACAAATCTAGGGTCTTGCTTAGGGGAGAAAAAGTCTAAGTGCTTTTTGTTGCTGTGCCACATTACAAGAGTCTGTGACTCATACATAGCATGACCGAATAAGACTGGGGCTCAACTTGTTGTTAGACCCTGGTCAATTGAGAAGCCAGAGGATGATGGGTGATGTCTGTGGTGAAGTGAAGTTTCTCAACATGTGTCTTCTATCCATGTCTCTATAACTCCCGTGAAATGATTGGGTTTGTCACTGTTGTCCAGCAGAACAAAACACTGATAGGCCCTGTGCTGTCACCCAAATAGTTCTTATGTTTGAGCCCACTGATGCAGCCTGTGTGTCAATCCATTTTCTTAAAAGTCTTCCTCTTCATTGCCTCTCTCCTTTACCAAGCATGATGTCCTTCTCTAAATACTGGTAGGCTTATAGGATCCAGGTGTGGGTGATTGCTAACAGCTTAGGAGTTGTTAGGCATCGAATATTTTTATTTTGCTATATAAATGAGACTGGCGCCTTTTCCTTTGTACCAATGTTAGTTGTAGCATGTTAGGTGCAAGATGATTTCATGTAGATCTTTGGACATTATGTAAGGTTGAAGAGATGTGTCCAGGCGCTAAATTGACAAGGGGTGGACTATGAGAGTGAGATTTGTGTCACCCTGGCAACCTCTCACTCAGGTCACAGCTTGAAGAGCTCTCCTTTGCCTACTTGAGATCTACAAAGAGATATTGTGAAGAGTTTTCCTCTCCTCTTGCTGCAGGCCTAGATCTCGTGTCTGGTCTCTCAAGATATGTGCCATATCCCATGATATGGCTTACTTGACCTTGAACTAACCTTGCCTTTCTATAACATCTGATCTACCAATTAATTTCTGTATCCAATGGCCTCTTCTCTGGCTTCATGTCTTCCCAGCTTCATAGCCCCAGCCAGTCACACAAGTCAGGAAAGCCTCCAGCTTAATTTCTGACAACCAAACTAGGCTTGCCCACTTCTGCAACTGTGTGGGCCATTTTTCTTGTTATGAACTTTTATGAATAAATAAAGATAAAGATGGATATGAATATAGTTGTGCATATGAACACGAACATGACACAAACATTAATATAAATCAACCTAGCACATATTTGTTACCAAGCGTAGGGGGGTTTTAGAGAAAAATAATCATTAGGGTGGATGTTGCCAGCCTAACTAATCTCTATCTTATAGCAATTGTTTTTTTTTCTTGTTTTGGGGAAAATATTCAAGATCTTGGTGTAAAATGTACCTTGGTTCTGGAAGATTCTCCATGCTGAGACACAGCTTCCAGGGGATGTGCTCTGCTCTTGGCAATTCTTACTTGATTGTTGAGAGGCGCTTTGATCTGTTTGCTTATTTAATCTCTTTTATATCCCCAAAGAGGGTAACTGAGATACAACATAGTTGTATGGATTGTATTCTGCCTCATTAATGTAAAGTTTAGAATTTATAACTCATAGGATATTCACACCAAATCACAAAATAGAAGATAATTAGGTCAGATCACAAAATGGAAGATACTTACCCTGTCTGTTGTACAGTGGTGACTTTTGTGACTATGATGTTAGAGGCGATGTGATTAGCTTTTCAAAAACCAGCAGGGTCATTTGTCTAGACTTCAGCTGAGATTCTAGATTGAGACAGACTCAGTCCTTCCAAAGGACTGGGAACTAAAAACCATTTGAATCGTCATGGAATATTTTCTCATACAGTCTCAGAAACCAGCACTTTCGGTTGGTTATAATGCCAGGACTACAGTGGCTGCTTAATATACTCTTGGTAAAATAAGATGAGGAATATCCTGGTTTCAGAAAGGATCCCTAGAAGGATAATATGACCTTGGTGAGGGAAACAAAGTTAGAGATCACATAATAGAATTTTGAAAAACCAACAATTTATTTACAACAAATATCTTTTTTTCAATTACATGAATAGCAACTATACACATAGAACTTTTGAGATGAAATACAAAGGAATCAAATCAGCCACGTATGTGGAAACTGATGATGGAGAAACACAATGTCACCAGCCACAACAAGGCCAGGGGCTGATTTTGGAACAGAGCATCAAGTGCTCGAATGCAGGTTTAGAATGAAACTGAAGAAAATTAAACAAGCTAACAGGAGGTGAAACACAACTTGCGTTGATCCCATCTGAGCTTAGGGACCATCTCAAGACTTGGCTGATAGACACCGGCCACTGCTGACTGAAGAAGAGGGAAGTTGTTGGGTGACGATGAGAAACCCATCCTGAAGGAAGCAAACCATCACGGAGAATACAGAAAAGACACATGTATCTCAGAAAAGACTGATGTTTGCCTCACACTCAGAAAGACTAAAGCAAATGGGAGAAATGACGACATAAAAAAATTGAACATAAAGTTTCAAAGATCAGTTTGGGAAGACAAAGCAAAGTATTTTGATGAAACCGTCTAAGAGCCGGAATTAGAAAACCAGAAAGGAGGAATGCGCATTTGATCTTTTTCAAGTTGAAGCGACTGAAGGAAAATTCAGTCCTTGACTAGCAATTTGGAAGGATTCTATTGGCTGAACATTGAATGAAGCAGGAAAGAACAAAAATTTCCTTTACCAAAAGAATTGGTTTCTGTTCAAACATTTCAAGAAATAGCATGTTGATTAGAAACATTTATATAGAGGAAGGATGTCAAAGGTGTACTGAAGGCCCTGATGACAAACAAGACTCTGGGAATGGGTGGAATACAAATTAATATATTTCAACAAAAACCTGTAATACTAGAGGCTGTGATACTTGTCTATGCCAAGGAATCTAGATGTCAGGTAAGTACGTGGTCAACTACCTGAAAGAGATCCTTACCTGTGTTCATTCCACGGAAAAATGATTCCTCAGAATTCAGAAATTATCAAACAGTGTCACTAATACTACATGCCAGTGAAATTGTGCTGAAGAATTCAAATACAATTGCAGCAGTACATCAACAGATGACTTCCAGAAATTCAAGCTAGATAGAGGGAAAGGAAGTGAAATTAGAAAAGGCATTATTAATGTCGGATGGGTCTTGGCTTAAAACAAGAACGCAGGGAATCTAGGACAGATGAACCTCTTAGGACCAGGGGTGACAGTGGCGATACCAGGGGGGAAAGGGGGTGTAGAAAGGGGGAATTGATCATAGGGAGCTACATATAACCTCCTCTCTGGGGGACGGGCAGCAGAGGGGTGGGTGAAGGGAGACGCCAGGCAGTGTAATATAAGATACAATAATAATTTATAAATTATCAAGGGTGCATGGGGGAGAGGGGAGGAGGAAGGGAGGGGGAGGGGAAAAAAGGAAAGTGAGCTGATTCTGGGAACCCAAGAGGAAAGCAAATTTTGGGAATAATGAGGGCAACAAATATATAGATGTGCTTTACAGAATTGATCTATGTATTGTGATGAATTGTATGAGCCCCAATAAATTGATAAAAGAAAAACAAAAAAACCAGAGTATATCATCAAGATATTATGATATAATTTCTTATGTCCAACTCTTCTAAGATGCAATTATGCTCTATTTCCTCCAATTCTTCCCCAGAATATATCCCTTCATTTCCCTGGGCTTTTAAATTCACTGAAACATCCCACCAAGACTTTGAGAAAATGTCTAACATGCTTTTCAATCCAAAATATGAATGTCAGGCAGAGGTGAGCCAGATGCAGGCTCCTGAGCCAGAAGCCCCAAATTCCCAAAGGCTACAACTGGTCTTTTTGTTTCTACCAAAGCTCCATCAGGAAATAGAGGCCTGGCTTTCCAGGTGGGTTCCAGGTGTTAGAATTGTATAACAATACCTTCGTGTATCCAAGAAAAACAAAGATTAATAGCTTAAGAAGTCACACTCTGTCCTAAGGTAAGGTAGGAGATGTGTCGAAGGAAACAGGGTGTGGCTTGGTTCACATTCTGTACTGAGATGAAGTCTTAATGATGCTCTCCAGGAAAAAATAATAAACAGGGAGGCATGATACACACCCTCTGCTAAGGTAAGTCTTAATTCCACTTTATCCTTGGGTATAGTACAGAATGTCATCTAACAAGGGACTATAGCCCCAGGCAATATAAAGTCTTGAATTATAATATATTACTTAAAAAGTAATGACTAGAAGGGACATATTAATTGATCATAACTCAGATATTTATTTATGTCAATGCAGATGACTATTAAAAAACATTTGTGTGGATCTTACAAAAATAGAGATAACATGATGCATAATGGCAAGTTGAGAATACTTACTGGGGTCATTCAGACCCTAACATAGACCAAGACACAGAACCAATCAAGAAAGCTAAATGTCTGGGCTCTAGCTTTTCAACATACTTATTCAATCTGTCTGCTGAGCAGGTGCTCTGAGAAGCACTACTTTATGAAGAACAGGACCTGATATCAGGAGGGACCAAGCCCATGTGGAAGAAGCACTCCAGTATGTGTGATCCAAATATATCGAAGGAAAATGTATCAAAGCTGAAATTATAAACACCAAGTTGTGAAAATTGTGGGTACAGTGGAAACCCAAAATTCATGTGCAAAGTAGGATGGCCACTTGAGATTGAACATATTTCTTGTTTAACATTTTGGATTTTGTTGAAGAATTTTTCTTATCAATTTTCTTACTTATTATTTGCATCTTATTGAAATGTCTCTGAAGTGCTTCTGACTATTGTACAAAATGAATATGACACATATAAATTTGATTCTGCTTAGAAAATAAAAAAAGGAGGAGATGTGAGGGTAAAATTGTTTGCTCCCTGGGCAAATGGGACACAATCACCACCATCCACAGTTTTTGCCCACGGGAGAACGCTGATGGTTCGGCCACAGGAGCTCATGGAGCAATGACTGGGCTGTATCTCCTCCTCAGATGAAAAGACACTGGCCTCCTCTTCTCTGACTAACGTGCAGAGGCAGCAGTCTGCAAGCTGGTCAGTTACTTCAGGTTCCCAACCTTATCCTGCCCTCCTATCTGTTGAAAACTTGGCTTTTGTGTCATTGTTTCTTTGTTAACCTTCAAGTAATTTTGAACTGTCCCATTGTGTGATCCTGTCATGAATTGCAGGCATGTGCAGGAAATGTATTCAAGCCTGCCTCTAATAAAGTTAGGGGCCTGGAGTGTTTAGGAACCCTGCACCTCAACTTTTGGCTATCCCTTTTGTATATAAGTTTTCCCTTTGTAGATCAGACCCTCTTGAACCTCTTCAATTTGTAAGATAGGAGCCGGTCTCCATATTACCATACAACTAAGCCAGGCATAACATACTCAAGAGCAATGGTGTTTCTTTCATTGTCAAAAAGGACATGTCAAAATTAATCTTGAAGTACAATGTTGTCTGTGATAGGATTATATCTATCCACCTTCAAGGAAATCCAATCAATTCAACTATTATCCAAAATGTACAATTCTTCACAATTAGAATGTAAAAGTTGGAACTTCAAAAGAAGAAAGGGTCCCTGCAAAATAGGGACTTGGTAATGAAAATGAAACTGAAGACAGCATGATAGAATTCTGCATGAGCAAAATCTTTTGTTCATAGCAAATACCCTCTTTCTGCAATACACAAGATGTTCTGAACGTCTCCAGACGGAATACACAGAAATCAATTTGACTACATCTGTGGAAGAGATGTTGGAGAATTTCAATATTAGCAGCTAAAACCAGGCCAGGGTCCGGCTGTGGAACAGACAATCAATTGCTCATATATAAGTTCAAGTTAAAGCTGAAAAAAATTCGAACAACTCCACAAGAGCCAAAATACGATCATATATTATCCCCCCTGAATTTCAAGAACATCTCAAGAACAAAGTTAATGAACTGGACACTAATGACAGAAGACCCGATGAGCTGTGGGAGGACATCAATACCATGCCCTGTCCGACGTCTCTCTTCACCCACTTTTCTGTTGTCTGTCCCC